>NW_007726113.1:964893-983093 GCF_000696425.1 Galeopterus variegatus | reverse complement strand
TTTTAAAAAAAAAAAAAAAAAAAAAAAAAAAAAAAAAAAAAAAAAAAAAAAAAAAAAAAGAATATTGTGAAACTTTCCATTTAACTAAAAGAAAAATACCTATCTGCATCAATAGTCTAACAAAAACCCATGATACAAATAAGGATCCCCATGCCAAATTATTTCTAATAATAGTCGACAGGACCAAGGAGATCATACAATAATAGGTTGAAATCATGTTTCTTTGATGTTCTTTTCAACTCTGGGCACAGCTAATTTAAAATAATGGTTAAATAAAGACTTTCCTATATAATGTGATATCCCTTTTTCTTATTTACAAAGGGAAAACAGTCATAATTCACTCTCTGACTCTGAAACTGTACTTCCAATTCTTTTTCACATATTAAAATATCTAAATTGTAATACTTTCTTATCTATTATTTATAAGCATGTATTTTATAATGCAAATTAATCATGTTAATAACCACTGATTCCTATACTATACTATAGGGTACTGTCTATATAATAAACTCTTTACTTTGTATTTCTTGAATGTGCATGTATAGTATTTCCTCCATTCCTAGACATATATGCAAGAGAAATAAAAACCCAAGTCTAAACAAAAAACTTGGGCACAAATGTCCCTTAATCCCAAGAAACAGTCATTTATTCTCTAACCATTCAGCAGTATTTATTGAATACCTATTATGTGCAATGTGCAAGGTTCCGAGGATGTGAAAGTGAATAATAGACAACTGGCCCAAACCCCGTGACCGTGCCCTGAACACTACAATACTGAAATTCCACTACATGGAAACCAAGGTCTTTTCTCAGTCTTCATTTCTCTCTACTTCTCTACAACATTGAACATTACTAGCCTTCCCCTCCTTTGCAAAAATTCTCTCCCTCAGAATTCAAAGCACCACATTATCCTAGTTTTCTTTTTTCCTTTCTGAGATATCCTTCCATTTCTCTTAAACTATCCCAAATGCTGGTAACCTCTGCAGTACAATGTATGGCCTCCACAGGCCCTTTCTCAAGGACCACACCCAATTTTAAATGGTCCTTTATATGTTTCAAACTACATAGATGGCTTGTACCTCAAACACATATCAATTCATCATCTTCCCTCATCAAAAAGTGAGTTCTTGTGGGCCGGCCCGGTGGCGCACTGGATAGTGTGCCGCTTGGGAAGCGCGACGGCGCTCCCGCCCGAGGGTTTGGATCCCACATACAGACCGGTTCCCGCTCACTGGCTGAGCGAGGCGCGGGAGCAGCACCAAGGGTTGCGGTCCCGTTGCTGGTCCCCGGTCCGGTGCGGGGGCAACACTGAGGGTTGTGATCCGTTGCCGGACACGGAAAACGACAAAAAAAAAAAAAAAAGAGTTCTTGATTCTCACTTTTCAATTTGGTACATGAATATTACAGTTCTCCCCTTGACTCAACCTTGAAACCTCAGGCATCCTGGTGTCCTCATTCCTCCTTACCCCTTATTTTCTTAAGGTTTCAGAATCTCAGTGTCTTACACTCTATGCCAATCCATCCTATTTATTCACTGATGCCAAGTAATGTCCTAGAGGCCCTCTTTAATGTGTCTCTAATTTACTTGACATCATTCTCAACTTGGTAATCAAAATCACATGTTTTTAAGCTTTTCACTCCTGATTTCCCATACAGATTCTTTATCCTTTGCCCAAATGGACATTTTCAGTTCTTCCCTAAACATTATGTGATTTCTTACATCTCCACCCATGTCCTTGTCCTTCTTTTCTTCCTTTCATTGACCTTAAAGTCTACTTCCTCGATGTCACTTTTCTTGTTTCCACAACTAAATGTCATCATGAGGTGCACTAAATTCTCAAACTACTTTCTTCTAAAACTCATCTTTATCTCCCCTATAATTCTCTATGTTTATCTCCTATTCACCAAAGCGAGCTGTAAGGTTTATCTGGGAAATGGCATATTTTATTATCATCACACCCCCGACAGCTTGCTTTTGACAGGAATAATACAAATGGTTCTCTTCTGATATCTTTCAGAAAAAATGCTAGCTTTGCTTTCTTTCTTCATCAATAGTAGATATAGACTATCATATTCCTCACTATCAACTGTTAAACTCCCAGCAGTACATAATCCTACAGTTGAAAAGTAAGGTGGAGTTTATTTACTTGGGGATAAAGCAGGATATAAAATGTTTTAAAGATAGAACATTTTTACAGGAATAGGGTTACTGACCCAGAGACCTAGCCAAATTCCAATCCAGGTAATTCACTCCTGTTCCCCTAATCCCTTTGCTATTTCAGCTGGGTAATGCTGCCTCCATTCCCTGGCCCAGGTAGGAATGTGACGTGCACCATGAAACAGATGCAACATGCCACTTGGGGATGGCAGGCCTTACAACCCAGGCACAGGAATCCCTGAAAGTCCCTTACCCAGAAGTTCTACAGAAGTACTGTGACTCAATTAAGGAATGTCTTAACATCCTTGAATGAAAGATGCTAAATAAACAATTAATGTGAGCTACAACAATTTTTCAAAAACTCATTTTTCACTTCTCCCTGGCACCCCCCTTTTCCATAAACTTGTCAGAGAAGGTGTTGAATAAATCCTTTATATCAGCATGGAAGAGAAATTATCCTCTCAAAGCTAAATGCTATTTTTAAAACTGGCTTTGTGTGTATTCGTTGTATATTTCTAATACTGGTGTTTCTAAATTTGGATTTATTTGGTTTGAATTATTTCCAAGCATATACCTTAAAGCCTCCTACCTAAAATAACTTTTTAAAGTTTGCAAAAGGTCAACAAATATTAACTTTGTTTTTAAAAATTATTATTTTAAAAGAACAACTATCTCAGAAATCCTTTAGCTATTCCTGTTCATGCCGTTGAGTCATCTCTTTATTATGTCATTGGCAGATTATAGCCACTGATTATCAGCACTAAACAAAGGATATAGTGCTATAGGTAATAACAGTAATGGGTTCTCTGCTAATACTCATTTAATACATTATATATATTTTTTCTTTCAAACAGACTTAAATAAGGTTACCAATTATATTTTGTTTTCCCTTTTCAGATCATACAGACACATAAGGGGAAGGGGGCAAAGTCAACCCAAAGAATCATTTTTCCAAAATTAGTTTCACAAATTAGAGAAAATTCAGTCTCAGCCCTATTAACAAGAAGCAAATAGTTCTTGACAGCTTTTTTATTTTCTTCCTTCTTCTTCTCTAATTATTCTAGAATGATAAACGGCCAGAAATCAGGAGATTTACATTTAGAGAACAGAAATGGACTCTGACCCTTCTGCTTGTGGTATGGAATTAGGATTTTTCCTAACCTGCTTTTTAATGACTATAACCAACCTTGAGTCACTATTTTCAAAGCCAATAGAAGGTTTTCTGCTCTACTCCCACAGCTCCTACTTCAAGTCCCCCCCCCCATTTTACTATTAATAATATAGATACATTGAGTAAAACAATGATCTTCTTTTTCCCTTTAAACTACAAGTTATGCAGTTCTTAATACTAATAAAACTGGGGAAATCGTACATATTAAATGTTTTATTGCTGCTAAGAAACGTTTTTAAATGGGGGGGAGGATTGCATGGCTGAGTCTAGCTAGGGAGGTTAAATATTTAAATTGAAGTTGTCTTCTGAGTGAATGAGAAAGTTTTCCATTATTTAAATCATGGGCATAAGGAAGTGACTATTTTCCAACCACCAGCTTGTGATAAATTATAAACTGTATCACAAAATTAATCTGACAGTGTAATTTTGAGCTTTTCTTAAAAAAAGAAAAAGGCAGTAGTTGGGTACAGTATATGCAAATCTTACTGCTAAAAGTTCTGGGTCCCTAAATGTGTATTTGCTAATCATAAAATGGTATAGTTGGGGAGTCATTTATTCCTTCATTTATTCAATAAATATCTGTGAAGGATGCCAGCCACTATTCTAGACACTACGCATTCAGGCAGTAAATAATGTCAGTACCATTTTTAGACATCTTATGTACTTTTCCTTTTGATCAGAAACCTACAAACATTTTTGCAAACAGTCATTAATCCAATATAACAACTGCAGACACTAGCTTTTCTTGTTTATAAATACAAACAGGATTCACTAGGGTACTTTTCTAATATTGGTTGATTAAAGGAAAATTTCTAATTATACTCCAGTCCTCTATTTCCCACTTAGTCACTATTATTTTTTATTGCCCCAAGACCAAATAAAACAAAATGTGAGGCTGATAAGAAGTTAGTTATTCCTTTCTTATCAGCTGTTCATCCTTAATGACTCAGTGTTATAAAATCCCACAATCCATCTTATTAAATACCTTCCAACAAATCTTGCCACACTTAATGATTCACTGACATAAAAAAATTTCCATTCCTTTTCATCACTTTTCGCATGTGTCCATGAAACTCCATACCAAGGTTTAGAAAGTGTTTATTTCAAGTTCACTCTTTACTGGCACGTTTAGATTTTCTTGCTTTTCACAAATATTTTTTTCATAATATCCTATTAACTTGTTTCTTTTCTTTTCTTTTTTTTTTTTTTTTCGTGTCCGGCAACGGATCACAACCCTCAGTGTCGCGCCCGTACCGGACCAGGACCGGCAACGGGATCGCAACCCTCGGTGTTGCGCCCGCACCTCGCTCAGCCAGTGAGCGGGAACCAGTCTGTATGTGGGATCCGAACCCTCGGCGGGAGCGCCACCGCACTCCCAAGCGGTGCACTGTACCAGTGCGCCACTGGGCCGGCCCTAACTTGTTTCTTTTCTACCTCTAAGTTCAAAACTGGTTATTTTCAAAACCCAGTTCATATATCAGCTCTTCTCGGAAGTCCTCCCTGACCTTTCTTCAACCCAACAGTTATCTCCCTATATCTACAATCCTAAGGAACACTTCCATTGTAACACTTATCAACCTGCATGTTAATTTACTTGACTCTACATCTGTTTCATTTTGAAAGAAAGGACCTATCTTTGTACCTTTATTTATCCACACCTAGCAAAGGCACTGGAATATGGTGAGCATTTTTTGTTAAATTAAAATTGAAATTTAGAATCATCCTCCTCAAAGTTCAATTTCACTAGCATATTTAAATGTCATTGGTGGAAATGTACAAGACTTGCAGGAAGCAAAACTGCAACAAGCATTTTGATAATATTCAATCCTCTTACCCCTTTGATTCTCCTCTATGAATATTTCCTAAGAATCAGAAATAAAAAGTTTTACAAAACCATGTTTACAGTCATCATAGTAAAGAGCAAAAATTTTAAAAAAGAAAAACTAGCAATACTAAAATAATTCATTGGTGTTCCACTCAGCAAAGTATAATTCAGTTATTAAGAATTTAAAGGATTTGTAGTAACACAGGTTAATTTTATAATATTAAGGAAAAAAGCAGGAAACGAAATTGTATATTTTAGTCTGCTATTCTGACAAATTTTTTCAAAAGACAGAAATATGACAAAATGTTAACAGTGTTCGGGGGAAATGAACTACAAATATGTCTTTCCCTCTTTTTATTTTTCCATTTTTTCCCAAATTCTATAATTAGAATATATATTTTTATGACACAATTATTTTTAAATTTATTTATACAATAGGTAATAAATAAAATTTTATTTCAGAGTTATGTCCAAAGTTTACATTCTCTCTGTATGAAACAAATATTAATATGTAGTATTTAATATAAAAGCATATAAAATTCATTTTATTAAAATAATAAAAAGGTTCATCATGGATAAAGTTTCTACAAAATGGCCAAAACATACACTTGAACTAATTTCCCAAATCACTTTTGCCACTATGATTACAACCTTTAAGTCACCATTTAAAAATACAATCATAATGCTTTTATAAAAAGAATATTAAAATAATATAACATGTTAGGATAACATATTTGAATATATATTAGAAATATATTGGGCCGAGCCCGTGGCGCACTTGGGAGAGTGCGGCGCTGGGAGCGCAGCAGAGCTCCCGCTGAGGGTTCGGTTCCTATATAGGGATGGCCAGTGCGCTCACTGGCTGAGCGCGGTGTGGCCGGTCTCAAAAAAGACAAAAAAAAAAAAAAAAAAAAAAAAAAAAAAAAAAAAAAAAAAAAAAAAAAAAAAAAAAAAAAAAAAAAAAAAAAAAAAAAAAAAAAAAAAAAAAAAAAAAAAAAAAAAAAAAAAAAAAAAAAAAAAAAAAAAAAAAAAAAAAAAAAAAAAGAAAAGAAATATATTGAAAATATATCTCTAACATGATATATATATATTAGCACTATAAATCTATAGAACTGTGAAACCCCCAGTGTCCTACAACACATTACAAAAGTTCCCTTCAGGAGGGAACAGAAATAAATGTTTTTTTAACATTCATTCTGTTTAACAGCCTTGCAATATAGAAACAAGTACACTCTCTTTTTACCAAATTTCTGAATTGACAGACATAGCAGTTATAATAGCTGGTCTCCAAGTACTTTTACAAAAGAATTAAGTAATCTCTAAGCAAATAGCATCCATGATTTGTGTATCAAAAACTCTATAAAGTATCACCAAAATACTTTTAAAATCAGCTTTGTCAATAGACAAATGAAAAAGTAAGTAATCAGTAACCTCTGTAGAATGGATCAAAAATTTTAAAACTCAAACATTTTAAAATAATGTAATGTTGACATGAGTCTGGCATTATTGAAGTGATGCTGACTGACATGCAGACCATGAAAATGTTACCTGTCATTAATGAGCCACTTTATCACACACATTAAAAAAAAAAAGCAGCAATAAGAATTTGCAAATAGTTGCTCAAAAAATTATTGAATTATAAAGTCTTTCCAACGAAGCAGAATTTGGCATCAGGAAACTTTGGAAATAATTTGTGAATCAGAAAATAATTTATGAAGTTAGTATATACCATTTGACATGAAGCTTCAGCTCAATTTTCATTTACTTTACCTGTCATAGATCTCTCTTTGAAGCATATGTCTGTTTTGAGAGACAGAATATTATTTGCTCATTCATTCACCTGTCTACTCATTCAACAAACATTTACCAGTATCTGCAATATTGTAATCACTATAATTCAAAGCCAGGCTAAGAAATGTCCACAAGATGCCTGAAAGCTAAAACATATATAACTGCAATACAAGGAGAGAAGTGTGATAAATAAGTTCCATAAGAAACATGAAAGAGCTATTCGAAGGAAAAGAATGAGGGGAAAAAAAACAACACTTCTGGCTAGAGAAGGAAGGGATGGGAGAGGAAGTTAGAAACACTTCATGGAGGAGGCAGCACCTGAATTGGGTCTCAAAGGAGGGAGCATTTCAAGAGCACTAGGTGTACTCTTTCCATCTGGAGGGTGGAGCCGGGACTATCTCTCTCCTGTGAATGCACTGCTTACTTTCCCTGGACAGCCATTTCTTCCTCTCTATCAGGCTCACCTAACTTATTCAAAACACAACCTCACACATTATCTGTCAGGAAATCTATGATACCAACCTCCCGGAGCTTATACCTGCATATTCTCTGAAGGCTGTGGTGTGCATACCTCTATTACAACTCTCACAAACTCTACTGTTTTTGCCAGGCTGTCATCTACACTAACAGA
The DNA here is from genome assembly GCF_000696425.1 of Galeopterus variegatus. Classification (NCBI taxonomy): domain Eukaryota; kingdom Metazoa; phylum Chordata; class Mammalia; order Dermoptera; family Cynocephalidae; genus Galeopterus; species Galeopterus variegatus. The sequence goes on along the minus strand of NW_007726113.1, from coordinate 975,517 downwards.
CCAGGAAATACTTGAGGACTGAATCTCTATCTTTCAACTCTGTATCCGTAGACCTTATCAAGATGCCCAGCACGGTGGGTGTAAAAAGGTCTAATGATGAATTGAATAGAAAAAAAATGTGGCAACTATCAGCTAGAAAACCTGTTTATGAAGCTATTTTAAAAAGTTGAAGCAAAAAGGAAAGAGAACTCATATTGGGCTGGTGAAAAACAAGGAAAAGTACCAATTTAGGAAAAAAAAGTTGGGAAACGTGTTGAGAAGGGGTAAGGAAAAGAAAGAAATCAAGCATGCATTAAAGCCTAGGAAAATTATGGCACCATTCACACTGAAGGGGGAAGTTGGTGAGTCCACTGCAAACATGCAGAGTTTGGGGTTGTATTACTAATGAATACACCTCAGCAGAAATTTAAATTATGTAGAATATTGCCTCCAAATATTATATACTTCCTCACCAAAACATCAAATTTTAATTTAAACAGTAATGGCATAATATGGCATATCTCAACGTTCCACAATTTCTTAATAAGATAGAATAAAAATTTAATAAATTTTACTATATTTACTTTAATAAGTTAGTTTTATATGTTATACTTGCTTTATTTCAATGTGTATACATGTACATTAATAAATTTCTTTCAAAAAGACATAGAAAGAAAATAATTTCCTGTTAGTAAAACATTCCAAATAATTTAAGCCTTCCCTACCTTAAAGGAGAGGGTAAAATAACATATTAGTACATGAGAAGTGATGAATTTTATCCCACAAATTTATACAACACAAAATAAAATAAAACACAATTTACATAGCTCATGAATGCATAGATTTTCCATTTGTAACCACTCAACCAAGATCAGCAAGTTAGCTAAAAAAACCCCAGGATATAAAGAAATAAAAAGAGGTTTCTCTAAAATAGTGATTAACTCTTAGAGATGTAAGGGATGAAAATCAGCAAGGAACACACAGGTAGCTTCACACAAGAGGGAACATTCTAATTATTAAGTTGAGTGGCGGTTCATTGGGTGCTTGATTATTGTTTTTAAATCAAACATATATGATATAATTACACAAATCAAATTTTATGTAATAAAAGTTTTTAACCCCCTCTGTAATGAGTCTAACTAAAAAAAAGTAGGGAACCTAAGGTAGAACAATTAACTGTACATAAAAATTATATCACAATATATTATCTGTGTACCTTTATACTATCTCTTGTACCTAAGAGTTATTTTTCCAACGAATATATGACTTGGTAATTTTATGTTTCTCTTTCGATTGCCACATTTTTATATGAATTTGACATAAAACAGTGTTGCTCAAGAAGAAACTGCAAAATTTGTCTTCCATTCTTCACTGGTTAAATGAGATGAACCAGAGGAGTAGAAGAGCTTTCAGAGTAGGTTTCTCTGGGCTTTGGTTATAGGGCTGAGTTTTTCTTTGTAGTAAAAAGCAAATCATTTACTGGAAATAAACCTAGGAACTTATTATATAGTGAGATATTTTTAATCAGTTAATGAATTAAGTTTACAAAAACACTTAACCATTCTTTTATAATTTTCCTACCATTTTAACATCATTTTCCACTATATTGTTTTCCTTCCAAAAAATTGCACGGAGGGGCTGTCTGAAACTTTAGTTTGCTCTTACATTACTGCAGCAATTAAACACTATGTTCTCTCACAAGTTGAAACTCTAAATGTATTTTGCCAAAAAAAATACTCAGTCCCCTACACTGCATTTGGAATGTAACAATGTGTAAGGGAAGGCATAGTCCTTTTGACTCTGAAGTTTAGTGGATCAGTCAAAGCCCATACTTGTACAAGTAAACACAGAAAGACCAAGATAAGTTCTTTGTAACAGCAAGCAGTGGGATGTGATGGTGGAAAGAGCTAGCCTTTAGAGCCAGAGAAAACTATGTTGAAATTCTGACTCTACCACTTACTAATTTTGAGGCCTTATACAACAGCCTCAGTTTCCTCTTTTTGAAAAGGAGATAATATTGCTGATCTGGGAGGCTAGAGTGTGGATTAAATAAAATAAAACAAAGTGTCTTGTAAATATATACATGTTGTCACTTAGAGGGTACTCTTTAAATAACAGCTACTACAATTTCCATTTTTCTAAATTATTATTGATGAAGGTGGCACTATTGATTTTGGTAGTAATAAGGCATTAAGAAGTTAAAAGAAGGCTGTAGTACCAGAAAAGGAGTTAAAGGGGTTTACATAACTAAAATCTATGATGGTGGTGTTCTGTTATTGTATATTAATTATAATGATGGAGATTCAAAAACAAAACCAAACAAACTTAACAAACAAAGCTGTCCTTCCTCCTCTCCAAACCTACCAATTTCCCACTCCTGAACAGACAGGTTATGGCAGATGAAAGGTTTATAATTTAAATTTAACAAGTACCACTGTATCTACCTTAACTAGAATAAGGAATTTTGTCATTTAAGAAATATCCTACTTCATTTAAAATAATTTCATTCTAAAAATAACTGCATACTGATATTTGCAATGAATTTACCATATGAATAAAACAACATTTTTGTTTCAATCGGATATTTAAAATATTTTGAGCAACTTCCCCAAATTATTTATTTCGGTCTTTTTTTTTTTTCCTCTGTCATTTGAGCCCCATCTGCATTATAGCTCTCAAAATTTCTTTAAATCCATGCTATGCATGCTATGTGAAAGTCTTCCTTTATCTCCTTAGACAGAAATAATCTTTTCCTCCTTTAAAAACCCATAGTACTTTATTCGTACTAGACTTCTGAAACCATTCATGTCCTCTGTGATATCTATTTTATGTACATAGACTTTATTTCTCCTAACACTGCCTATCGTAATAGTTCGATATTTATTAAACAACCACATATAAAATAAAGTCACCTGTGAATATGCTTAATAATCCATAAAGTGATATGAAATATAGATATTATGTTTTACAAAAAATGTTTATCATAAAGATATGTTTTAGAGTTAAAATATAGCTAATACTCCATTTAATGTATTGTAGTACTGTTTACTAAATGATAATATTGTAACTTAAAATCTTTAACACAGCCTCCTGTAAACAATCATTAATTAACTTCCAGCCAACGGCTTATAGAAACACTGTGCACACTATACCCTAATAAATGGGGAGGGACAGATGTTAAAATTAAAAAATTTTTAAGAAAACCAACCCAGCCCTAGAGACACTGTGAGTCGGCCTCAGTATCAGCCAAAGGAAAAGACTTTAAAAAATTAATTAAAATTCTAGTTAATAAAAGAAGTTAAATGCTCAAGAAGATCCCAGTAAGTGATTTCTAGTAATTCATGATTATTAACATGAAAATGACCCATAAAAGGTGATTCGGTACTAAATTTTAATTTTTACGTAGAGTTGATTTAATATTTCAATAGAAATAAAAAGTATTAATCTAATTGTACAAAATCAAAGTTCTTAAGGAGGACTGATCTCTCACAATCAGTCAGATAGAGGTTGACACTAGTTATTAATCTCACAGTGAGGTACTTGACAACCACACTCTTTATTAAGTTTGCTTTATCTAATGATGCTGGAATACAGAAAGGATTTTCGCTGCTTCCTGGAATTGTGGACATTCATTTTTATTATTTTTATCTCCTAACTAGTTTTGAATAGCAATAATATCCTCCTTCCCCAAAAGAAGAATATAAATGTCTAATATCAAGGTCTATGTAAGAATATAAATGTGACTAAACTAAAAGACACAAAATAGAAATGATGATGCATGCCACTTCAGGTCCAATAATTGAAGAGTTGTAGAAAATCTACGTACAAAAATAAAAAATAATTTACTAACTTTTAAAAAAAAAAACATTGTTCCAGCCCAGAAACATTCAAATATAATCTCTCCAATTAGTTCCAAGTTGCCAAATCAATAAGGTATAATTAGAACAACCTGATTCATCTATAAAGTAGAATTACTTCCAATTCAAGACAAATAACCATGAGATTGAGAAATTAAAGTAATTTCTTGACTGCCTGGCTGCCCCCCACCAAAAAACAAAGTAGCAAGAGCTTGTTTTTGACATCCTTATTATAACATAAAAATGATTACTTAGGGATACACACACACACACACACACACACACACACACACACACACACCATTCAGACTTTATAGCTGAGACCTAATTTTGTGTACCTGGTCAAGTAGTCCTGACTCATGTTCCGGTAATATCACCAGTTTAGGAATTAAAACTAGTAAAATCAAAGAATTTCGAAATGATTTAACTGTATTATATCTGAAGTTTTACAGAAACATAAAATGAAACTCCTTTTTAACAATGGAGCAGAAGTAAAATATACTTGTAATAGCATATATTATTTCAAGCTCATATTGCAGTTGATTTTATTTTACAAAAATGATGACTTGTGATATATCAGACTCTATGTAGTAAGAAGTGGTTTCAAATGATAAAGAAATATACTGAAAAATGAATGGCAAAGAAGCCATTATTGCCATATAAAATATTTTACCACTGGGAGGCTTTAAAATGCAAAATAAATCACACATAGTATTTCTAAAAACATTTTCCATCAGAACCATCAGTCCACTAGATTCTGAACTGCAATCACAACCCTTCATTGACTGAATATAATCTGACAATGGCTTACAGTTCTAAAGATGTGAAAATAGAATTTCAAAACAGCAGAGCAAATTAGCATTTGTTAAATACTAACCTAATTGGGATTAAAATGATATCATTCCTAATTCTTGTGGTAAAAACATGAGACAAAAATTCTATTATCACTATTCACCATTTACTAAGCATGCCCTCTATTCTATCTAACAAAAATAACTTTTTAGAAGACAGAATTACATATAAAATATCAGATGTTTGAGATGTTTTACACCACCTTTTATTTTAAAAAGAAGTAAAATATCTGATGAGTGTACTTATCTACCTGCTCAGTACAGTATAATGAATTCTGTGCATGCACATGTTAATGAAAAAGAAAAATTCTTTATTGGACTCTGAGTATCCCAAATATGGTGTGTGTGACTAACAGTTGAGAGGAAATGCAACTAAAACTGTCTCCTGGAAATCCATTAAAATATAGGCACAGAAAAATGTCTTGGTGACTGCATAGCTGGATGTGCAAATTTGCGCAGGAATGTAGCCAAATTTTTGGCAATTTCCTCATGGTCTTAGATTTATTAATGATGGACCTTTCTTTTTCAGCTGTAATGTTATATTTAAAGAACGTTGAGTTGGAGGACCTACCTGGCATTTAAAACAAATAGGCTTAAGGCTTGGATTTACAAAGGCATGGAATTTCAAATAATAAAAAAAAAAGAAAAAAATGTACACAAAAATATGTTCCACAAAAACTGCCATATGCAGCTCCCAAAAATCAGTACCTCAGAAAAAATAAAAATACTACTTTGCATTTCATTTTACAGTTGCCCTTGAACATATTTTTTTAATTATCTGCAAAAACAGGTTTTTGAAATCATTATATTCTCAGAAGGATTATTAAAAGAGAATTCATATTTTAAAGCATATGTTCTTATACACTACTTTACATATTCCTTTATTTCCAGTATTTGCTTGTTCTTAGGAGTAAATTAGGCACTTAACTCCCTTACAAATCATCTAATAACCACCTCTGATCTTAGTCACTCTGTATTGAGCCCCTTCTATGTCCTCAGTGCTGTGGAATGTTCTATCAAAAAAAAAATGGTATTTTTCCTTCAAGAGTGTATAAGATAAACACATACACACAATCAAAAGTATAAATATCCTATAAGCAGATCTAATTGGTGTGACAATATAAAATAAAGTTGTTGGACATTTTAAAGGAAAAGTACTCTAATTTTTACAGTGAACAATAATAATAGGCAAAATTAACGTAGCACTTTGCAATTTAAGAAGTGATTCACATAAAATTCACTGAATCCTCAAAACACCGCTTGAGACCTCACAGGTACGTTTTCCCATTATATTGATAAAGAACCTGAAATCCAGAAAAGGTAAATGAACCAAATTCACACACTAAGTATTAGAGCCAAGATTCAAACTGGGTCCTCACAGCTAAATCAAGGCTGCCACTGGATTTGTTAGTTTCAAATTCTTTCATATAAGTAATCTAATTTGATCATTACAACAACCCTATCAGATTATAGTAGGTAATATTCACTGAGTGCATACTATGTAGCAGGTGCTGTTCTACGCCATATTAAGTCATTCACTCCACACACAATCCTATAAGGAAGGGTTCTATTATTACCCCCATTTTACAGATGAAAAAAAACTGAGGCTCAGAAAAAAGTAGGTAAACTTCCCAAGATCATATGTATGGGAATCAGAATTCAAACCCAGGGCTTCTAATTCCAGATGATGATCTCTACCAGCTTACTGTTAGACAGGTTAACAGAAAGCAGGTTAAGAAACTTGCCCAGTCACAAGGAGAAAAAAATTGCACCGTAAGAACGAGAAGCATGTCTTCTAACTCTTCGCCGAAACTAATTTTCCTAAATGTAGTTAAAATAATTAGAATCATTAAATCCAGAAGGAGCAAGAAGTTTTGGGACACAAGTATTTCTTTGAAGCAGAATATGGACAGGTGAGAAACACTGGTGGAGTGACAGGGAGAAGAAATCCCATCAGGCTAGGGAAGACTTATCTTCCATGGATTGGAGGCAGAAAAGAGTAAAATGTATGTGAGCAGGAACAAATGTCATTGCCACTTGGATGTAGGAATTACAAATTGCACTGGATGAAGAGGAATGACTCTAACTAAGCAAGTTAGTAGAAGTGAAGCACTAGACTAATTTGTTTTGAGAGAAAATTTGAAGCCACTAAAAGATTTGGAATTGGTGTTGTAATGCCCCCAAAATAAGCGATACTCCCCCCATCACCAAACGTACCTAACACACGGGAAGAAATAATTAAAGCACCACAAGAATCTAACAACACATTTGCATTTTTCTTTTTCTTTCTTTCCTTCCTTTTTTTTTTTTTTTTTTTTTTTTTACTAACATAGAATTTATAGTTTAGTAACTTCTGTTCATTGCTAAAACCTTCCTGTGGAGTAGACTAAAAGGAGAACATAATTAGTATAACATGCTTCTCATTGGTTTTTATACCATGATTCTATGGTCCTGGTTACTTTAGCATATATATGTATCTTCCTCAGAATCATATTAAAATCAGATGAAGTAAATTACAACAAAATCCCATTCAAATGAATAAATTTAAATGCCAATGTAAATCTAAAGTACATTTTAAAAGTAGGATTTGCAATAAATATAGAAAAACTAATCACAGCAGAGACCAAAAGCAATGATACCAGGACACTAGTAAGAAACACTTTTTAAAAGCATTAATTAGAAAAACTAACCCTACTGGAATTTCTTCTCTCATTACTTAAAATAAAGCAGGTCACCGAGATGGGCTTACACTACGGTATTTTGTTGATTTAAATTTCATTTTTATTTCATCAAACCATAAATTCCAATGAAAATATCTTAGACACGTGCCCACAATAATTGGAAAGCCTAACACTTCAGTGTAAGTACTTTTGCATGAGTTCAACAAGATAAAAAGAATGCAGTGAGATTCCTCCAAGTTTTTTGCTTATGTCAACAGCTATTTTATGAGTATGAATTATCTCTGTGGCTATAAACTGCATGTGTAAAATACATTACATGAGTCCATGTGAAGCCTTAATGCAGAAGACCAAATAAAGGTCTGAATCGCACACAGAAACATCAAAATCCAGCAGAACTTCCTAGAATATAGCAATCACAAATTTTTATTCCCAAAGCCATTACTGTTAAATACATCTTGATGAATTAGGTTCAAGTGTAACTACAATTGAAATATATAATTCAACTGAGCTATGACCTAGTTTTTCCTCTCAAAAGCAAAAGGGAATTATGACAGTTGTGAGGCTTACATTTTTCCATTCCAGGGTCCTTCTAAAGGTTATTTTACACTAGAGCTAAAAGGAAAATGCACTTAGTGACATCTATTTGCTCTGTTATATAGTTATTTGTGCTGCTGCTCATAGGACAGATAGATTTTTAATAAAAATTTATTAAGTAATAACAATTATATTTGTTATTTATTTTTAAACTGTACAGACCAAAAGTCATTCAGGAAGGAAATACTTTCAACATGCAATATTATACCTAAGTCTAGAATTCAATTATAAATACATAATATATTTACATACAACAGAACCAACAATCAACATGACAAATACAAAATTAACATATATATGTGGTTGAAAATACCCACCCCTAGCAGAAAGCTTTTTGGTGTTGATAATTTTGGCAGCATATTCTTGTCCAGTAGGGATTTTCATACATCTTCTCACCACTGAGAATGCCCCCCTGGAAATCAATAATTAGCAGGTCATCAATATAATCAGATCTGGTATTCTATTAAAAATTTACAAAATATGAGCTTTTTTTGTTTTTTGGTGGATTGTCAAATATCAGTGCACTACAGTAATACCCAGAAAATGGACAATTCTCCCTGAAAACCCAGACCTTTTTTAACGTTGAAGAATAAAAGTAACTTTTATTTAACTGGGAGCACACATTATTAATCAACAAAATGAAAACAATTGCCAATTATGAAGACTCTCGTTTGCAAATGATATTTGAAAACATTTTCCAATTCATACTTATACAGCACCAAATGCTCTGAGAAAACCCTACAAAGAAGAGAGCTGAGGAAGAGCAAAAAGCTGCTGCCTATTTATTTTGGTAGGGAAAAAAAAATTAACGTGGCTCCAAGTAAGTAAATACGGCGATTTTTTTCATTAAAATATAAATCTTGAGCACATTTGTGTGATTTAACAAATCCTGATACGGTGATTTCTCTATGCTCTGTTTGGGGCTGGGGGAGGGGAGAGATTTGAATTAAGCTGTCCTTCCGACATATTCTCCATGTTTTAACAGCCAACAATATATAAATATATAAGGATATTATATTCATTACATGTAAAAAATATTCACATTTCCTTTAATCGAACTGTATACACCAACATACACATAAAGTCACCCCTTTCAGTAATTAATAGTCGAAACTAGCGATAGAGAAATTAGGTTTGGGTGTGATGCTACATAAGTCAGCATTCACAGCTCGGCCCCTAGGTCCCTTTGCACAGGTCCTCAGTACATCTCCTGCCCCCTTCCTTAACATTTCTAAGTAGTTCTGCCAGTTGGGTGTAGGAGATTGTTTTACACAATGCTAGGCTACCCTTGGGGAGCGTTCTCCGGTTCTCCAGAGGGCTTGTCCCTTGCCTGTATAAATAAATCCTCCCAGAGAACGCGAAGATGCACACGTAAATCCTAGGAAGAATGATGGTGAGCGAGTAATCTAGTGCAAAGAATAATTGTAGATGTGAGGCAGGGGGTTGGGTTCTATTGGGTGGCCCTTTTCCTGGACAGAACAACTACTGGATGCGAAATAGACTCTACGCCAAGTTGAACTTTCGGCACCAATAAATATGGCACCGTCTGTGGCCGTGAGTTCTCATCGGTACGTGGGTCATACGGCCGACGCGCCGGCTAACCAGTTGGCATCTCTATTTACAGAAAACACGATCTATGTTGCATTTTACATGGGTTCTTATCTCCTCTCCAAACACACATACACGCGCGCGCGCGCGCGCACACACACACTTCTCAGGATGACAGCTACAACTGCAGAGATCGTAAATTCGCTAAGTCTCTCAGTGCAAGAGGGTGGGGGAGCGGGAGAAGGTGGGCTAAGGATTATGAGAATGGGCCACAGTCGTGGTAAGGGGTCCTACTCGTCTCTGTCCTCTCCCCTGAATAAGACAGCACCTTCCCCAAAGCGGACAAACCCTCCCTCTCTGGTCTCCCAAACTCCCTCGCCCCACGCCGGAGGCCGGTGGGTCGGGGGCAAAGAGACCCGCCCTCTGCTGGAAAGGGGACGCGCGGATGCCTGGCAAAGGCGCTTACTTTCCAAGCTCCTCGAAAAGCTGATACTCGTCCGTGAACCTGGTGCAGGTTGTGGTCGAAGCCATCCTTGGTCTGGACTGTGCCCTAGCTCGGAGCGCGACGGACGAGACGCGAGCAGACGCGCGGCTTCCCCGGGACTGGCCCCGCGGCGCTGTCACCTAGGGCCGCCCTCACTTTCCTCGTCCGAAAGTAGCTCGCCCGCGAGGGAGTGTGAGCAGGGGCGGGGCGGGAGGCAAGATGACCAGAAAGGGTGGCGTGGGGTCTCCTCCCCACGGTCCGCCGAGACGCCTCCTCCTGCGGGCCTCGCTTCCTTCTCTTCTGGACGCTCCACCCGCTCCCTTTCTAGCCCCTCTCCCCAAAGGCGGAGTGCAAAGTACTTAAGAAGAGGGGGCCGGGAAATGGAAAAATCAGCCGGGCACGGGGCGAGAGGCGAGCAGTTGCGAAACGATCCGCACCAGGGGCAGGAGGGGTAGAGGCGGAGAGGAGGGAGTCCGAGGGGGCGGAGGCGGAGTGCAGAGGGGCAGAGGCCGCCTAGCTCGGAGCGGACGGCTGGAGCCCGGCTGCAGCTGTCAGCGGGCGCGGGGCGCGCCGGGGCTCAGCCGAGCGGGCGCGCCCGGGGGCGGCCCCCCCCCCGCCGGCCGCGCCCGC
>NW_007726113.1:906292-964751 GCF_000696425.1 Galeopterus variegatus | reverse complement strand
CAGCACCGGTGCTGGCGGGGCCGGGCACCTCGGCGGCCTCGGGCTCCCCTCGAGCCCGCGCGACTTCCAGACGACGCAGCGAAAGAAAGAGCGCTCGGCTCGAGCGAAGCCCCGTCTACCGTCCCCAGGCCTCCGTCTCCTCCCCCAGCACCTCCTCCCGCCTCTCCCTCCGCCTGCCGGCACCCCCTCCCTCGCGAAGCCCCCTAGCTGGTCCCACACCTCCCTCTAGCGACTCCAACCCTCTCCCTTCGTGGATCTCTCCCTCCCTCCCTCGGTCTCACACACAAGCACACCCGTCTGGGAAGAAACCAGGTGGGTGGAAGAGGATGTGCGGGGGAGAAGCCTGAAAAGGGTTTAGGTGAATGAAGCGAGATGTCAAAATTACCTATTTAAACCAGCAGAAAGGATCCTGCCCAAATCTGGGGCTGATTGAGCGGGAAGATGGGGGACAACTCGTGGATGGCCCGGGGCTACCACCCGGGATCGCTGGTGCCCCCCACCCGTTTCGGGCGCTGGGCTCTAGGGACCGCTCTAGGCCGGTTCCCGGGCCATGGTGCCCAGTGTAAACGAGCGCAACCATTTCAGCTCGGCTCCGTTCAGTGTTGACAGGGAAGGGGCCGGATGTGGGCAGTTGACTGCTTCCAGAGAAGCGTCCCAACCTCCCACAGCCTCCAGTGACTACCGGGGCCAAACCCAACCGAAGCCGCATTATCCGCGCCGCGGGACCGGACGCGGGTTTTCTCCCTCCCCGTAGTCCCTTCAGCCAAGGGCGACGGCCCGTGCGCCACGTTTCACTTCAGATTTGACTGCCACCTTTCTGGCCACCTCCCCCGCTGTTTTCCACGCTGAGTTGCTTAGACTCTGGCAATCCCCAAAGGCCTTTGCTTCGGCCACGAATGTTAACAGAACGAAAGCAAAAACTCCACCACTCGACCACACCTGCCCTTCTCTTCCGAGTAACTCCCCCGTAACCTCAATAAGTTCTGATAGTAAGGCGGGTTCTCGCGAGAATACCCGCTCCAGCGGCGCGGATGGGGCAGCAGGAAGGTTGGGTGTCGGTCACGCGACCTGGTGGGGGCTGACGTCACTCCCATCACGTGTACACGTCTAGCTTGTTTCGCTTTGCAAAGGGAAAAAGGCAAAGGAGAGTTCGTGTGTGCTTTGCTGGCATGCTCAAAGATCCGGCCAGATACTCCGTAAATGGCTGTCTGAGAAACCACTTAACAGTTCAAGAGTGTGTCCTACTCATTAGCAAAATTTGTTATTCTTTTCGGTAAATAGAAAATTTATGCACTACGTTTAAATTAATTGTTGCTGATTGCTGAAATAATTTCTGGGCCTTCCTTCCAGTTCTCTGTTTTTAATAAACTACGCAATTGCAATTTTACAGGCAAACCGCAAACAAAAACGTTATGAACAGCCTTTTTCAAATTACTGCCTTTTGTTCTACAGCACTAGACCTTAAAAACCTTGCAATCCCGTTGCTAATTTGCTTATCATTAGTATTACATCATGGACTTAAAATTTCACAGCTGGAAGATAAAAGATAACGTAGTTACACAGAACTTAAGATTTAAAGATGTTGTAGCTCGCTCCCAGTGGCTGCTATTAAGTAATAAATTAGCTTGCCCATTGTCACGCATAATCCTAATTCCCTTATTTCCGGATCTGGGGAATGCTGTTCTGCCAATGACTGAGGTTTTACTGGAGTACCTAAAATGTTCGTAAATTTTAACGCTTATAACAAAATTGAAGTTTGTACGTGTTTCGATTCTCAGCCATGAAAAGCAAGAATGAGTTTTGTGAAATGAAATGATATAGAAAAAGATGATACCAAAAACTGCATAAAGGAAAGAAACATGGTGTCTAAATATTAATCACTGAGTTATAAATTGGGGGGAAATTTTGGTCTTGGCTAAAGTTTTTAAATATACATCTTAAATATTTAGCAATATGACTCTAAGTTATAACGAAATAATTTAATATCCTTCCTTGAATCCGGAAATGAAACAGAAAAAGTAAAATTAAAACCATAAATAAAGGTAATATAAAATTTTACAACTCTGAGAAGAAAATTGTTTCTTAAATATTCATGTAATGAAGTCTACATAATTACAATATTTATCTCAGTTAAACTGCGAATAATTGTAAATGGTTGTGATAATTATGCAGTACAAATAGAGGAAATGTAACTGAGTTTTAATACTGATGTATTAGACAATAAACATAACATTTTTGAAACAAACATTGTTTAATCTGTATTTGCTGTTTTTTATCTATATTTTGAACTCATTAAAATATTTCTCTTATTTTTTTTTTAATGTTTTATTCTGTATGTGTACAGGGATGGAACCCTAGACCTTGATGTTACCAGTAACCTACTGAGAACCGGCTGGCCCAAAATATTTCTCTTATTTAAACAAATATTTACACCTATTTCTGAAGTTTGAAACTCCTTAAGACAGTAATCAGGTCACACAGGTCGCAGTGGTTTTGTTTGTTTGCTTGTTAGCTGTTTAAAGAAAAAAATATTTGTGAAACTTGCTATATATGTTAAGACAAGAGGTGGCATGGTGATGGGATCTCCTTATTCAAGAGGGGGCATGGTGATGGGACCACTACAACCAGGTCTTGCAGTGTTTGAGAGAAATTGGACTTGACTCCAATAAGGACAAGTCCAGATTTATAACCAAGGAGCAAGATGGGGGTCAGTAGATGGAAAAGTACTGTGCATTTTCTTTCTGTATCTCATTTGGCTACTTGGAATTAATAGTTGCAGAATTTCAGTAGTCTCACTCAGAAGAAATGAGTTTCTAATAGTTAAGTAAACAAAGGCAGATATTAACATTCATTGACTGCCCTGGCTACAAAATTACAAGACAAGAAACAATGAAGAGATAATGTTATCTTTATAGCTCACCAAAATGCAGAATCCCTCAGTAATAAGTAGATTACTATGAAAATTTTAGCAGGGACTGTATTATAGCCAGTCTTCACTGCAGATTTGGAGGCAAGCAGGAAAAAAGCAACTTGCTGTTGCTTTTTCCAGTTAATTTTCCCAAGCTATTATGCTTAACCACACAGAGCCAGACACAGATGTAGTGTACTGATGAACTGTTAATCTATTCACCAGACCAGCCATTAGTGCCAAATGAATTTGCAGATAAAGAAATAAACTATTCATAAAACAAATGCTAATAACAGAAAAGATTTTATTTGTTTCATCAGGTGGTGAAAATTTTTTTTTCCTAAAAATAAAAATAAATGTGTAAATAAACAAGAAAATAAGTGATATCCACACAATGAAGAAGTGGCTCTTTTCTGTTACTTCCAAGTATACTGTTTAACTTACTTCATCCTCCATGAACATACATGCATACTTAACACTGCTAAAAAAATTGTAGGAGGAAATTACATTAAATAAAATATATAAATAAAAATAACTGTATAAAAGATTGTGGAGTCATTAACAAATTGAAAAAAAAAATGAATTAGCATATTTTGAGTCTTCTTTTTGCACCCGTAATGATTTTCACTTACTGCTGTTGTAACACTTTTCACACCAGACTGTAACTAGACCATCAGCCCCACTGTGGCAGAGACTGCCATTCAGTGCCCCCTGTAGCACTAGCACAGGGCTTGTGCCATAGTAGATGCTAAAAAATGCCTTTCAAAAAAATGAATATATGTTACCACCAGTTTGTGTTTTCTAAAATATCAAAAATGCTCAATCTTTACTTGGGTTTAATACAGCCTCTTTTTTGCTATATCTAATAGATCCTTTCAATCCTTAAGAAACTTGACTTCTCTATATATTAGTTCATACTCTTGACCTGAAATTCTTGATGTTGGTTTCCATGTCTGATCCTACATTCTCTATACCTCACCCACCCCCAAAACATTTCTGCCTCTTCTTTCCTTCAGATTAATTCCTGAGCTCTTTTTTCTCGTAAATAGTAGTTCGTTCAGCATTTCATCTTAGGCTGCCCCTTTTCTTATTTTACACACCTTTCCTGGGCTATCTTAATAACTTGCACTGTCTTAATCACTGTCTGTCTTAAATTTGGTTCTCCAGATGTAGAGACCCCGAGACAAGAATATATGGAAAAGGGGTTCATTAAGGCAATGTTCCCAGGGACAAGGGTAATGTCAAAGAAAAAATTACTCAGTGGCACTTGCTGTATTAGTCCATTTCTGTTACTTGTAACAGAATACCTGAAACTAAGTAATTTATAAAGAAATGATATTTAGTTTTTACAGTTTGGAGGCTGGGAGGCCCATGGCCTAGATGGCACATCTGGTGAGGGACTTCTCAGTGGTGACTCCCTACAGCATCACAGGGTATCACATGGTGAGAAAAATGGGCATGAGCAAGAGAGAGCCAGCTTTTTCTCTTGCCCTCCATATAAAGCCATCAGAACCATACCCATTACGCCATGAATGGATCAATCCATTCACAATGGCACAGTCCTCACAGTCTAATTACTTCTTAAATGCCCCACCTTTCAAATACAATATTCAGAATTATCACCCTCTTAGCATTGTTATAATGGGAGTCAAGCTTCAATGAGTTTTTGGGTGACATTCAATCCACACAACTTGCTAAAGCATGGTAAGGCAGACTTAATTCAGGATTATAATGATAGATATAGGGAGTACTGAAATGGGGGGTTGCAGTAGGGGAGAGAGACTGGCTCAACTCTGAATACAAGGAAAAGTTGGAATTACTAAAAGGAAACATCAAGGGTAAGGGGGAATTCTGGCTAAACCCACCACATTAATCCATTTCCACTGCTTATAACAAAATACTTGGAACTAAGTACTTTGTAAAAATAAAAAATAAAATAAAAAATTTAAAAAAAGAAAGAAACTTATTGCTTACAGTTTCTGAGGCTAGGACATCCAAAGTCCAGGGAACACATCTGGTGAAGGTCTTTTCAGTGGTGGCTTTACACCTATGCAGGGATATCACATGGCAGAAAATGCCCTCAGAACCATACCCCTGACCACCATTATTATTAATCCATTTATTATGGCATAGTCCTACTATCTAATCACCTCTTCAAGGTCCCACCTTTCAATCACCATGGTAGGATTTCCCACTCAACACTGTCACAGTCGGTGCCTAGTTTCCAATACCTGGAACTTTGGGGGACACAATTTAAGCTTCAATGAGTTGGAGGGGCATTCAACCCACAGTACCCATCTAATAGTATTCTTGCTCAAGGAAGATTGAGGGATTCTGGATAAACCAACTTAGGATTCTTGCTAAAATTGGGCAGTGCAAAGATGGACATAGAAGTCCAAAAGTCAAGGGTCGGGAAAAGGATCCAGAGGAGCCCAACTAAAATTTGGTCAAGGAGAGACCCTTTCTAAATTAAGAAGTGGAAGCAAAAGGACAAAAATAAAACAAAAAGCAGCATGTGCCTTCAAGCAAAGTCCTAACATCAGTCTGATTTTCAAGGAGCTTTGGAGTATACCACGGTACTTCAAAACATTTGTGGGAAAATAGAATTAAAAGATAATACAAATCTTTCCATGAACTTTTTGAAGACCCCTCTTATATTATATCCAATTTTGTTTTCCTCCAGGCGAGGACTTTCCTGTGCCTTCACCAGTCAGTCATTGGTCACCAGTTATGGGGGAGGGAAAAAGGGACATAAACTCTCACAGGGTCAGGGTCAAGCCCTCATTCCTGTAGCTTCAGGGTATGCTGCTGAGGAAAAAAAATCACAGGTAAAGGCTGTTGCAAACAAAGACTACAGGGATGGGGTATGCACACAGAACTGGGGTGTGGGCACAGAACTGAGATTCCAGAGATTGGGAAGGGAAGCACCGACAGAATCAGCTAGATACCAAAATGCTAATGACTGAGATCCGTATCTTCAGCTCAGATCCCTCCCCAAGCTTCAGACACGTGTGGCCACCTCCCTACTGGAAATTTCCTCTTGGAATCCCCACCTCTGATTCAACATGTCTAAACAATTTTTTTTTTTTTATCCTAGTTCAGAATTTGGTTTGGTTCACTGAAATGAAGCAGCTGAAAATTCATCTCTCATCATTCATCAGTACAGTGCTGAAATTCTAGTTTTAAATGCATGTCTGTAAGCTTATTGAAAACCAGCATTGAAGAAAAGGTCCGGAAACATCAGTATAAAACTTACACGAAAAAAGATATATCGTTCTTATCAACATATCTATAATTAGTCTGCCTTCCCTTTACACCTGCATCTCCTCCATATCTCAGTGGAATTTGAGTGTCACCTGTAACTGTCCCTCTCTCTTACTTCCACAATCAATCACAAGTCCACATTTCTCATACCATTCCCACTGTAAATGCCTTGGTTTATGCCACCACCATTTCTCACTTGGATTTAGGCATTAGGTAACACTTGTCTAATGAATTCACACTGAAGAAACCTAATGAAGCTCTTCTCAGCATAGATACTACTGTTAGCTCCCCGTATATCCTTAGAAAAAAAGTCCAAAATCTTTTGTATACTATATACTATACCAGGCTATCCCAGGTCTGGGTTCAGCTTAGTTTCATACTCCTCTCTTGTCCCCACACCATACTCTAACTCCTAATGTTTCTAGAATTATCTATCCACTTCTCCCCGTTTCTCATCACTGACATTCTAGATCAAACTATCATCTTCTCTCAACCAGTTTGCTAAAACAGCCTCCTGACTGCATTAATGCTTATGCTCTTTTCCATCTCCTACACGCAGCCAAGAGAATTATCTGTTGAAAACACATCTGATCCCATAATTACCTTGCTAAAATATTTTAATCACTTCTCTAATGATCTTGAAATAAAGACCAAAATCTTTCATGTTTTATAAAATCCTACATGATCTGTTTCTGTTTCTTACATAAGAAGCCTTTCCTACTTTCCTATCCCTAAGGTTATAAATAAATTTTCTTATATTCTCTCCTCATATTGTTATATTTACCATGATGACTGTTTTAATCTGTCTGAAATTTATTTTGTGAATAATATGAAGTGGGGAATCTACGTTTATGTTTTCCCTCAAATGGATAGCTAATTTTGCCAATGCATTAACTGAAAGCCCATCTTTTCCCACTTTTATTAAATTCTATATTCATTTATACATGAGATTGCTTCATTACTCTCTATTATATTTATTAACAAGGGTACTTCAAAAAAATTGTGGAAAAATGGAATTAGAAGATAATACAAATCAGTTCATGAACTTTTAGAAGAGCCCTCATATTTGTCTATTCCTGTGCCAATCTTCTTCTCTCAACTTTTGTAGCTTTAGGGAAGGGCAGCATCTCCCTCATCACTTTTTATTTTCAAAACTTAACTTTTTCTAAGTGGCTTATACTTTAAATTACCTTTATCAAAAGTTGAAAATTATTTTTTCATCATGTAAGCCCAATGCCAAGTATTCACTATATTCTAGGTATCAGGTAGCTGATACAAACTGTACTCAGAATAGATTTTAGAATATATTTTCTTAATCTATTATCACCAAACCTATAGAATTATAGCACCTCTGTCCCATTTACATAATGAGAGGTCTAGCTAATTTATTATTATAGAGGTACTACTTATTTATTTCCTTGATCATCAAGTCCCCTGATATTTCTTATTCCTCTGCTTTTTTCTTCCCAAAGTTGGTTATAGACTTGTTCATTCATTCCTTCAAAAAGCAGCAAAAGATTTGAAAATCTGCTGCCTAATTATGTAATGCATGTGGCTAAACCTATCCACCTAGGTCTGTTCCATCCTGCTCCAGAAATGTTTGGAGCTGAACACCTAGCTGGAATACATGTACCAGATTTTCCTATCTCAAGATTAAGTTTTTTAGAGGGGAATGTGAGCAGAAGTGATATACGCCACCTCCAGACCTGGTCCCTGAAAACCTATCACATGTCTTCTTTAATGTTCTTCAGAGTCTCTGAATGACTGGTATGGCAATTCCTAGGGCAACCTTGTAAGTAGCACGTTGAAGATGGCAGAGTCACTGTCAGCTTGCATCTTCATAGTGCAGAGCTGCTGCTAATGAGGAACCCCTACTTTGGACCAAAGAAATAAACCTCTTTTTCTTTACAGAACTGAATTTTGAGGATCCTATTTGTTTATGTAATCTAGCCTATCCTATCTAAAACAGTATACATAAAAAATAATTCTTAAAATCAAAAATCCTGTACAAATATGTTATCAATCATTATAACTCAAAGCTGAGGAGTAAAATTACAACTAATGAATAAATAGAAACAATGTGATGTGAGTTATAGACATATTTTATTTTTTTCATGTTATGCCAGTTCATTAGTGTGGTAACTGAGACTTAGCTGTATTGTAGAATGGCCCAACTCTAGTCAGAACAAGTCTCTGTATAGTTCAAGTCAAAAGAACTCATTTTCCATTCTCACCCCACTCCCACATACGTGATCTTCATTTAATAGTGGAAACAGATTTTTAGAGGTTCTGGAAGCTATGACAATACCACTGGAAAAGGCCATGCACATTTCTCTTTAAAGCCTTCCCATTTTTTTACATTTTTAATGCTTTTCTATTTCATTTATCATATTCATGCAAAAAAAAAAAAGCCTCAATTAGTAGATTATTTGTGATCAACACCTCTTTTTCACAACTGCTTGGTCTGTTTAACAAGGAAGGTATATTCTCAACTTAAGAGTGAAAAGGTGTTTTTTGAAGGTGGAGGTAATTAAGCTAGGTGGGTTGCCAAAGAACATAGTAATAGAAAACACAACAAAGTACCCCTGCAGCTTAAATGTGAAGAGTGGTGTCATTAAGTGTGCGTGTGTCGGAGGGGGTTTACACTAGGCCAGGCACTTTTAGAATATAATGTAGAGAAAATAGTGTCTCCATTTTTATTGGGTTTACTTTTGAGTGGGGCAAATAGGCATAAAATCAATTATTCATAAGAAATTTAAGCAATATAAGGAAAGAATACAGGGAATTATGAGAGTGTATATTTGTCTTGGTGGAGCAGTCACAGAAGGATTTTCTGAGACAGGATGAACAAAATGACATCCAAAGGAGAATAGGAATTAGCTAGATAAAAGAGAAAGTGCAGGGAAAACCATTTTACTAGATGGAACATGACCAAGTTAAGGAACCAATGTAGTTCCTTAACGAAGATGTCCAATGTGGTTAGGGTTCAGTTGTTACCGGACAACAGTGAGCACAATCAAGACAAGGGTAGGAGGAAAAGGCATTATTACTTTCAAGTAAGGAAAACCCTGGGGAGAGATCCCAAAGCAGTGTCTCCCAGAACAAAAGAAAAGAGTTGTCTTATATAGACTAACTTCTTGCCTAACTTTCCTTCCAAAAAGAAGGATACAAGCTTGTTGAATTTGGATTGGTTGACTATGGGACATAGTTCACCAGTCAGCTCAACCAATTTGAATTTGGACATAGTTCACCAGTCAGCTCAACCAATTTGCCTTTGGACCTGGGAAGAAATGTGGCTTTTGGGCAACAGTGGAACCTCAGGAAGTTGTCACATGGGCTAAACCTTGAGGACTAGGCTAGTACAGGTTACAGTCCATAGGTGGTAAATCAAGATTTCCTGTTGTGGTTGACACATTACATAAATTAGGGGCAGGTAGGTGGGGAGATACTGGCTCCTCTTTGGGTGGAGATTCACCAGAGTTCATGTCTGGGGCCCATACTTCAGTTTCAGCTGATATATTTTAAGGACAGTCTAGTATTTCATGGTTCATGACTTCCTGCCACCGCCTGCAAGAACAGAAACTCGGAACAAAGGGTAATGACAGGTTCACTTCCTGTTTTGGACCATTTATCAGTGGTGAGTGCCTGGGCGTTTAGGAAACCTGTACCGTGGGTTACACAGTGAGCAAAATAAGTCTGCAGGAGTGGGCAGGAGAGAATCTCATGGGGCAGTTAAAATTATATGAAGAATAGTGTGGAAACACTGAAAAAATTTAAGAATGGCTGTGACATTTCTATATCATAAAATTTATTCTGGATACCTTGTGTAAAATGAACTTTAGCAATCTACAGTGATCAGTTTAAAATACAAGGTTAGAGAAAGTGATAGCTTGATTTTTAGGTGGTGTGGTAAAAATAAAGGTAAATAAATATTCAAAGTACATTAAAAAAATTAATATTAAAAAAATAAAATAAAACATTGATTATTGAGACCATCTGTGTTAATATGGTTAAATAAAATTATAGGAGGCCATTGTCTTGGACTAAGTTCTTGCACTAGGTCCCAACAGACCAGACTAAAAAACAAAATGGAGTCTCCCCTGCTAAGTTCCACAGGTCACTTAGGTTGTGGTCTGGCCTTCCCAGAAATTGGGAGAAAGAGATAGCAGCCAGTTTTCCAAAGGGGCTAGTTTAAATTTTCAATAGATATGATCATGAAGTTCCCTCTGCTTTAATTCTTACACAAAAGAGAGAGCCTGATATTAACTAGTCTGTTATTTTTCTATTATTCTGTCTTCCTGTTCCCACCTTCCAAGGAAAGTAAATTTGAAATGACCGATCTGCATTTTTTTTTTGTTTGGTTTTGCTTTCCTCAGCCTTTTTCTATCTGTAAAATCAACCTTCTTTGCTCAGTTCATTGGAACTCTTATTTTGTTTTATGGAATAATGTGCCGCCCAATTCTAGAATCATGATAAAGCCAATTGAGATCTTTAAACTAAATTTGTCATAATTTTGTTTTTTGACAATATAACTATTTTTCTTATTGATGCACAGCTGATTGTACATATCTGTGGGATACAGCATTGCATATCAATACCCATGTGCAATATGAGATGCTCAAACAGGATAATTACTGTATTCAACATTATACAATATAATCAATTTTCACAGCTCTTTACCAATTCCTCCCTTATCCCCCTCACCCTCACACTTTCCCACCTCTGGTAACCTTAGTTCTGTTCTCTCCTTTCAAAAGTTCAGTATATTATTGTGATTGTTGTATCTCTCTTTTTTTCTTTTATTTTTTTGCTTTTTTTTTAGCTCCCACTTATGAGTGAGGACATGTAGTATTTCTCTTTCTGTGCCTGACATATTTCACTTAATGTAATTTTCTCCAACTTCATCCATGTTGCTGTGAATGGCAGTATTTCATTCTTTTTAGTATTCCATTGTGTAAAAATGCCACATTTTCCTTATTCAGTTGTCCAACGATGGACATTTAGGTTGGTTCCTTGTCTTGGCTATTGTAAATAGAACTGCAATAAACCTGGGAGTGCAGGTATCCCTTTGAGATGATGATTTCCAGTCCTTTGGGTGTATACCCAGGCAGTGGAATTGCTGGATTATATGGCAGTTCTATCTGTAGTTGTCTGAGGAAACTTCACAGCGTTTTCCATAATGGCTGTGCTAATTTACAGTCCCACAAACAGTGTAGGAGGTTTCCCCTTTCTCTGTATCTTTACCAGCAGTTGTTATTCTCTGTCTTTCTGATAATAGCCACTCTAACTGGGGTGAGATGATATCTCAGTGTGGTTTTGATTTGCAATCTTCCTTTGAGAAATGCCTCTTCAACTCTTTGCCCATTTTTTAATCAGGTTATTCCTTAGTTTACTGTCAAGTTGTTTGAGTTCCTCGCATATTCTGGATATTAATCCTTTGTCAGATGCATAATTTGCAAATATTTTCTCCCACTCTGTAGGTTGTCTTTTTCACTGTGTTAATTGTTTCTTTCACTGTGCAGAAGCTTTTCAGTTTGATGTAATCCCATTTGTTTATTTTTTTCTTTTGTTGCCTGTGCTTTGGGGGTCATATTCATAAAGACTTATTCATAAACACTTCCTTTAGTGTTTCCCCTCTGTTTTCTTTTAGGAGTTTTATGGTTTCTGGTTTTATATTTACATCTTTAATCCATTTTGAGTTGATTTTGGTATATAGTGAGAGTTCTGGGTCTAGTTTCATTCTTCTACATATGGATGTCTAGTTTTCCAAGCACCATTTATTGAAGAGGTAGTCTTTTTCCCAATGTCTGTTCTTCATGCCTTTGTCAAAGGTCAGTTGGATGTAAGTACATTGGTTGATTTCTGGGTTCTCTGTTTTGTTCCATTGGTCTGTGTGTCTGTTTTTAATGTGAATACCACACAGTTTTGGTTACTATAGCTTTGTAGTATAATTTGAAGTCAGGTAGGGTTATGCCTCTGGCTTTATTTATTAATTTTTTTCTCAGGATTGCTTTGGCTATTTGGGGTCTTTTGTTGTTCCATATGAATATTAGGATTTTTTTTTCCTACTTCTGTGAAGAATGTCATTGGTATTTTGATGGGGATTGCATTGAATCTGCAGACTGCTTTGGGTAGAATGGACAGTTTCACAATGTTAAGTCTTCCAATCCAAGAGCATGGAATGTCTTTCCATCTTTCTGTGTCCCCTTCAATTTCTTTCAACAGTGATTTTTAGTTCTCATTGTAGAGATCTTTCACCTCCTTGGTTAACTTTATTCCTAGGTATTTTATTTTCCTTGGTGACTATTGTAAATATTCTAGCTTTCTTGATTTCTTTTTCCACTAGTCATATAAATTAGACAGCACTGTTTACTACCTATGTTTGCATAACAGGTTTTTTAATTTCTTTTTTTTAACTCTGCCCAGGAAATATAAGACTATAAAACAATAAATAACTTTACTGTTTGCTTCACAAAATTTCTTCAGATCAAGTTATTACAGACAATAAACTGTCATTGGTCAAAGAGCTTGCTCATCAAGACTTACTTCACTGTATCCACCAATTTTAAATGATTATATCATGAATTTTGCCCAATTCTCAATCAATTCCCCTTCTTGAAAGATTTCTTCGAACCACCTGAGGCCAGACACCAAACCCTATAAATATCTCACCTCTGACTTCCTTCTGGAACAATAAAACTCTGTCAAGATGGTATTCTCCCTGTTGTAATGAGTTTGTAGTGCTTTATTAACATAACAGTTTGTCTGAAGATATTTTAAGGAGTTCAACAATGAAACACAGGAATTTGTTTCATAGATACAGGCATATTGTTACAATGTAATAAATGTAGCTATTATTGCATTAAACTATGCTGTAGGAAAGTATTGGCATAGAAAAATGTCACAATATGTTAATTAAAAATTAAAGCTAATGAGGTTATTTAAAGTTAAGATGGTTATTTACATATTTATTATTACTTTTTCTGGTGAAACAGATTGACAATCAATTACATTCAATATCAAAAGAAAAAAAATTAAAGTTATTGAGGAGTTTACATATTTTAACTCCAGCTTAGTCTGTTTGGTTGTTTAGATAGATAGATAGAAAGATAGATGAATGGATGTTAAATTCTCTAAGTAAAACTTCCTAAATGTTAACTGTGATTATCTATGGAGGTAGGAATATGAAGGAATTTTTTCTAGTATGTTATGGTTTTCCTTTGCTAAATTCATTTTACTTGCACAGTAAAAACAATGAGTGCCATAAAGAGATACGACTTCTGAATTTACGTATATTTGTACATTGGAATATGGATTCCAGAACCAAAAAAATGTTTAGATTTTGAAAGCCCTTTGGTTTCTTCCTTGAGATAGAAAATAGTAATAACTATTCCTTGCATGGCATAGTTTCATAGCAATCTTATAAGACATATGATGTTTCTCATTTTGTGGATGAGGAAACTGGGGCACTAAATGTTGAAATAATGTTATTTCTTAGTAAAAACAAGGATCAATTCAAGTTTTATGCTCAAGAGTGTTTAAGATAACAATAGATGACATTTGTTGAGTGTTTACTATTTGACTCACAATGCTCTGAGATAGTTTTCTATTACCTTAATTTCACAAATGAGGAAACAGTCACAGACATGTATGTCCAAGGTAAGGAATTATACCCAGGTAGGCTGAGCCTGGAGACTGTCTTTTTCATCATATTATCTATTATCTTCAATATGTTCATTCATTTTTCTATGCCATAATTAGATACTTAGAGATATACTGTATGTTTCAAATGGGTAATAATGAAAATGTTTAGCTACGCAGGTTTGGCTGCTCTTCAGGGGAGGGGCAGGGTGAAGTGAGCAAGTGCATAACAGAAGAAATTTGCCTTCATGGGAAACCAGCTGAAATTCCTTCTTCACTAATTAGCTAGCCTAGTCCCTAAGTGTCAAATAATATCAACCAGTCAACAACTGCTTTTCCAGAGAGATAAGTGACTTGTTTTCTTTTTCTTTTTTTTTTTTTCCTTTTTGTCTTTTTTCGTGACCAGTAACGGGATCGCAACCCTCGGTGTCACACCCGCACCGCGCTCAACCAGTGAGCGGACCGGTCTCTATATGGGATCCAAACCTTCGGCGGGAGCACCGCACTCTACCAAGTGCGCCACCGAGCCGGCCCCAAGTGACTTGTTTCCTAAACACGCTGCTTCTGTAGCTATCGCCTCCTGCTACAGAAGCTTGGCTGAGACCATCTTTTCTCTCTCCATTAAGCCTCTTCTTCAGTTTTTACTTCTCCCTGCTCTGGTATTTCTATTCCTCAGCTTAGCTTCCTATTTTATCTTAGACTAATCCAAATTAAACTATGCAAATCTGGACTAAGTGGTAAGGGGGAAAGGGAATGATGAATTCCTGAATCCTCACTAGATACCCCAGTTACTAGAGGCAAACCTTTCCTTAATGTTCCCATCCCATCTCAATTCCTTAGCACATTTCCAAGTTCTGCTTTCTAATCTTTAATCCAGAATCTTCCAATAGGCTGGCAAAGCCAGAATCCAGGTGTTCCTCAGAAATGTAAAGGAAGGATTTGCATTCATATGAGTTCTATCAATATCTACTACTGCCCTCTATTTAAATTTGTGAGATCTGGCTTCCATACTTCTACCACTCTGAGGATCCTAATGACCAAAGACTCCATTGACCAAATTCAGCAATTGACTTAAGCCTCATCCTCATGGGAATCTGTAGAAATCTACACAGCCAATTACCACTTCTGAATTGTTTTTATTCTATTCAATTTAACTATGACAATAACTACCCAAACTTAGTACAGATACCACAGATTAAGGGATCAGTCCCACAAGACTGCCCCCAATCCAAATAGCAGTTACAAGTCCCAGGTTTCCACTTGTACTTATAACCAATCAGCTATAAATTGGGAGTTCCCACAGTCCCCTCCACTGGTTTAGTAATTTGCTAGAATGGCTCACAAAACTCACAGAAACACGTTACTTACAGGTTTATTATAAAAGGTATTATAAAGGATACAAATGAACAGCCAAATGAAGAGGTCCAGAAAAATTCCAAGCACAGGAGCTTCTGTTCCATGGAATTGGGTTGTACCGTCTCCTAGCATGTGGAAGTTCACCAACCTTGAAGTTCACCAACCTGTCATTTAGAGTTTTTTATAGAGGTTTTATTATATAGGCATGATTGATTAAATCATGGACATTTAATATTAACTCAATCTTTAGTCCCTCTCCCCTCCCTGCAGGTCAGAGGGTAAGGCTGAAAGTTCCAACCCTCCAATCACACCTTGATTTTTCTGGTGACCAGCACCCATTCTAAAGCTATCTAGGGGACCACAGCCACCAGTCATATCATCAGCATACAAAAGACACTCATAACTCTGGTGACTCCAAGGGTTTTAGCAGCCGTGTACCAGAAACTAGGAACAAAGACCAAATATATATTTATCACACCACCTTTTCTTGAAAATGTCTTCCTTGGACTTCCTCAATTCCAGTTCACCTGGTATAAGTAAATGCTGGACATAGGCCCATTCATACCTCAGCATGCATACTAGAGTTCCTCCTCCACCCTGGGAGACTACCCCTGGCCAAGGTAGTTACCTGAGGAAAGGCACATCCCCTTTAAGACAAACAGAAGGCTGGAGGGAGTAGGGACCCTAAGAAAATGAACAAGCACTCTGACACCAGTAGAGTAGTGAGTAGATTAAACTATATGCTCAGCCAGCTCTCCCGCATGCTCTGAGTTATGTGAGCTGGCTGAGGGTATGCATGTAAGCCTGAAAATGATTTATACCCCTACTCTGATCTGTTCACTATTTAACTGCTGTATGTACCCCGTGGCAGCATGGATTTTCTGACTGGCCACTGTAAGTGACTCTCATAAATCTAATAAACCAATGTCTCTACCCATTGGGCAACCAGGTGAGTCCTTGGGAATAGGTAAACACTATGAGTGCCCTTGCAGATTTGGGACTCCCACATTATGCCTGGTTTTCCTATTGCTATGAATTGTGCCTTCATTATTCACTTTTCTGCCTGATACTTCTTCCTTTCCTTTTTCTTTAAATTTAGGCCTTTCCCACTACTTTGGATTGGAGTGGATAACACTGCCAGAGCCCTTGTCTATTATCTCCATAAGACAACTCCCACACCATGATCTCTAGCCCCAGTAGCTCTTCTGAGTTGCTCATTCTTATTTCCTACTTGTTGCTTTGCTTCCAAATTATATCCTTTCTAAAGTCTCAATTTCTATTAATGGTATCATTTCCTGATTTATTTAAATTCAACCCTTGGATTAATAATGTTTGACTGATTTCTTTCCTTGTTTTCCTCATTCCCAACAAGTACCCAAATCCTGTAGATTCTGCATTAAAAATATCTCTTTTATTGGCCCTTTAGGATTTAATTCCTTCCCACTTTATATCATCATCATGGAGGAACTCTTTACTGCATTGGAGCTTGGTAACTGCCATGGTCTACTAACAGACTATTTTACCTACTGAGCCTCCTCCTCCAAACCCTACTTCTCCAGTCTTCTCTGATTCCCATTAGTCACCTTCCATATTATAAATGAGGCCAAATTAAGAAATCAGGCCCTGAAGTAAATTTCCAGGCTTATCTACATACCTTCTGTAATAACTATTATTTATTTAGCAACTTCTATGTGCCAAACACTTTGCTAACCATGTTACATATATCATTTTTAATCCTTTCAACAATCCTGAAAAGTAAAGCTTATCATACCTATTGTACATTTGAGCAAACAAGATTCAATTCATGGTATATTTGCTTTCGTAAGGTTACACCTACTAGAGGGCAGACAGAGCTGTCATTTGATCCAGATCTCTTGGGCTCCAAAGCTGGTTCTGAGAATTTAATATGTAAGATACTACCAAGATGCATATATATTAGAAAATCACTACATGAAATAAAAATACTTGATAATCACTAGATGAAATAAAAAGATTTGTCACCATGTATTAGGAAAAAATTAAAAATCATTCCAACGAGGTTAAGAAATTTTTTCTCAAGAGATTTTTGTTGATATAGAATGAAATTAAGCATAATTACAAGAAAATAGGTATCGATACTTTAACCTATTCAAAATTTCTTAGCTCAGATTTAGGAAATGGTAATTTCTATGTCAGCCGAGTTTACTTATTTAGAACTAAACTGTGATTGTAACTATAAGAAAAAAAACAATTTTTATCACACTGCGAACAATGTCAGGGACATCTTCTGGAAGACGTCATATAAAATGGATGCTTGTAAACACATGAATACATAAGATGTCTGTAAATAAATATGTACTCAGGTGAGTTTGCCTCTCATGCACAATGATCAAGAAAACAAAAAGCAACTCCCTATTCCTCCAGCTGGAAGGAAAGTAAATACGTATATGAAAATGGCTCTGTGAACACTCAGGATCTCACAGTCATAGAAGTAAAATAAAACAGAACAAAACAAAAAGCTTTGGTAAGCTGTAAGCTACTACCCAGACAGGTCTTATTAACTAGTTAAGTGGTTTCATTCTCATTCTTGTTTATTCCTCTGCTTCCTCTTTGTTTCTTTCATGCCATTAATCTGTTTTTGCATAGGCTTTTGATTCCTTCTTTTTATACCACCTCTCCAATTCTATGTTTACAAATTGTTCCAAAGAAAAAAAAGGCATTTTATATCAGACAACACAGCTTATTGTCCAGCCTGAGGAACCCATTATGCATAAGAAGTGAATGAAAATTAAATTCATTCTGGATGCACTTGAAGGCAATCTTTTTTGTTCACTATATTCAAGAAGGATTCATCAGTCTCTGAAACCCTAAGAGACCCAGAATTTGAAAAGGACTTCAAGAGATCAATCCAGAAGTAAAAAGAAGGCACTTTGGTGGATTGAAATGTCAATTAAATGTAGGTTATTGTCAGAATCTCATTAGAATCTGCCAGTGATTCCTAAGACATTACTTTAAAGCCAGTATTTATGTTAACTATTTACAATTTTTTTTTTTTTTTATTTCAAGTGGCAGGAAGGAGTTTGATCTCTCTTAAGCAGAATGGAAGAACTTACTATAAAGATTCAAAATTTTTTTACAAAAACACAATGACAGGAATAATCCTTGTCTCAAAAGAGTTTTGAATTTAGAAATGGAAAAAAAATCAAAGATCTAGCAGTATTCTTCCTCCATCTCTCCTATGCACTTCTTTCTGTGCTCTACTTTTTATTTTTCATGATATAAAATGTCAAGACCTCCTCACAAGGTTGTACAGGTTGTTCATTACACAAGGGTGCCCAGCCGAGGGAGTTAAAATACAGCCCTGGTTCTGCTAGCCAAGCTGTGAACCCACAGGGATAAGTTTTCCTAGAAAGGGTATATTTTCTATCTTCTAAAAGGCAGCATATGGCCAAGTCGAGGCCCAATCAAATGGCCATGGGCTTGCATGTTTCAGGTTCAACCACCCCAAGAAAATGCATATGGTTCAAACTGCAAATCACCAAAGAAGAAATTTTCATTGAATGTGCTACCCATTCCTGACTCAATTAGCTGTGATTCAGAAAGTAAGGATATGTTATTAAAATGTGAATTGAATAGAATTTGGTGAATAGGGCAGTTATTTGAAGCAAGAGCTAGTTTTTTAAAAACTTTTTCTCTCCATATGAATATATTCATTTACGTGTTGGCCTTGCATTTCTAGGGGAATTAAGATCCACTTATTTTTCAATTAAAATATAAGATATGATTGTAGAAATATTTGTTTTGTATGTTTGCTCCCCAAATAATTTTTATCTTACTTTTAGAGTCACCAAAATTAGCAAATAAAAATACAGGTCACCCAGTTAAATTTGAATTCCAGATAAATAATGAATAAATATTTGGTATAAATATGACCCATGCAATATTTGGGACATAGATTGGTATAAATATGATCCATGCAATACTCATGACTTAGATATACTAAAACAAATTATTGCATGGGACATATTTACATTTAATAATTATTCATGTTTAAAGTTCAAATGTAACTGGGCACCCTTTATTTTATCTGGCAACCTTCCTTCCTTTTTATTATACATCAAAACCTATAGGGCCGGCCCCGTGGCTCACTCGGGAGAGTGCGGTGCTGACAACACCAAGGCCACGGGTTCGGATCCTATATAGGGATGGCCGGTTTGCTCACTGGGTGAGCGTGGTGCTGACAACACCAGGTCAAGGGTTAAGATCCCCTTACCGGTCATCTTTTTAAAAACAACAACAACAAAAAAAAACCTATAGAATTACTGTATGAGACCAGAATATGCCACTCCAAAATATGAAGGATTGTTGAGCTGAAGTCAATTAAGAAGAAGCAGATGCAGGAAAGCTGTCTGCCCTCTCTCTGTCTGCCTAAAAGCAGGGCATAGATTCACACAGACAAAAGGTATCCTGCCCCCTCCCATTCCCCATGCCACACCATCCTCACCCCCACCTTCTACCAGGGAACACAAAAGTAAACCACTGGAGGCAATTTTAGACCCTTATCATCTGAAGATGATATCAGAGGAATCTACATTAACAAACTTTGCTAACTGGCCTTTATCTGCCATTTACTTGCCTTCCCCCAAGTTACTGCCCATAGAGGTTCAAAAATTCTTTTCCTTTGTCTTGTCATTTCTCTAAAAGTTTACTGTTCCTTGTTGAAGATGCTATGTAAGCTGGAATTCAAAGCCACCTCTTTGAGAATTATTCATTCACTGGGCATTTCTCATGTATATATGAAATATGCATGTTAATAAATTTGTTTTTCTCTTGTTAATCTGTCTTTTTGTTCAAGGGTTATTTCCAACTAAGAATTTGACGGAGTTTGGATGTGTTGTCCCCTCCAAAATTTATGGGGAAATTTGATCTCCAATGTGGCAGTGTTGGAAACTGATAGAGTCATGGTGGCAGATCCCTTATGAATGGATTAATGCTTTCCCTGGGGGAGGAGGGGTAGTGAGTGAGTTCTCACTCTATTAGTTCCCACGAGAGCTGATTGTTTAAAGGACCCTGGCACCTCCTCTCTCTCTCTCTCCCTTCCTCTCACCATGTGATCTGCTTGTACCCACCGGCTGCCTGCCACTTTCCACCATGAGTAGAAACAGACTGAGGCTTGTGCCAGATGCAGCTGTCCCAGAATCCTAAGCCAAAAAAACCTCTCTTCTTTATAAATCACCCAGTCTCAGGTATTTCTGTTATAGCAACCCAAAATGGACTAATACAGAATTTGAGGGGGTTGAAGAAGAAAATCCCTACTGTTTTTACAAGTTTCCAGATCTAAATTTGGCAGAGGGATGGATGGGGTCAAGGAAATAAGAACAGACATATACCCTTATTTCTAAAGGTCATTAAAACTTGACCTGGTGACTTAACAGTAAAATATGATGTATAATTACCTGGTCTATATGACTGAGAAGGCCTGTATGTTTCCTTTAGTGGAAAAAAGTGAGTGAAGAGTCATGTTGGGAAAATAGAATAATTTAATCAGGCCCCCTCTCCTGCCTGTCTGGTTTGGGGGTGGTGTGGTGCATTCTTTGTAAGCAAATTGTGTGTGTGGGTGGGTGAAATTAGTGCACATGTGCAGTGTCATGACCTGGCTGGCATCTGCCTCAAGCGTCCACGTACAGCCAAACGCTGCAACCTATGGTTCCAAGGACCTTTTTGCTGGTTACCTAGCTCATAGATATGCGTGTGAGGAGTCTGGGGACCCAGTCTGGCATGTGAAGGGTTTGTAACCCAGTCTGTACAATAGGCTTGAAGGGTCTGTGAGCTCCAGACCCAGCCCTAGGTAGACAATTGGCCCAGTCGGAAGGATTACAGGTAAAAGAGCAGGTGGCAGGCAGGCAAGTAAAAGAGCTCAACAAATTACATGTTGTATTATTTTCATAGTATTATAATGTGTTCTCAGTCACACAGTAGAGTAAGAATATTTTACTAAATAGTACATAATTTCATCAAAAGCTAATTTACTTTTTTCAAGCAGGAAGATGTTAGATGGTATTTCCATGCATTAATATTTTCATGTCTCTTTTTACTTTTCCTTTTAATTTTAAGTATTGTAATAATCTTAAATTAATTATGCAGAATCACTGCAATTATTTATAGTTAGACTTTTTTTTAAATTTCCTAATTTTGTCCTCAGTTTTTGAAACTGAAGAGAGGTGTTTCTGCTTTTAAAAAAATGGCATTCTCTGCCATTTTTTGCCAAACGGTAACTATCTTATTAAGTCATATACAATTTAAAAGGTTGGAATAATTATTATTCAGGTACACACTAAATGCACTTGGGTTTAAACTTAATCAGACAATTCCAGTTAAGAGTCTGATTTTTATAAAAAATTATAGAAATAACTTAATTTTTTTATTACTCAAAAGTAATGCTACCATGATGATTTCATGGATTGATAAGCACCTATTCTATCCCATGCAGTATATTAGTTAAGATTTATTTTAATCTTGTTTACTTTTCATAGCTCCTATTAGATATTCTGATCTAGATTTTTTTTAAAAAAATGTTAGAAACTGCTGCTTAGAAATATTTATTAGCTCCTCTAATTAACATATATAAATAATAAACATTCCCATCTAGTCGTGAAGCCTATATGATATACCATAATCAAAAAAAAAATATTATATTACTAAAATATTTGACCCAACACCAGTGCAGAGAGTACTGATAATTTTTCTTGGCTTCTTGATTTTTTTTCTTATTACTAATAAAGATATACTATTTCAATAATTAATTAACATTGGTGTCCAATGATATTTTTTGGTATAGTGAATAATTTAGCCTCAGCAGTGGTACATTGTTTAGGGGACGTGGATAATGTCCAATCATCTTTTGGTGGAAATATTTTTGTAAGTATGGTAATTTTTCACTTTCTTTGAAGAATACTGTCAAGTTTTAGAGAATGAGCAACATGGTGTTGACCACTAGAGGGCCTGAAATTTGTGATCCATGTTAATAATCTAGTGATACTGATGGACGTTTCATTAAGGGCTTCTATCTAGAAAATTTTGAAAATGGAAATAGACACACTGACTCCATAGACCTCCTGTGATTAACAAATCTTACAATTAAAACCAACTTTAATGTTTGTTGGAATCTTTACTTCTAAACAATTTTACCAATAGGGTGGTTATTTTACAATTATCATTTGATGAATTTCCCAGCAGGTCTTAGTGCAAGTGGAAGATAATGTAATTGAAGTATTGGAATGAATAATAGGAAGAGGCTCTTAGAATACCTACTGGGAAGAGAAGCTAATAGAAAACTGGAAGAGATTCTCTAGAGAGAAGAAGAGAAAAGGCAACAACAGAGCAAAGAGAACCAACAGCAACAAGAAGAACAAATTAAGTATTCTTCCTTTGGACAGACTGGCAAGACTCAGTAACGTGAAGCCAAGAGTTGAGAGACAGGGCTAAGTAATAATAACTATTACTATAAAGACAGCATTTATTGGATACTTACTGAGACATATATGTGGGGGTACTTCAAAAAGTCTGTGGAAAAATGAAACTAAAAAGATAATATGAATCCTTCCATATACTTATAGAAGTACTCGCATACATATGTTAAATTATTGAAACATTACAAAAGCCTTAAATATTCACTCTATTCTTCTTATTTTACTGATAAGAAAAAAGCCTTTCTTCGAAGACCCTTTCCCCTCTTCCTTTCCCCCCACAGCCGCCAGATTATTCTATGAAGGCTGTGGCAGACACAAAACAGTTTTTCTAAAGCAGATGTATTCTGGAATGACTCGAGCTTTGAAGCTTATTGAATTGAAGATCTAGAACAAAGCAATGATCCCAGATGAGAGTGCATGATTTGTAAGCTCTGAGGTCAGTACATTTAACAACATCTGACAGTAGGAAGTTAACGTTATTTAACAATATCTGATAGTTGGAAGCTGTGAAATTGCACATGGTGTAAAATCTTGTGTGGGGGACCAGGGAGAGATAAAGTGGTTAGTGGATTGCAATGTTAACTGACTAGACATTTAAAGGCTGATATAGGTCATAGATTCTTAAAGTCTGTAAGTGGTGAAACAAAGCAAAACACAACAGAAAACAAACACCTGATGTACTAAATATATGTTCTGTAGCAATTTCTGGCAATTAAATTTTTTGGTTCAGTGAGTGGTGAGAAAATTCTATATTTTTGTTACTCTGTTGAAAGCTGAAAAGGAGTAGTTGAGAGAGCCAGTCATGTCACTAGCTCAAGAATATTACCTGGAGTTATTTTTAATAATAACTTAGAAATATATCATTATTTCTATTATTAGGCAATTCATAACAATATAAAAGTATGTTATTTTATATAAAAAAGAACTGTGACCATTTTATTTTTGTAACTTCTCAATATATATTGTAGTTGATTTTCATGTCCCTTTACCCATTCCTCTTTCCCCACTTCCTCTCTCCCCTACCCCACCACTGCATCATATCTGTTCACTTGTCTTAACAAGTTCAAGGAATTGTTGTGATTGCTGTGTCTTCTTCCCTCCCTACCCTTAGTTTGTATATCTATCTATCTATCTATCTATCTATCTATCTATCTATCTATCTATCTATCTATCTATCTATCTAACCCTTTATTTGTTTGTGTGTTTATTTATTTATTAAGTTTTAGCTCTCACAAATAAGTGAACATGTGGTATTTCTCTTTCTGTGCCTGACTTGTTTCACCTAATATAATTTTCTCTAAGTCTATCCATGTTGTTGTGAATGGTAGTATTTTGTTCTTTTTTATAGCAGAGTAGTATTCCATTGTGTAGATGTACCACAGTTTCCTTATCCACTCATCAGATGATGGACATTTGGGCTGGTTCCAGCTCTTGGCTATTGTAAGCAGTGCTGCAATAAACATGGGAGTACAGGTATCCCTCTGGCATGATGATTTCCATTCCTCTGGTATATTCCCAGCAGTGGAATAGCTGGGTCATATGGTAGATCTATCTGTAATTGTTTGAGGAAACTCCATACCATTTACTATAAACCCTGCATCATTTGGCAGCCCCCCCCAACAGTGAATAAGAATTCCTTTTTCTCCACAACCTCTCCAGCACTTATCATTCTCAGTCTGTTGGATATTAGCCATCCTAACTGGAGTGAGATGTTATCTCAGTGTGGTTTTGATTTGCTTTTCCTGAAAGCTGAGTGATGTTGAGCATGTTTTCATGTGTCTGTTGGCTGTTCATATATCATCCTTTGAGAAATGCCTATTCAGCTCTTTGCCCTTTTTTAAATTAGGTTATTTTATTTATTTATTTATTTTTTGCTGTAAAGTTGTTTGGGTTCCTTGTATATTCTAGATATTAATCCTTTGTCAGATGTATATTTTGCAAATAATTTCTCCTGCTCTGTTGGTTTTCTTTTCACTCTGTTGGTTGTTTCTTTTGCTGTGCAGAAGCTCTTTAGTTTGATATAATCCCATTTGTTTATTTTTTCTTTGCTTGCCTGTGCTTTGGGGCTTCTATTCATGAAGTCCATACTCACTCCTACTTCCTGGAGTGTTTATCCTATGTTTTCTTTAAGGAGTTTTATTGCTTCAGGATGTATATTTAATTCTTTAATACATTTTGAGTTGATTTTGGTATATGTTGAGAGGTATGAGTCTAGTTTCATTCTCCCGCATATGAATATCCAATTTTCCCAGCACCATTTGCTGAAGATGCAGTCTTTTCCCCAGTGTGAAGACTTGGTGCCTTTGTCAAAGATCAGATGGCTGAAGGTGTATGGGTTGATTTTTGGGTTCTCTATTTCATTCCATTGATTAGTGTGTCTGTTTTTATACCAGTACTGTGCTGTTTTGGTTATTATAGCTTTGTAGTATAGTTTAAAGCCAGGCAGTGTTATGCCTCCAGCTTTATATTTTTTGCTCAGGATTGCTTTGGCTATGTGTGGTCTTTTGTTGTTCCATATAAATGTCTGGATAGCTTTTTCCATCTCAGAGAAAACTGTCATTGGAATTTTGATGGGGAATGGATTGAATCTGTAGATCATTCTGGGTAATATGGACATTTTCACAATGTTAATTCTTCCAATCTAAGAGCATGGGGTAACTTTCCATCTTCTTGTGTCCTCTCTCAACAGTGGTTTGTAGTTCTCTTTGTAGAGATTTTTCACATCCTTGGTTATCTTTATTCCAAGTATTTTATTTTTTTTGGTGACTATTGTAAATGTGCTAGCTTTTTTGATTTCTTTTTCTGTATGTTCACTGTTGGAGTATAGAAATGCTACTGATTTTTGTGTCTTTATTTTGTATCCTGCAACTTTGCTGAAATCATTTATCAACTCTAAGAATGGTTTTGTAGAGACTTTAGGCTGTTCAATATATAGGATCATATTATCCACAAACAGGGACAGTTTGACTTCATCTTTTCCAATCTGGATGCCCTTTATTTCCTTCTCTTCTTTGATTGCTCTAGCTAATACTTCCAACACTATATTGAATAGGAGTGGTAAGAATTGGCATCCTTGTCTAGTTCCTGTTCCATTTAAGAGAATATTGGCAGTGGGCTTATCATATATGGCTTTAAATGTGTTGAGATACATTCTATTTATACCTAACTTGTAGACAGTCTTTATCATGAGTGAATGTTGAATTTGTAAAATGTTTTTTCAGCA
The DNA here is from genome assembly GCF_000696425.1 of Galeopterus variegatus. Lineage (NCBI taxonomy): Eukaryota > Metazoa > Chordata > Mammalia > Dermoptera > Cynocephalidae > Galeopterus > Galeopterus variegatus. The sequence continues at coordinate 938,911 of NW_007726113.1, read as the reverse complement.
TCTATAGAGATGATCACATAGTTTCTGTCTTTGCTTTTATTTTAGTGATTGTCCGGGTAGCAGGGAGTTGGTGTCCACGCCGGCGCCCCAACAACTAGCTAAACTGCGCTCGGCTCAAGGGAACGAGGCCAAAGATTACTCCCTGCCTCCTCCTCCCCATGCAAGAGGGAGCGGGGTGGGAGAGCCCAGGAGATAAGTAAGTGCAGCTACCGGCCCCAACCTGGCTGGCCCCAACCTGGCTCACAAAGGAACACTCAGAAGACGCGGTGGGGGTTCTGTCAAGCAGTTCTGTTTATTCAACTCAAAGCCTACATATTTATGCATAAATGGGCTAAATGGGTGGGGGATTCTGGCGGGGGTCTCCACCTAACAAGCCAATCACCCTATACGTCATGCATGCATGCATGGCTTCTGCCTATGCTTATAATAAAGATCATGAAGTGTCCACGAGCCTGGAAGGCTCTCTGCACCAATAATGTTAAGCCCCGTAAATGGGGTGAGGTTTTACCCGACACCATAGTCACTCCCCCTTTACATCCTCCAGGTGCCATCCTGAACATGTGTGAAAAACAAAGAAGGGAACAAGCAGTCGTCATTGGGTGTAGCAACCATTTGTGCCAGGAAAGTAGCTGCCACTCAACAAGTGATGATCACATAGTTTTGTCTTTGTGGTGTATCACTTTTATTCATTTGTGTATATTGAACCAACCTTGCATCCTTGGGTTCAATCCCACATGATCATGGTGTATAATTTTGTGTATGTGTTGCTGTATTCTGTTAGCTAGTATTTTATTCAGGATTTTTGTGTCTATATGCATCAAGGATATTGGCCTATAGTTTTCTATTTTTGATGTATCTTTGTCTGGTTTTGGTATCAGGGTGATGTTTGCCTCATAGAATGAGTTTGAGAGAGGGGCCTCTGTTTCAATCTTTTGGAATAGTTTGTAGAGAATTGATATCAATTCCTCTTTGAAGGTTTGGTAGAACTCTGCAGTGAACCCATCCTGTCCTGGGCTTTTCTTTGTTGGAAGCTTTTGGAAAAAAGCTTCAATCTCTTTTATTGTTATTGGTCTGTACAGATTTTCTGTATCTTCATGGCTCAGTTTTGGTAGTTTGTATGTGTCCAGAAATTTATCCATTTCCTCCAGATTTTCAAATTTGTTGGCATATAGTTGTTTATAGTAGTCTCTAATGATTCCTTGTATTTCTGAGGTATCAGTTGTAATATCACCATTTTCATTTCTAATTTCTGTTATTTGGATCTTCTCTCTTTTCTTCATTAGCTTGCTAAAGGTTTGTCGATTTTATCTTTTTAAAAAATCCAACTTTTTGTTTCATTGATCTTTTGTATCATTTTTCAGATTTCTATTTCATTTAGTTCTGCTCTGATCTGAATTATTTCTTTCTGTGGACTAATTTGGTTTTGGATTGTTCTTGTTTTTCTAGTTCTTTAAGGTGTGGTGTTAGGTTGTTTATTTGCCATCTTTCCATTCTTCTGAAGTAAGCATTTAATGTGATAAATTTCCCCATTAATACTACTTTTGCAGTATCCCTCAGGTTTTGGTATGATGTGTCTTTATTTTCATCCGTTTCAAGAAATGTTTTGATTTCCTGTTTAATTTCTCCTTGGACCAATATGTCACTAAATAGAATGTTGTTTAATTTCCATGTGTTTGTATAGTTTCCAGAGTTTCATTTGTTATTGATTTCAATTTTAATGTATTGTGATCTGAAAAATTACATGGAATAATTCCAATTTTTTTGAATTTTTTGAAACATGTGTTCTATCTTGGAGAATGTTCCATGTGCTGATGAGAAGAATGAATATTCTGAGATTGTTGGAATGTTCTGTAGATATCTGCCAAGTCCAATTGGTCTATAGTGCTGTTTAGATCTTGTGTTTCCCTACTGATTTTTTGCCTAGATGATCAGTCCAATGTTGAGAGTGGGGTGTTCAGGTTCCCTGCTATTATGGTGTTAGTATCTATCTCATTCTTTTGATCTAATAGTGTTTTCTTTATAAATCTGGCTGCTCCAACATTGGGTGCATATATATTTATGATTGTTATGTCTTCTTGATGGATAAATCCTTTGATCATTATATAGTGGTCTTCTTTATCTCTTTTTATGGTTTTGGGTTTAAAGTCTTTTTTATCTGGTATAAGAATAACTACTCCAGCTTGTTTTTCATTTCTATTTACATGGTAAATCTTTTTCCATCCTTTCACTCTTAGTCTATGTGTGTCTTTGCAGGGAAGGTGAGTTTCTTGAAAGCAGCATATTGTTGGGTCCATCTTTATAATCCAGTCAGTCAGTTTGTGTCTTTTGAGTGGGGAATTTAATCCTTTTACATTTAGAGTTATTGTTGAAAAGTGCTGATTTACTCCTAGCATTTTATTGATTTTTGTTTAGATGTCTTAAGTATCTTTTGTTCCTTTCTATCTGATTTTCTGTTTGTCTTCTGTGTTTGTGGGTTTCTTGGGGTGGTAGATTTTCAGCATTTTTGTTTTACTAGTAGGTTTTATTCTTTCTTGAGTATTCATGGCAGTGATGGTTGTTTTTCAGGTATCAAACCCAGTACTCCCTTGAGAATTTCTCATAAGGCTGGTTGTATGGTAGTGAACTCCCACAGTTTTTGTTTGTCTGAGAAATATACTATTTGTCCTTCATTTCTGAAGGATAGCCTGATGGGTATTCTTGGCTGGCAATTTTTATCTGTTAGTATTTTGAATATATCATCCCATTCTTTTCTGGCTTTTAGGGTTTCTGATGAAAAGTCTGATGTTATTCTGATTGGGGCTCCTTTATAGGTGACTTGCCTCTTCTCTCTTGTGGCTTTTAAGGTTCTCTCTTTGTCTTTGAGTTTAACTAGCTTGACTATAACATGTCTTGGAGAGGACCTTTTTGGGTTGAATATGTTTGGGGATCTTTGGGCCTCCTGAATCTGAAGATCTGTGACTTTCCCTATACCTGGGAAGTTTTCTGCTATTATTTCATTGACTATGTCTTCAATGCTATTTCCTTTTTCCTCCCCTCTGGAATATCAGTGATTCAGATATTTTAGTGCTTAAGGTTGTCTGTTATCTCTGCTATATTTTCTTCAATTTTTAAAATTCTTTTATCTTTTTTCTGGTCCACCTGTGTTAATTCAAACAGCCTGTCCTCAAGGTCAGAAATTCTCTCTTCTGCTTGTTCTAGCATGCTGGTTAGACTCTGTGTTGTGCTTTTTATTCCATTGAATGAGTCCTTCAGCTCCACAAGCTCTGCTACATTCTTTTTCAGGGCATTGATTTCTTTGTACATTTCTTCTTTCAGGTCCTGTATATTTTTTCTCATTTCATTGTCTTGTCTAGCTGAACTTTCTTGTATCTCATTTAATTTTCTTAGAATTGTTGCTCAAAATTCCTTGTCAGTCATTTTAAGGACTTCCTGTTCTATAGGATCTAGAGCTTGAAAGTTATTTTCCTTTGGTGGTGACGTACTTTCTTGATTTTTCATATTTCTGGGAACTTTCCTTTGGTGGTGATGTACTTTCCTGATTTTTCATATTTCTGGGAACTTTCCTTTGGTGTTTAGTCATTGTGGCAGGGGGTATTATGGTCCACTTATTCCACCCTGATGTCTGGTCCAGATCCTGAAGGGACTGCCTTATTCTGGGCAGCAGGGACTAGCCTGGGCTGGGGATCCCACGGCACCTGTCTTTTCCAGCATGGCTTCCAGGCCTCTACAACTTGTGATCATTTTAAATGCACACATGCTCAAGGGTATAACACACAATAATAGGTAATATACCTAGAGAAAAAAAATTTCCAAGAGGAAGTGACAGATGAAGGCATACAATTAGCCACTGCTTTTGGCAAGATGTTGTTCATGGGTGAGTCCAGTAAACATAATTATGTAATATTCTCTAGCAGTGTCCAGCCACTTGAATGCAGAAACAGATTAACAGTTGGGTGGATTAGACCAGAGTTTAGATTTTTCCAGGAAAGAATGATTGATGGAGAAAGGAAAAAGGGAGTTAAGGGCATATGTTAGAAAGTACTTATAGCCCCTATACTGGCCAGCCACCAAAAAAAAAAAAAAAGAAAAAAAAGTACTTATAGTGTTGGATCATAAAAAACAATCAGAATAAGGCAATACATACGGACATGGGGTTATGATGAATAAAGAAAAGTTACAGGGTCAATGAATTGGTGGTATTGATGAGCTGGTGAACTGCGTGAGTGGTGTACCAGAGTAACTAGGCTGGAAGAATAGGACATGACAGAATGAAATGTTTGAAATGGAAATTCAGAGATGGTACAGGGTGATGACAAAGTCCAGGTATGAAATGTGACTAGGTCATGGAGAAAAGATGAAGGACAAGGTTATTAGAGCAAAGAAAACAAAGGAATTTAAAGGCCAAGGTGTTAGTTGAATCATCTGGTTGGATTTTGAAGTACAGTAATTCCCTCTTATTCATTCAGTGTTTCAGTTATCCTCCATCAACCACAGCCTGAAAATAATAAATGAAAAATTCCAGAAATAAAAAATTTATACATTTTAAATTTGGCACTGTTCTGAGTAGTGTGATGAAATTTCCTGCCATTCTGCTCTATCTTGCCTAGCACATGAATCACCCTTTTGTCCAGAGTATCCACGCTGTACCCCCCACCTGCCTGTTAGTCACTTCGTAGCCCTGTTCATTATCAGATTAAAAAACATAGTATCTACAGAGTTTGGTACCATCTGCGCTTTCAGACATCCACCGGGGATCTTGGAATATACCCCCAGAGGATAAGGGGGACTACTGTGGATAACCATGGTGACAGAAAAAATGTAAACGAATGAAGAGCAGTAAGTCAAAGGTCCAGAAGTGGTTTAACAAGGGGATAGAGGGTAGCAAAGTATGAGGACATATATTTCAAAAGACATGTCAGTTTTGAAGGGGGAAAGAGGAGTAATAGTTTGGAAGTAGCAACAGGGATCACAGAGGACACTATCTCTAGCTTCAGATGTACGTAGCACAGTCAGCCCTCTGTGTGTGTGGGTTCCACAGCCGTGGATTCAACCAACTGCAGATGGAAAATATTCAAAAAAAAGAAACTAATAAAAATAATACAAATAAAAAATAACATAGTATAACAACTATTTACATGACATTTACATTATATTAGGTGATATAAGTAATCTAGAGATGATTAAGGGAGGATGTGCATAGGTTATATGCAAATACATATTTGCATTTTATATCAGGGACTTGAGCATCTGTGAATTTTGGTATCTGCAGGAGGTTCTGGAACCAATCCCCTGTGTATACTGAGAGACAACTATACTATAGATAAGAGGAAAAAATTGAAAACCTCCTCCATTTGAAGGGCTCTAGGGAAAGCAGTAATTTCACAAGCCAGGTTGAATTTTGCGAACATCTGAAGGAAATGTTCAGTGAAGAACTTAAGGGAGAAGAGGAGTTTTCTCATGACAATAAACAAGTTTTGGTAGAAAGGCCTGGATGGCGAGGAATATAGGAGATGTGATCAGATTAGCAGATGCTGAGAGCAGGATGGTGATGAATATCTGTAAAATTGGGTCATCTCTGAAACTCCGACTTCTGATGGTGATACAGGTGAACTGGTATTGGAAGCATGATAGGATGTATTTCGTAAGCCACAGAACACCATGACTGAAGTCATGGGGTGGGTGAACTTGCCTGCAGCTGGAGGTGGGTAGTGGTGAGGAGATGGTCTCATCTCTGGAGTGTCAGAGCAAGGGATATCTGGAAATCTTGGGCCCAGTGTTGTTGGAGATAGATCAGTAGTTCAACGATCTTTACTTCTCACTAAGGGCCCTCTCTGCTAAGTAGACTAATTCTATCTCCTGGAAAATCTCGCACAGAATCTGTAAGCCTCAAAGTTCCTAGCTCTGTGAATGTTTTCCAGACCTCCACATCCCATAGTTAGTGATTTCTTCTATAACCTAAAGGGCTTTGCACAAAGAGCTCCTGACCTGTACGGCATTTCATTTTGATTATTTATTTATCTGTCTCTCTCACTACACACTGAACCTGTTGACCCAAGAACTGTGGCTTACTTTGTATCTGTGCCACAAAACGGATCATATTCACAAACTGGATCACAAACTCAGAACCTATTAGGTGCTCAATAGTTTTTGAAGAGCAATTGAATTAAAAGACTGCTTCTGCTGTATTGCTAATATTACTAGTTGTTGAGAGTTTACCATGGGCAAGTGTTGTGCTAAGTGCTATATACACATAACCCTGATTTCATAGGTGCTATCCTGATTCTGCTTATGTTAGGGATAGGAGTTTAATTCAGCAAACTGCAGATTAAGTACTGAAGTGACTAAAATAGAGAAAATTAAGGTTGTTAATTCCATTGTACTATTTTTTATTTATTTATATAACTCTTATTTAAAACAAAGATATCTTCCTGGTGAGTAAAATGATACAAAGACAAAAAAGGTGACTTACACAATTCAGATATGATCAAAACTTATTCTGGGTTTAGAAGATAAAAATATGCAAATTATACTGTTTGATAGTAAATTTAGGTTGGAATATGCAAAGAACCCTCAAACACTAATTCCATCCAGATGGAAAGAAATATGCAAATGCCTTCCAGTGTCATGAAGTTTCACAAAAATTTGACATAGGTAATAAAATGAGAAACTCTATTCTGCATTTAAATTATTTGAAATTATAGCACACTTTTTGGAATATGAGACACCAACTAGCTTCATTTGCTTTTTTCTTGGTAATACTCTCTTTCTGTAAGGAGAATGCTGCTGAACACCTGGGGCCCATGTTGAGCTTGCCCAAGCCAGAATCCCAGAGAGTCACTGGGGTGAATCTTATGTTCTAAATTGTGCAAGAAAGTCATACCAATTTCCTCCATCTGTAAAAGCTTAGGTGTGCAAGGCAAGAGTGAGGGCTTCTTGACATTTCAGAGAAAGGAAAGATTTGAGCACTTCCTCAGATCTCAGAAGGATCAAAAAATCCTATTTCTTTGTTCTTAACTTCTGGGGAATTCATAAAAGCATCATGTTTAATCCAGAAAAATGAACATATTCCAGTTATCCAGTGATCAAAACATTATGTTGTTGATATTGTGCATGTGACAGTAGCATGACTGTTACCTGGGATATATATAAAAGTGACATCAGCAGCAGCAAGTATTTTTTTAAAATTTAATTTAATTTAATTTTACTTCTCAAGATACATTGTACTTGATTTTAATGCCCCTTTACACGTTCCTCTTCACCCCATCAGCAAGTATTTTTTGGAATGGTTGTAAAGTTTGATGTCCATGAGTAGGTCCTTAATAGATTAAGCACTTATTTAATTAACTTGATCCAAGAGGGCAGCTAGATCAAATGACCCAGTAAAATGACTAAAGCTAGTAAAACACAAGGTCCTGAGTTTTATAGTTTGGGGGTACATATCCAAATAGGCAGATCTCTTGCAAATCTCCATTTCATTTGGTGCTTCATAGGCACCAAATAAACTTCCCATTGAAGTTTATGGGAAAATGGAGCAGTAATAGCTTCATTACATAACTAAAGAGCTATGGAAGAGGTCAGACTGTTCAAATTAGAATTTATCTTTGTGGGCCACAACCTCTGAAAGAATGGTGCTTAAGTTTCATTAGCTAATCTGCCAGAACTGCTGGACTCTGCATAAACCTTCAAATGCTTACTCAGGTTTAACTATTTTAACACCCCACAATTGCTGTTTGGACTAAATCAGATGAAGCAAATATGCTAAATAAACTGCTAGACACATCTCAATAGAATTCATCCTGTTGAATACTTAACAATTTGGACAGGAAACTGGAACAAGCTTTACTATCTATTCTTGGATGTTACTAAATTTATCAACTGTAATCTCAGAAGTTCTATGTTTACCTTTAAATTTTATTTGCTGATTCTATTCATCAAAGCTTCAAGGTTTTTTCTAAAGTCAATTATCCTGCTAAGACTTGGATGCTGAGGGTGCAGGGTAAGAAGAAGTCAGGATTTGGGGTTGGCCATGTAGAAATGACACTGGCTAATACAGTAAATAAGGCAAGAGATTGTGTTCAGAGAGGTCAGCTAGGAAACAAAGGGATAATACAAAACATTCGGTTTACAACTATCAAGATGTAAGGTTTGGGATACCTGGCTGAGAGACTGGAGACAAAATGGTTAGAGGCCTAGGAGTGATAGAAAGTAAGAGAGATCCGTTACTTAAACTCATTTTAGTAGCAGGAGGCTAGAGTCTAAAGAACAGAGTCTAAATAGTTGCAGATCATTATTATTAGTGATAACTATTCTTAGCTATCAGCTTTATACTGATATACTTCACCTGCCACTTTAGCATACCTTGCTTTGCAATGCTAAGTGTATTCTTGTACATCTCACTAGACTATTCTTTAATGATAAGAAAAGTGTGTTGTCTTTGTATCACTAGTATCTGCCTGGCACACAGTGGGTGATCAAAAGTATATTCTACAGACATGGCATATCTGGAAAGTATTTTTCATCTAAAAGATAACAGAAATATAAAATGGACAACATATAGAAATTAAGACATTCAAAAGTTTACCAAGGAAGTAAACTACAACAACCATATATATACATCATTTATATTTTCTAAGATAGATAGCAATAAGATTTATAAAAACAAGACTGATGGAACTCTGGGATGGTAGGAATCAGAAACCCCATCAATTAAAACCCTCAAAAGTGGGCCTGCTTCCCACTGAAGTAGATGAAATTACTAGACACTTGCTTTCCTGGTCCCCTTTGCTGCTGACATGCACTTCACTAAAAAGACATGCACGCCCAGTCACTGACTATGTTAAGAATTCGCTCTGGGTAGGAGAGACTTGAAGAAGATGGCATTGCTGGGACTAGCAGTTGTTCTGGGGCAGGTCTAATTCGAGTGCTTGGCTGCGGAATGGTGTTCTCCACCAATGGGTTGTGCAGCATGATTTTGGACATTCTCCCTCAATCTTTTTTTCACCAACCTTCCTTGAGATTCTGTAAGCAATCAATACCATTTTAATGTTCAATTCTACTTGCAACAGAACAAAGAATATAGACTTTAAATATGCTCACATGCAAGGTGCTCAGAACATATTTTTTTCTTTTCTTTACATTTTACCATCATGGTGACATAGTAAAGGAAAAGATACTGGGGTGATGGGCATCTTGCAGGGAGGAAGGAAAGCTCTATGTTGGTTCTTAAAATGAGTTAAAACTTATTTCTAACAATATTAACAGAAACAACCAGCCACAAAAAGGAGAGAAAGTATGTACACAGAATAAAACTTGAAGATGGAATACTAGTATGCTGTCAGAAATTTTGAGTTCGCTATTCTAGGAGTAGTAAAGTGCTGCTGGGGAAGATGAGGGTCGATTCAGAGAGGGAGAAGAGTCCAGTGTAATTGATTACATTAGCACTGCTCTGAGCCTCAGTAAGGTTGCTGGCTACTCCCAGAACAGGCCCACACCCAATTATTCCAGCAGTGCTGCCCTTCCATATCATCAGACTTTCACTCTCTCCTGGATCATTCAAATCAGCATGCACATATACTGTAATATCTCTCACTTAAAAAAACCCTGCCCTGCTCTTAACGTCTTCCTGTTGATGAAGCTCTCTAGGGTACTGGATTATAGTCACCTCTGGTTTACCGGCTCAGAGCCTACTCCTCAGAAGCTGATTGAGTACCTGCCTTGAAACTTACCATTCCTGACTCCAGGTAATCTCCACAGCTAGCTGCCAGCCCTATCTTTTGTCCAGCTTGACTTAGATCACAATTAAAACCAGCTCCTCACTGGAGCAGTTCCTTAAATAGGCAGTTCAGTTTTCTGGTCTGTTTCCTCATGCTGTTGTGGTTGTTGCTGTACTTCTGAACTTTGATGATGAAAAGAGTGAGAGTGAAGTCTGTAAAAGTTATAAGACAGAGGAACAGATGTGCTGCCTAATTAGGCTGAACTTCATAATAGGCCTTGGAGAGAGTTTTATCTTTCCCTAGAATTTCTTTTGCAAATCAGGTGAATTATACTGTGTCCAAGAAACCAACTCTTTACATTGGCAAAATTCAAATAATATAAGTATATTTTTTGTAAATGAGACTCTGTAGCATCAGAAATTGGGTATAAATAGAAGATTATTATTCAGGAAGAATTTAATCAGTTTTCAATAAATACTAAAGTAAAGCATGATAATTCATAGTGGTATTCCCAGATTATATAAGCTTACTAATAGCATAGACAGGTGTATAAAAAAATGATGTAGATGAAAAGTCTTGTTAGAAATGTACCTAAAAGGACAGACAACATGGATTCACTGTGGTTAAAAGAATCATTCAAATTGTTTAACAGAACCAAATGGCCACAGGGAGGGAATGGGCAGACATGCATTTCTCAGTCTGTAAGTATGTATATTGCTGATTGTTATAAAATTTTCTCTTCTGTAACTACGCAAAGGCAACTCTCAGAAGATAAGGCCAAATCACCTATTGCTGGGAATTCTATACTAATCTTCAACAAGTTCACCTGGCACCAGCCATCGATCCCCTCCTTCTAATTCTTGAGGGCCCTCTTTGGCTCCAATTAGATAGAAAACAGACTCTAAGGACATTCTTCTCCCTTTTCTCCACTAAGAGGCCACACCAACACCAGCCACAGCCAGCCTGAACAGCCTGTGAAATAACACACCCTTGTGGTATGTTTACTCATTACACAAAAGTGCAGTCTTCTCCCTAAATATTCATAGCATTCCTCTAAGTTCACTGAGTATGCATGTAAACCTGATATTGGAAGGCTTAAATACTAGCCTTGCTCCTTTGTTTGCCAGAATGCTTGTCTTTGGTCCAGTGGGGGCCTGTGTTCCCCAATCTGCAGATTGTCTCTTTTCCCTTTTAATCTTTTTTTTTAGAAAATAATGTCTCCCTTTTCTATTTAGCAGATCCGGTAGTCCTCTTGTGTTAACATTCAATTGGTGTTCATGACGATTTAAAGATAATGAACCCAATGGAAAGTCAGAATGATAAAGGCTTAAGAATAAAAACGGGAATGCTGGTTAGGAAGAGAGGTTTTCAGGGAATTCAATGAAATCAATTCAGATATGTTTCTGGCCAAAATACCATTACCATTGTTAGTTGAATAGCCATCTAAATGGTTTTTTCTGTTACCATTATTTTTCTTCTCTTCTTCCTGTCAGCAAACAACTATTTGACTGAAACAGGACACTACTTTTTAAAAAACCTCCACTGCCCTCCAAATCCTAAAGAATCAAGTTCATAATCTGTTGCATTTCATGCAAAGTTTTATTTTTTAAGATTCATCCCTGACCATCTGTCCAGTTCCATATCTTTAGCTGTAAAATAGGAGCTCTCTGACTATCCAAAGCATTTTTGCTTTCCAGGCCTTTGATTGGGTTATTTTCCCTTCCAGCAATGTCTTAATACTCCTTTTCTGGCTGGGGGAACCATGCATATTCTTTAAGGCCAGCTCAAAAATCACTTCCTATGAAAGGCAGTTATTGTCACTTAAGCTGGATTTTTAAACTCTCCTCATTGACTAAAGCAAATTATAGTAAAGATGTATTTGCAACACAAAGGCAAGTGGAAACATGGCATGCTTATGCAGAATTTATCAATCCAAAAGCTTAAGTCATTTAATAAATATAAAGAATAAATTGTTTGCACCTCCAGAGTAGGTGCTACATTTTAAATGTTTGTCTCCTCCAAAATTCATGTTAAAATTTGATTGCCATTGTAACAGTATTAAGAGGTGAGACCTTTAAGAGGTGATTAGGCCATAAGGGTTCTGCACTCCTGGGTGAAATTAATGCCACTGTAAAGGCAAGTTCAGCCTTCTCTTGCCCTCTTTTGCCCTTTCACCTTCTGCCATGTTATGACACAGTAAGAAGGCCCTGGCCAGGTGCCAGCACCTTGATGTTAGACTTCCTAACCTCCAGAACTGTGTGCGAATACATTTCTGTTCATAAATATGAATTACCCATTCTGTGGTATTCTGTTACCTCAGCACAAAATGGACTAACACAGTAAGAAAGTGAAGTGTGATTGAGATAGAATAGGGCTAGGCCTGTGAACCAAACTAACTCCATTTTCCCTGCAGAGGACATTTTGTTACTTTTCCACTCCTCAGTCATGAGACCCCCCAGGGCTCATGATTACTCAATAGTCTGCCCTGATAAAAGAAACTGAGATAAGAGGGGAACGGATATTCACTGAGTTGCAAAACCCTTTCCTCAAGACTTGTTAAAATATAACTGTTAGCTTTTTTTTTTTGTCTTTTTGTCTTTTTTCGTGACCGGCAACGGATGGCAACCCTCAGTGTCGCGCCCGCACTGGACCGGGACCAGCAACGGGATCGCAACCCTCGGTGTTGCCCCCGCTCCTTGCTCAGCCAGTGAGCGGCCGATCTGTATGTGGGATCCGAACCCTCGGCGGGAGCGCTGCCACGCTTCCCAAGCGGCGCACTGTAGCAGTGCGCCACCAGGCCGGCCCCATAACTGTTAGCTTTGTTTAGAACTTATTACCCACCCATTCCTTCTTTTCTCATAATTGTAAAAATTCAGTTACAAATTAACCTTAAGACCCTTTTAGGAGTTCCTGCATGCATACAAAGCTTCAAGGTGACCACTATAACAACACTCCTGGGGTGGTGATAATGAGCAACACCACCATCTTGGACCTACTGAGCAGGCATGAGGACCAAAGCCCTAACTGAGCGTGCACCCATGATGCAACCAGGAAGAACAGAACGGACCACCTCCGGAAGTGCAGAACGATGATGCTGGCCTGCACCCCTTGTTCCCTTGCTCTAAAAAGGACCCTCAACAGCCCCCCTCAGGGAGCTAGCTGCCCTGTAGCTACCTGCTCCCCTCAGGGGGCTAGTTTTACTGTTGCTACCCCCCTTATGCATAAGTCTATCTCCTCTTTTAATAAAGTGTTGCTTACTTTACTGCTGGGTACATTGTTCATTTCTATGACTTTGGGACCCAAGAGCCTAATTTGACAACAGGATATGGATCAAAAATATCCATTTAAACTTTATTGAGTGTTTAACATATCAGTAGCTCCTAGGAATACATTAGCCTTATCCAGATGTTTGCAAGGGCCACCTAAGGCCATTGAAGCAATTCCTTACCTTTGAAAGTGTTCAAAAATATTTGCAAGATGCATTTAATTACTGACAGTTTTTGTTTTTTAAATGAACTCAGACATAGCTAAAATTTTTCAGAAGTGTCAGGTAGCTAAAGGACTCATTGGTAGAACTGGGAAATTATGCTTCAGTCTGCTTTTAAAGCTGGCTGTTAATATGAGCTGATATTGTTTGCTAGCATGCTAAAAGATGACAAATTCTAACAATTTCTTAAGCAGCAGGGTAGTAAATACAGCAGCCAACTCAAGTTCTTCTTTGTCTTGATGTTTCTTATTTTATACCCAGGGTAATGACAAGCCAAACAGTCGAATAATAAGCCTGCTTCCTGAGTCCACTGGCAGGTTCTGGTTGGCTGGCAGACATGCCTCTCTGGCAAAATCCAGACCACTCATATCCTAGGAAAGGAAAATGTTGTTGATGGCTGGTCTACAGACTCTGATTCAGAAAGAATCTGAGTCACTATTGATATGATTTGTGCCAGCATTAGAGCCGTCTAGTTCAAAACTGTAAAAAAAAAAAGAAGGCACAAAGTAAGATACATTTTATGACATTTGTTACCCTGGACATACCAGGCATTACATATTTGTTGTACTCCTTGTTAAAAGGAAAAGCCCATTAGACAAAATCATGTCAAAATAAGAGAAAGCCTGACATGATTTAATGAGCTTATTGATAGTTTCATTTTAGATAAAATTTTTCTCTAACCGTTATAAAAAATGAAAGAAGATTTATACAGCTTTATGTAGAATTACTTCCATTAAATTTAATGGCTTTATTTTATGATTCAGAATGTAATTATCTTAGTCATTGCAATAAATATTTGTAGTAATATGCAGCTTAGCTCATTTCCTTATTTATTTTCCTTTCCCAGTTTTATTCATAACCCAGATATTATATTATTAGGGACTATATGTCCATTAACATCCAACGTAGTTATATAGCATTACATATTTAAATACTATCATTTATTGATGTTACTCTAGAAATTAAATTAAAAATGTAGAATATCTTCAAATAGTCTAGAAAAGTATGCATTTGTAAATAAAAAAATATCTTAGAAATACCATTTAGGGAAGAAAAAACTATATAAAGGCATGATAGGATCTAAGTGCTTTTGCGCAGACATGATGGAAAGAAACCTCAATTTGTATATCATATAAATGAAGTTAAATTTAAATCTATAAGTCAATGGTTTGATGGAAAAATAACTCTGGCATTAGAATGTATAAAAAGAACTATAGCCTGAAGAAGCTATGAGTTAGTATGGTTATAATGACTATTAATCAGGTTTTATATTGGAGTCATGATAGATTTTGGTTCTGCAATTGATTTGTGATTAGAGAATTTGCAATGAGATTTGAAGAACAATTCATTTATGACTCAATCTTGGGGGAAATTTTTTTGTGTTAAATACCAACCAAATGGGTCCAATGGTGATATTGGTGTTGTTACCCAGAGCTGATACAGCAGCTCACTCCTTTAAAATTAATAAGATTTCTTCTATCTCAGGTGTTTCTAGTTCTTCTAGTATTTAAAAGAATAGATGTTAGGAGGGTCACTTCACCACTTTTGGAGGTCAGAGATATCACTCACCCAATTGTTTGAAGAATTTTTTTTTAAATCAAATTCTATGTGCTTTGCAAGATCAATAAAAATTGTTCATTGATCAACTAACTAGAATTATTGAATGCCTTTTGAGGGTCATGTACCCTATGGCAGATATACTCTATGTTAGTTACCTATTGCTGTGTAGTAAATAGTCAACAAAGTTTAGTGGCCTAAAACAACAAAGATTTATCTCCTAGTTTCTGTGGGTTAGATATGTGTGTCTGCCACAGTGTCTCTAACAAGACCATAATCATCATGGCAGCTGTGGCTGCAATCTTATTGGAAGGCTTGACTGAAGAAGGATTCAATTTTATTTTATTTTTAATTTTTATTTATTTATTATTTTTTTAAATTTATTTTTTGAATTGAAACAATTGATTACACAAGAGAAAAACATATAAATTGATTTAATGTAACTTTTACATGACATGGGAGCACGCATAAGGAAATAAAACTATGTGGCAGCCATGTGACGAACAGTTTTTACTACTAAAAAGACAAAAATTTTATGGAGTCCCCCAGTGCACACAGTTTAACCACTGTAAGAAAACAGAGAGAACAATAAATTATTAGACCTGAAGTCAGGACTATTATAGCATATGATATGAATAATATTATGACCTCTGATAAATGCAATGCACATTTTTAAAAAGTCTCTAACTGAAAGCATATTAGATAAAACAAATGAACTAACAGAAAACTACTGTAAGTATTCTGGAACCCAGATTGCAGCAAGGGAGTTGTTGGAATAGTTGCATTAGTTTAGGATATTCACTGCGTTGTGGACAAACCACAGTTTCTGTCTCATTTAAATTCTTGTGAGGTAATTTGATTGGTGTCACTCAGCCAACAAACTGGATGCCCTCCAGTCACAGTCCAACACTGGAAAAAAAGCTGTGGTCTGGGTGGTGGAGTTAAATGACAGAAATACAGCCATATGAAATGCTCAGGAACAATGGTTGGGATGGTGTCCAGGGAAGAGGGCCATGAATGAGAACATATTTTTCTGGAAAAAGGGGTTCAGCAAGGGTAGCATATCTTATTGTGCCCAATGTCATGCAGTGGAGCACAAAGATGAAAAGTGTTTATGGTTTACCCAAAGCTAAAAAAAATAAGGATGCTATGAATACTTGTAGTATATCTGTGATCTTTCAATTGCAAATTTCCACTCTAAGACTGCATGTATTTTAGTTTAGATAGCAAATTATTTCTCACTGTAATCATTCTATGCTATGCCATACATGTGCTGTTATTGATCATGTTTTCCACATTTATTTCAGCTCATTATGTAAGAATTGAACATATATGCATACATTTGTTAGTTAAAATTTATCTGTTTTACAATCATTTTTATAGGATTTATTAATTATGAAAAAGCATGAATTTAAAGAACACAGCTAAAAAGCAAGTGAATCACATGCATCTTAATCATTTCTTAAATCAAAGGTCAATTAAAGCGATGGTCTAAGTGGAATATATTACTTATTTTTATAATTTTACCAGTCTTCATATATATGAGCTTCTAGCATCTGTTTGATTTTCAAACCTGGGGAAATAAAATGAAGGAGATTGTATAAGGGTGGAAGAATTTGCCACTCCAAAATATGCTACTTTGGCATAAGGATTATTTTGAGCTAAAGGCACCTAAAAAAAAAAAAAAAATCAGGAGCAAGAAGCATGTTCTGACCTCCCCGTTTTATAAAGGAGATAAAGCTCCTTTATGGAAGATGTCTTCCCTACACCAGAAGGAAAATAACATTCTTTGTCTTGTCCTGGTTTCATAATTTATTAGTTTTTGTTTGATTCAATATACAAATATTCAACTTCACCTGCTTCTTTGGGTCTTTATTTCCTAATGAGGGCTCTTGTGTCATGTAAAACTTATATTAAGTCAATTTGTATGCTTTTCTCCTGTTAATCTGTTTTATGCGATTTAATTCTCAGGCTTAGTTGAAAACCCTAAGAAGGAAGAGATAAAATTTTGCCTCACCTGCACTGTCTTTCCTAGAATAACTGCATTAAAAAAACTATCCACAGTATTACTAAGATGTTGGCTTCCATTATATGATTTAAAAGTGATCTAAATAACTCCAATCAAAAAAGCTAAAATATTATTTTCTCATTGTTACCAGCTGCCAACTAGGGCAATATTTCCCTGATTGTGTTGCCCTTTAAAAGGGAAATAGAAAAAAGCCTTAGAGTGAAGACACAGTGGCTGCTTCTTGTAACCTTGGACAGCCCTACCTTAGGTCACGTTCCAAAGCAGGGCCAATGGTGAGATGTCACATCACCGGATTACCTGCCCTTGGGGAAGTACACTGTGCTTGTCACTCCTTGAGAGCCTTGGCCAGTCCCTAAACTGGCATAATCTTAGTGACGCACATCCTGGGCACGGAAGTGTCTCATCTGCCACACCAAATTTGCAGCTGCAATTTCCCCCCCTAGCATTGGCCTTTAAAAGGCAGTAGTAGTTCTTTTCATGATTTTGAGAAATGGTAAGCATAAAATCCAAGCTAAAGCAGTTCTCATTATTATGGAACTGAATAATCACCTCATTAGTAGTGATTATCTGGGTATTAATACAAGTTCCTGACCCGCACATTCTTTTGCAAATTTTTACTGTGATTTGCAACAATGTGCTAGAAAATGTAGCTATATATTTTTTACTTCACCTTAGTATAGAAGGAATGAGTTGCATGAAGATTTATGAGATACTGAGTGAATGTAAAATTTATTGACAATCAGGAATCTTGCTTCAAAGAACTGAACTGCTCTTTTTGAATCATTCCAATGTGTTGTAAATCAGAGTGCTTGTGTGTGTGTGTGTATGTTTGTGTGTGTCTCTGTGTGTGTGTGTTTCTTTGTAATTTTCCTGTGTTTATTATATGCTGAATCAAATTGCACTCTGAAAATGAAGACTAGCTTTAGCAGAAGCACTGTATTTTGGTGGTGAATGATTTGCATGCTATATACACAGTTGGCGATAACTTTGATGGTATTAATGAAGAGTTTTCCCATATCTGAAATTTTAAGTTATCAAATATTGAGAGTCAGAATTTCTTTTCCTCCTATTTTCCACTACTTTTTTATTTTAAACCCTCACTTTAGTAATCTAAATTTCTCTTTCCTTGTTGCCTTGGTAGGAATAAGCTAATGTTTTGTTTATTAAAGTCATTTTTGTTTTTTTATGGGAAATCATTTTTCTTAATTTGAATAGCCAAGCCATTCAACCAGATAGTTTTTAAATTGAGAGATAAAAATTTTAAAGTAAAATTTATTAGCTAAAAAACGTACAGTTGGCCCTTGTATTTTTCTGTGTGTTCTGCACCTGTGGATTCAACTGATCTTGGATTGAAAATATTCAGAAAAAATAAATAAGTAAATAATAGCAATACAACAATAAAAAACAATACAGTTTAAAAACAATTTACCTAACATTTACATTGTATTAAGTGTTATAAAGAATTTAGAGATGATTTGATGATCTAAAGTGTATGAGAGGATGTGCGTAGGTTATATTCCAATATTATGCTATTTTATATTAGAGACTTGGGCATCTGAGGATGTTAGTATGAGGGCGGTCTTGGAACCAATCCTCTATGGATACTGAAGGATGAGTGTATTGCTTAATTCTTTATCCTCTACTCACAAAAGATGGTCCTTTTACCTTGGCCAGTATTTTAATACACTTCTTTATCATGTTATTATTCATGGCCTGAATTAAGTAAGAAATTCACAAGAAGAAAACAAAACTAAGAGGTTAAAATATTTAATTGTTGCATTTCTAATACTTTTTAAAACATGTTAGTTGCTAGAAGCAAAAGCCAAGAATCAAACCTTTCTTCGTTGAAAGCTGCTTAAAATAATATGTTTTGTGAGTCAGATTAGTACTTTGTAAGGGACCTGGAATGGTTACATCATACATAAACCATGGAGTTATTCCCACATTGGTTGAAATGAATACTTATTGTGTGGAAAGTGTTTTGGAACAAATATGTTAGAAAATGCCTTTCAGGGAGATGGCTGGCAAAACAACTTAGCTTATATAATCAGAACTTCTCCTTCAATGCATTTTTATTCCACCAATTCTATCGTATAAAATCTAAAAATGTCTCTTTGAGGAACCAATTTATTACATTTCCCCTTTTACTTCCTTTTGCTATAACAAGATGATGGGAGTATCAAAGTTCTCCACAATGCCTGTTTAGGCAACATTTCAAACATAGCCCCTTAGGTGGTTTCACTGTAGATTAGGTAGCATTCTGACAACTTTAGAAATCCATCTGATTTAGGAAATCATCCCACGGCAGAGCTGTATTTATTTATGCTGACAGAATCCTCCGAGCTCCCCTTTTATTCTGCTTCTAGTTTCTTGTGGCATTTTTTTGGAGAAAACCTAGCAAAAATAATGTCCCACAGGAAATTTAAGTGATTAATCTTCATGAAAGCCTTTTAGAAGAGGACTAATAGTCTCTTTTGAAGGAAGACTATTTCCAGGCTATTTGCAAACAGTGTGTTATAGGCTGTCTGTTTTCTTTCATCCCGATGATACAAGAAATAGGAACAAAAGCTGGTATTCCATTATTTGAGGAACAATTAGCAAACACTAGGCTGTTTAAGTGTTCTATTTAAACAAAGAAGAGATGACAATGCCAGGGGAGATTCCACAAGGACAAACTTTTCTATGTGCTTTAATATTTAACAAACTGCTTGAGGATATTGGGGCCTATCTGTTATACGCATTTATAAATTAAGTTGAATCATAGTTATATTGATGTAGGTAATTGGTAGCATTTAAGAGAATTAAGACTTTTGACACACTAGAAATAAAAACATAAGTTGTGCCTTCTGAAGTGGAAAGTTATGCCATCTGACCATTGATTTTCTGCCTCTTGTTGAAAAGAGACTGACTGAAATCTGAGAAATGCTGCAATTGAAACATCAGTTTTCACAAATTGCATTCAGTTTCTCTGAGGGATAAGCATGTTTCACTCCAGGTCTGGGTTTTCTTATTTTCAATGCTTAAATATTCCTCAGTCAGTTAAAGAATGGATATGTGCTTAAGTATGCACATAGGCATGGCAAAATTGAGTAGAAATCCGACAGAACATTCATATTTTCGCAAAGAAGCAAGAGATGAAGTATAGGTAACTTCTCCTGCATTGATTAGTAATAAGAGTTGGGCGAAGATGTGCTTTGAATTATTGGTTTTCCTTAATGTTTCCTAGTTCTCTATCGGGTTTTTTTTTTTTTTTTTTTGGTAATCTTCTTGGAAACACTTTTCAACAACAAAAAAAAAAGAACAACAACAGAAAAGCTATCTAACCCCAAACTCTCATTAGCCTGATAGTGTTCTTTAATTCATTAGTTTGGTCTCTAATAAATGTGATATTAAATAACTTTTGTACAGCAAATTGAAATTAGGGATTGGGATTCATAGGCAGCAGTATTACCTGTATTTTGAGTATTGGAATGTTTCAGAAGATTCTGATAATCATTGGATAAATATGAGAATAATTTCAGATAAAATTAATACGTTTGATCCGTAGAAATCTACATCTAGTCTTTTATGATGCTCAATATGTTGCTGCAATTTAACACTCATTAAATTTTTAAAAATCAAAATATTTTAAAAGAGGAGCAAGAGCTAGATATGGCCTTCTTTTTTTTTTTTTCATTTTATATGTATACAAAGAAAAATGAGGCCTCTCCAGACATTTGTTTTTATCAAGAAAGGAAAAGTTGAGGTATCATCCAAAATATACATTGTCGTAACACTAAAAGCACTTGTTGAAGAAAAACAACCAACCAACCACCTGCTCACCCACCCAACCACCAAACCCACCAACAAACCAACCAAAAATTCTTTGTGAAAACATTAGAATGATTATTTACTGGCTCGGTGAACTTTATGCAAGAAACTTCAGCTCTCAGACCCCAGTTTCTTTATCTCTGAAACATAAATAAAAATTGTAATAGAATCAACTTCATTGGATCATTGTGAGGATTAAGTGAAGGAAGTAATGTAAATTATGCACACAGTTATGAGATATGGACTGAATGTTTGTGTCCTCCACAAACCTTATGTTGAAATCCTAATCCCCAATGTGATGGTATTTGGAGATGGGTCCTATGGGAAGTAATTAGGGATAGATGACATCATGAAAGTGTGCCCTTTATAATGGGATTAGTGCCTTTATAAGAGGAGACACCAGAGAACTTGGTCTCACTCTCTGTCCCTGTGTGAACAGAAGAGGTCATGTGAACACACAGGGAGATGGCTGCCACCTAAAAGTCAAGAGAAGGGGACTTAGAATGAAGCTGGCCCTTGATCTTGAACTTGCTGGCCTCTACAACTATGAGAAATAAATGCTGATTGTTTAAGCCCACCTAGGTTATGGTGTGATGTTGATCATGATGATCATAAATGATCTAGATCTAGACTCTGCATAAAGGTCTTAGCCTCCATTTTCCCTTGATTTATGACTTTTTAATGCTAATTAATGATATGTTATAAGATTCTCTGGGAAGAGGTGCTTATTCTATTCACTTTTCTATTTCCCACAATGTGTAACACAAGTTCTGCCTACAATGGATGCTACAATTATAAATAAAAATCTGACTTTGTGCTAACTGGAAAATTTGCTACCTTTTCTTGGATAAGAATCCTTTACATTATACCCCACAGACTTTCTTTATTTCTACTTTGTTATTATCTTAACCATATTTCTATACATATTCTAAATTAATTTTACATCAAACTTCATTTTAAGGAAAAGTTTGTGCACTATATTTTCCATATGTGAGTACGTGCATTGCAATGTGAACCAATTTGCATACAAAAACAATGTATGCTCTTTGATCAGGGTCAAGTGTAGGAGAATGCATGGCAATGGCATATACAGCCTTGGCTCATGAAATGTTTATTCTTTGCATGATTTCAGTCTATCCACAAAGCTGATTAAATTTAAATAATTGAAGAATAAATATTCTAAATATTTCATTAGCTCCTCACTGTGCAAATGATAGAAATGGAAAAAAACTATATCCTACCTAAGTATAGCTGTGGCGGTTGCAATCAAAAATAAACATTAAATGAAGGTGTCCTTTTTATATACTAACTGATATGCCTCACCCGTCTACAATATGACAGTAGATTATGAAAAATAATATTTTTATTCCAAATTGCGATTATGGCTAGGATCAAACACCCAATTTCTTTTGCTCTTTCTTTTCTATTCTCTAACACTTGCTAAGTTCAACAATATTTTAGGCTAAGGAAGAACACATCAGAGAAAGTCTGGGCTGTTTTCTCTGCAAAGGATATTCAAATAGTCCTCAATAGTTCATTAACAGCTACAACAGCCAGAACAACCACAAGGATAATTATTACTGGGTGTTTTCTATAAGCAAAGCACAGTGAAGGGTTAAGGAGATAGAAATTTGATTTTCATTATAGTTCAGTGATATTACCCCCATTTACACATAAGGAATCTAAGGTGCAAAGAGATTAAGTAACTTGTCTAAATTCACACAAACTCTAAGTTGATTTGAACATGAGCTGTGTGTTTGTAAATCCTGTCTACAAAAAGCAAGCTATCTAGTAGATGAGATAAAATATGCACATGAAAATATGCTACAAAGAATTCAGGAGATTTTGCCTATCAATCTTCCCATTGCTGGAAATACCTCCATCCAGGCCACGGAGGACTAGGAGTTCTGTATTGGAAAGCAACATTCTTTCCTTCTTTCCTCTTTGCAAATATGCACAAAATATAGCTATAGAAAATAATTAAGTAGAAAATATCATATGTTTAGTAAAATCTGTAAATTATATGTGGAAATTATGATGCCGTCTAGGCAACTCTTAATCTAGAGAAGCATTTAGTGGTTAATAGCATGATCTTAGAAGTCAATCTGCTACTTATTAGTTGTGAAACTGTGGCAAGTTATTTAACTTCTATGCACATCAGTTTTCCAATTTATAAAATGAGTATAATAATAACACTTAGTCTTTTGTTAACACCTATTTTTCTTTGAGATACTCTATAATTCTATAAATAGTCCCCATTTTTCTAACATGTTCTGAGCTATTTTGTGGTTTGCAATAAAATAAATTTAATATATATTCTACAGTAGCTAACTAGGGCAGGACAGGCTTGGGAGAAATGAGCTCCAAGGCTTAAGCATAGCTAAAGATTGAGAGTTAGGTAAATAATTTGTAATCTTAGAGGGTAAAGAAACTTTTTCATATGGTTAACAGAGGATGGTGGAAGAAAACAGTATTCAAAGAAATGGAAGAAGCATTTCATTGATGATGATTATGGTAGTGATGCTGTACTTGATGAGAGGATGCTGTGTACTGAGAACCTTGACTCTGCCAAATAGGAAATAAATGCACTGGTCCCTGTTAGGCTCCAAATTATTCCCTTTGTTTGAACTCACACACCCAGTCTCAAGGTGGGCAGATTCTAGGGAGCCATATTTGAACAAAGCCTCTATTCCATATCCATACCTGATGGGATTATTCATTCATTGAACAGATATTTATTGAGCACAATCATACTTGTATATTGAGTGGTGAGCCAAACAAAAACTGTTTCTGCCCCATTGGGCCTTTGGCCTAGATGGAGTGGACATCTGATCTAAGGTGATACTTGATGCTGCAATGTAGATTCACTCTAATGCTCATGATAATCCTTCAAAGTAAGTATTATTCTCATTTTACAGAGAAGGCAACTGAGCCTCCCCACCCCAACTGGGGAAGTTAAGTTGCTAATGACTAGAAAGTGAATGAAAGACAAAGGCAGAATACAGGTCTATTCTAATTATGTTTCCTTCTTAAGTCTGTGCCCTTCCTAGTTGGATCATTCAAGTCCCATAAGCAGGAAATAGAAACATTTAGCTGTGATCTATGGGCAGAAGGGGGCAACTACTACTACTGCTAGAATAGGAAGCTTTGCACTGGACATCTTACTCAATGCAGGGATGGACTGCCAACACCAGACCAACTACATCTTCATATCTGGTATGCAGAATTTTGCTGCAAAACATAAAACATCTCTATAACCATGTTTGCTAGCAACAGCAAACTATGGAACCTAGAGATGGCCTCCTCCTAACTTTTGCCTTCCAAATTTTGCATAAGTACATCTTATTGTCGGCAACTTATTTGCACTCAGAACCCTAATTGCAAAGGAGTCTGAGGAAATCTAGGTTTCACGTTACTAACCTATGAGTGATGGGACACCAAGAAGAGGGGATAAATTCTTAGCATCTAGTCCTTGGCATTTGTCATCCCATTTTATCAAGACGCCATTTGTACTACATGCTTGAGTTTTCGCTTGGAAGTTTGATACTTCATACTGGTAAGTCTGGACATGCAGAGGTCTGTCTGGTATTTTCTGGGGTTTGAGTTGTCCCACATTTTTTTTGCCACATAATTAGCTGCCTGCAGTATTAAAAGTCGAGCAAGCTTTACAAACAGATACCTATAAGCAGAGTTGAGAAAGGACTGAGCAACCCGGAGGTCAGAAACCTCACGTGTGGATGGGTTTTTTTTTTTTCCCTCCAGGCTCCCAATAACTGTGTGTCACTTTCAACAAGATATCCAACCTCTCCGGGTTTTCAGTGTTTTCTCCATTATAACAAGAATAATTGTTCTCACCACTTCCCTGCCTCTAGAGGTGTTGTCAGAATTAATGAGACACCAGGGTGAAAAACTTTCCACTTTTTTTCCCCTCAGAGAATGCTGAAATGTAAATAGAAGTAATATCTCTATTTTGTGAAGACTTTTTCCTTCTGCATGTCTTAATAACATTCAGAAAAGAGCTTACAGATTTTTTGAAACAACAGCAATTACTGTAGGTGTTCCATATAATAAGAGAACTGTATCTGCCAGGAAAAACAAAGGAGGAAGCAAAAACTTGAGTCAGAGAAAGTCTGCTCCTGGCTTACTCTTTGATGGAATCAGTAGGAGGCCTAGGATAATTGCAAGTGAAATATTACTGTACAAAGAGCATATGAAAGTAGGAGGAGAAACTACTTAATCAAACTTGCCATCCTGGAAGTGGAAAGAGAAAAGAGACACTGACTTCTGGCATGTTGCTGAAGTGTTCTTAGACATACTAGAGAGGAGATGGAATTTAGAGGCCAAAATGTTTGTGCCTTTGGGGTGAACTGTTCAAAGCAATGAGAATGATATCACTGATCATTATATCCAACTGGAAGTTAAACTCTAGTAAGTTAAAAATGTTCCCAACAATTTCTTTGATTAATTAACCAATGAATTGTCTGTTCACATAGACAACAAGTACTATATCAGTTCTGTCACTTCAATGGAATACAACCCTCCACATTTTGATGGGTCTTATTGCTGTCAAAAATACACATCTTAATAAGATTTAGTCTTTGCCTTCTATAGATGATGAATTTCTAAATAAATTTATTCTTGGGGAGAGAAAATACCCAACTTCTCTGGTGATTGTAGTACTGTTCATATTTGCAATAAAATTGCTTTCTTTGCCTAGACTCCTTCATTTTAGGATATGAAGCATATGGAAAAATATCATGGGGGCACAAATAACTATCATTTCTGATGGATAAAGTGCAGCTAAGAAAAGATGAGCCAAACGTCAAAGAGTGGGTTAGAGGTCAGACTGAGAATTACGTTCCCTGCGCACTGGCCACGCTCACTGATGCCTCCTGAAGACACACTGCCGATCATTTCTTCTTTCAATGTGTCCTTATAAGTACATTATTCTTAAAAGTATTTAATTCAGTTTCAGAAGATTTTTTCTCTGTTTTAGTATATTTTCCCTAACTCAGAATGAATAGTATTAGTACTTTTTAGTAATCACAGTGCCTTTTACATCAATCTTTTTCTGCATTGCTCTAACAATACTCCTGGGGAAAAAAAATCAACTTGATAGGACAATATACAGTAAGTTGAGAATATGAAGTCTTCTAATAGGGCTTCACATCTTCCTTTCAAACCCTTGCCTTAAATTTAAGATGTGAACATTTTTTTTAGGGTAATAATAGCTTATGAATAGCTTATGGAGAACTTTTTTAAAGTCAAGAGTATCATAGAAACAAGGCATATTAGTTTGTTTCTGTTGCTTATAACAGAATACCTGAAACTGAGTAATTTATAAAGAAACAAAATTTATTTCTTACAATTTTGGAGGCTGGGAGGTCCATGGTCCAGGGAGTGCATCTGGTGAATGCCGTCTTCTGGGTGGGAATTCTCTCCAGGGTCCCATGGTGACCAAGGTATCACATGGTGAGAATGGCCTGAGCAAGACAGAGCTAACCTTCTCACTTATTCTCCATATAAAGCCATCAGAACCACACTCATGACCACCCATTAATCATCAACCCATTACTACATGAATGGATCAGTCCATTCACCAGAGTGTGGTCCTCACAATCCCGTCACCTCTCAAAGGCCTGTATAAGTCCATTTCTGTTCCCTATAATAAAATATTTGGAGCTGGGTGATTTATAAGAAAATGAAATTTATTGCTTACAATTTCTGAGGCTGGGAAGTCTAAAGTCCAGGGAACACATCTGGTGAGGGTCTTGGTGGTGGTGACAGTGACCCAGGGGTATCACATTGTGAGATGGTGGATGCAGAGAGAGTAGAGACACTATCCTCATTCATTCTTTTTTTCAAACCCTCAGAACCATGCTCATGACCACCATTTTTAATTCATTCATTATAGCATGGTCCTGTAATCTTATCACCTCTTTAAAGGCCCCACCTTTCAATTACCATAATAGGATTTCACAATACTCTTAACACTGTCACAGTGGGGGTCAAGTTCTGGGGGGGCACTCAGTCCAAGGCAAGGCCCATCTTCCACCACAATTTCAGAGGTTAAGTTCCAACATGATCTTGGGTGGACTTTCAAACCATGGCACAAGGACTCTGGGAAATTTAAATATATTAGGAATGAGGCTTTATAGAGAGTATGAAGGCTTATAATTATCTTTGAAAATTTTATCATTACACAATATAAACATTTTTTGTGGTCCTTTACCAATTTCTCCCTAACTCCCCTCCCCCTCCCCTTTCCCACTCTGGTATCCTCAGTTCCATTCTCTCCTTTTGAGAGTTCAAGGAATTATTGTGATCGTTATATGTTTCTTTCTTTCTTTCTTTTTTTTTTTTTTCAGTTTTCACTTATGAGTGAGGACATGTGATATTTCCCTTTCTGTACCTGGCTTATTTCACTTAACATAATATTCTCTAAATTCATCCATGTTGCTAGGAATGGCAGAATTTCATTTCTTTTTATGGCAGATGAAGGCTTATTAGTATCTCAGATATGAACAAGATAAGGAGTTAAAATGAGGTCCACTAGGGTAATTCAAAATAGCTTATTTACATCTTTTTCAAGATCCCTCAAAAAATAATGTTTGGAACAATCAAGATAACCTACATGTTTCTTGCAAAAACAATTACCATTTTTTTAAAGACATTGTTTTATAGGAGCAAGATGAGGAATTAAAGTAAAATCAATAAGGATGTTGTAAGTGTCTAGAGCTAAATTCCCAGAATTAGAGTTTGGGATAGAGGAGCAATCATTTCATAGTGATCCTAATGTTGTAGAGGTGCAAACATGAATGTCTGTGTGATTTCCCTGAGTAGCACTCATTATGCACAGGTAGGTGTTGATAGTGAAACCCTGGAATTTACCAATTTTGTGATTTTGTGATTTGGGTTGTGATGGAGTTTGGATGTATTGTCGTCCCAGAACTCATGTGGAAATTTGATCCCCAATGTGGCAGTGTTGGGAGCTGTTTGAGTCATGGGGGTGGATCCCTCATGAATGGATTAATGCTCTCCCTGTGGGGTAGGCATAGTGAGTGAGATCTCGCCCTATTAGTTCCCATGAGAGCTGGTTGTTTAAAAGACCCTGGCACCTCCTCTCTCTCTCTCTCTCTCTCTCTCTCTCTCTTGCTTCCTCTCACCATGTGATCTGCTCATACCCACCGGCTGCCTGCCACTTTCCAACATGATTAGAAGCAGCCTGAGGCCTGTGCCAGATGCAGCTGTCCCAGAATCATGAGCCAAATAAACTTCTGTTCTTTATAAATTACCCAGTCTCAGGTATTCTATTACAGTGACAAAAATGGATGAATACAGTTTGTCAAGGACAGGAAAGAATAATTGTATAAGAGAATCCATGATGCAAGTAAGATAAAAAATTCAGATACTCAATCAGGTCTAGGATGCATAGGGAATAAAGAGAAAGTTGTAAAAGTGGTAAAGAAAAGGAATGAGTATCTGAGAGAGACCAAGTGATTGGAAGTCTCCAACTTTTAGTGGTAAAAAGTGAAAGGACAGATAAGAAATATGTTTAAAGAGTAAGGTAGCTTAGATAGAATTTTTAGAAGTTTTAGTTTCTAGGAAATGACAAGGTAAAGGGCAAAGCTATGAGAGTGGTTAGTTGTATTGGAAGAAATGCAATAGGAAATTATTCTATTAGTTATCAATTGCTGTGTAACAAATCACCACAAACTTAGTGGGTTCAGGCAAAATTTATTATTTCACAGTTTCTGTAGGTATTGGGTCCAGATATTGCACAGCTGGGTCCTCTGCTTAAGGTCTTAGAGTACTGCAATCAAGGTGTTAGTTGGACCGTGTTCTCATTTGAAGTTTGACTGCTGAGAAATCAACATTTCCAAGCTTACTCAGATTATTGGAAGAATTTCCCTACAGCTGTAGGATTGAGAGCCCTGGCTTCATGGTGGCTGTGAGCTGGAGACCGCCTTCAGTGCCTAGAACCAACTCTCATCAGCTGGAGGCTGCTCAGTTGTTAGAGGGCCCCTGTAGCTCTTTGCCAGGTGAACTTTCCCAACACGGCTCCTTACTTCATTGAACCAGAAAGGAGAGATGCTAGAATGCCATCCCATAATCTCTGCTATATTCCATTGGTTAGAAATAAGTCACAGTCCCCACCTGTGACTAAAGGGGGGAGGGGACTACACAAAGATGTGAACACCAGGAGAGGAGGATCATGGACTTAGAATCTGCACACCTCAGTTAATACAGGAAAAACTCTCAGCCTTGTCTGACTTTAAAATTTTTCCAGGATAATAGAATGAACCAGGTGCCAAAGTGCAATAACTAAGAACAGAGAACAAAAGTTGAGATAGCTGTGTAGTGTGAGTCTCAGAGGACCTGAGATTTGTATATTTGGCTCGTGGAGGAAGGCAGGAAGCAGCATAAACCACAGAAGGCGATAGCTTAAACCAGGGCACATGGAGCTTCAGAGAGTCAGCAGCTCCACCGCAGAGGCTTCAGGGAAAGTGGTAACTGGTTAAAACGAAGAAGTGGAGACATTATTTTGTGAATAGGTTGAGATGAGAAAAATGTTGTTTACTAAGGAAAGAGTTTGAAGAAACCAGTGGGAACATGAGATGAAGGAGGACAGTGGGGAATGGAGTCAACTGTTACACCTGCTTCCAGTCCATTAGCACGTTTTTCTCTATCCCTTTATTTTCAGCCTTCTTCTGTTACTTGTTGTAGATGTGTCTCATAAATAGCAGCCTGATGTTTCTTAATATTATAGCTCTTTAATTATTTGAAGACAATTATGTCTTCTCTCTTCCAAAGTGTTGTGAGGTAAGGGCTTACTTTTGGTCCAGCATTAACGGATACAATTATGTCAAAAGCCTTAGACGAGATCTGTCCCCTCCCTAATGAGTCTGTGCAAACTCTCAGGAAATCCCAGTCTCTACATCTCCCAGTAAGACTGTCTGTTTTCTCTTTCCCTATTCTTTCTTTCTCTTTCCCAAATTACAAAGTTGCTTTAGGTAGATTGATATTGAAAGGTTTTGAGGCAAAGGTGGTAACAAGGTTTGTGATGTAGGAAAGTGCAGTATTCTAGTTTAGTTCTTTCTCTGTCTCAAACCTGAGCAGAAAACACAAACAAAACAACACTAAAACAAAAACCTTTCATTAAAGAGGAGATTATGGAAAGATGCCTGTTCTGTATGGCTAATGTCAACAATGGTACTGACAGCTGCTTCATAAGAGTGAAATAATTGCTTTTAAGTCTTTTTCTCTCCCTTCCAAAAATATATACCAAATCTGAGATTCCAAGAGATTTAGCCTAGCTTTGAGGCCCTTGTCAGAGAAGAAGAAAAAAAAAATGGTCTTGAGAGATAGGCTCCAAGGTCAAAGGAGATATTCCTGGCTTTCACATAAGGAGTTTGTATACTAAACAACTCCTTTTAAAATTAGTCCCACTCAAAGAAACAATTTATACATAATCACTTGATTAAGTGCTTCAAATAAAAATTGGAATGGAATCAACTTCTTTGAGGTTTTCTTTGTTCTATTACTTTGAACATTCAAAAAATTAAATTAAATTAAATTTTAAAAAAACCCTTGCGATAGTCCAAAAATGAGCTTTGGAGCAGAATCTAGGGATGATGATTGGGAACATCCCACACTGGATGACACTCGCTTATTACGTAACACTTGGCTTATCCAAACTTGGAATGGTCTGTGTTTAGGCACCATGTGTGCAGTTATTACTGCCAGAATGCCAGCAGTGTTGCTGTCTTTTATTGAACCCTTCACTGGTGGCCTCCAGGTGGTTGAATGCTTCTATCCACTTCTAATGTGTCTGTTTTATGATGACTAAGTGGGTTATTTAATGAGGGATTACGGAATATAACAAAATAACTAGTTGAAAACCCAAACATTATGATAAACTGTATACCAGTGTTCCTAACAGTTAAGCCTATGTATATAGCTACTTACCTATCCTTGAATAATTTGTAATCTTTTTACACTAGCACTATTTATTTGCATACTTCCTTCATTTAACAAATATTTATTGAATGCCTACTATGTGCCAGACACTGTTCTAGGTGTCTGGATCCAATAGGTGCAACCAGGCACAGCCCAGTCTTCATGGAACTATAGTCTGAGGTGGAGAGGCATACACTAATCAAATAATTATAAACAAATAAAAGTCACAATTCTTCAAATACTACAAAAGAAAGAAACATGGATGGACTTCTCAGGGCACTGGATATGAATGGCTGTTGGTGATTGTGGGTCCTCTTGTGACACATCTAGGCAGTAAGTTTGCATCTTCTTCATGGAAGAGTTCTCTCTTGCCCACTCCTGACCCATTCCATTGCTCACCACCTTTCGCAGACCCCACCCACACTTGGAAGGCTCAGGTTTCTCCTCCCCTTTCCGCCTAGTCTGAATTCCTTCTCTACATTCTCCACCATGTCCCTCCCCTTCCATGTTTTCTGAATCATCTTATTTATAGAAGCAGAAAAATTCATCCTTCAACCTGGCTTCCAAATCTTTCTGACTCAAAACAGTGGCTACGGACTTCATCCTTTGGGCATTTTGTTGGGGGGAGTTATGGGTTAGGAAAAGTGCCCTCAGGATACTATCGAGAAAGCAGAGGGAGAGACAATACTCAGAAAATGCACAAAGTCATACTTTGAGGTATAATCCTGCCATATTAGTAAAGCAGATAGGAAGATACCTGGTACAGAGGAGGGATAGTGAGTCATGGTCAGACACAAATGGTAGAATGGAGTTCAAAGCAACTAGTCAGATATGAACCAGTCCACAGGAGCAAAAAGTTCAGGATAGTAGCAAGATGGAATCCATAATCACATTAATGAGGGATGACAAACGTATGGAGTTCTAACACTGGGTATTCCAGTGGTTTCCTATGTCAGGGACAATTCATAGTAAATCAGCTTAGGTGAAGCAAGCAGAAGCAGCTGATTGGTGGTACATAGAGGTGGGAGGGGGAGGAGATTCAGGTGAAACTCCTAGTGAAGGCTTATCAGAATCATCATGTTCCAGATCATGTCTAAAGCTTTTGAAATAATTAAATCCTGTAATGCTGAACTAAAAGTAAGCCCCTATCTCACAACACTGAAGAGAGAAGATGTGAGAGTGGTCTTCAAATAATTAAAGGACTGTAATATTAAGAAGCATCAGACATACTGTCTAGGACTCCAGAGAGCAGAGGTGGAATTTTGTCAAATAAAGAATTTTCTGACAGTGGCTGCTGCTTGAAAATGGAATAGATTACCTTGTGAGGCACCTCATGTGGAAATATTCAGAGGCTGCATGGCTTTTTGTCAGGGATGAACAGAAGTCATGCATCAACCCCAGGCTTCTGATAAACTCTAAACTTCCCTCCTGCTCCACAACTTCTAAGGTGAACATTCCCAACAAAAAATCTCCTGTAAGGACAGTGGTTTTAAAATATTTTTGTGACAAATAACTGTTTGTGTAAGCACAACCACAATACATTTAGGGAATAATAATAAAACTGAAAATGGCATAAGTACTTTCATTTTGATTTTTAAGTTACTATAATAGATTTTTTTTGGCTTTACAGTGAACATAATGTTATGTCTTAGGAAAGAAGTTTGAGAATGAAATAAAAAAGTAGTGAATCATTTATTTGTAATACTGATCCTCCAAATGCTATTTTTTTTTTTGTTGAAATTTGCAAAAGTTTAGTTCTCAACTCCATCATAAGCCAAATAATTCAATTTACCATTTTACACAAAAAAGGCATTTTTTTTTTTTTTTTTTTTTTTTTTTTGGCACTAAGCATGGTTATATTGGATAATGCAGAAAATTTTGGAAATGATTGCTTCTTTTTCTTTCCAATGTTGACTGTTAGAGATCCAGCAAATACTCTTTAATTAATACAGGCTCTCCAAGATAAAATCTCTTTCAGCCTGAGTTGTAGCTTCTGGAAGGTAAATAATTGGAACATAATCACTGATGACTGATATATATATATATATATATATATATATATA
>NW_007726113.1:826987-905905 GCF_000696425.1 Galeopterus variegatus | reverse complement strand
GGGATCCGAACCCTCGGACGGGAGCGCCGCCGCGCTTCCCAAGCGGCGCACTATCCAGTGCGCCACCGGGCCGGCCCAATTTAAGCTTTATAAACTGTTCATTTCTATGATTTATATATCTTTCTGAAGATATGCTCCATGTCTGAGTTCTTCTTTCTCATTCCTTCAAGTAATATTTGTTGATCTCTTACTATGTGCAAAGCACTGTGTTAGATACTCTGAGAAATACAAAGATGTGTTAAAATAAAGCATTTTTCTCCCTGGTGATTACACTATTGGAGGAGAAAATAAGACAACCACATAGAACCAGAACTAAAGGTAGTGTCACATAAGCACATTAATAGTGCTATGAACAAAGTATTCAGGAGATCAGAGGAGAGTCAGACCTCTTCTTATTGGGAAGACCCAGTTGGACTTCATGGAGGAAGTCTCATTTGATTGGAGCTCTAAATGAGGAGTAGGATTTCATAAGCAGAGATGAGATGTTAGATTTTTATGGAGTGACATAGAAAAAAGCAGAGGAGAGAAAGAAATGTTCAAGAAATAGTGATTAGATCTGCTCAGCTGAGTTTCTTACAAAGCAGTAGTGTAAAATAAATCTGGGGTCAGATAAAGTATATGCTTGCAGCATCAGGCTAAGGGGTTTGAACTTGAGTTTATAGAGAACGGGATGATTGAAATAGTGCTTTAGGATCACCAGTCTAAGAGCAGAGTTCAGCAGAGAGACATGAAGCAGAATGAAATGTTGGGAGGCTACTGTAGGAATTCAAGCATGAGGACAATGGCAGCTGGAATGGAATTGGGAATATGGAAGGTATTGGGAAGAATTAATTTATAGAATTTTGTGTATGGGGGATGAGGTGGGGAAGAAGTGGAAGGAAGATGGAGAAGTTGACAATAATTCCAAGGTTTAAAGTTTGAGTGATTAACAAAACATTAATAACACTGACAGAAAGAGTGAAGAGAGGACAGAATTCTGATTTGGGGTTTTTGTATTTAGATGTCTTGATTTTGAGATTTGAAAAGTGTATCCATAGGAAAATGTTAAAGCATAGAAATAAAGAGATCACTCTCTGAGGCATGACACACCTAGGCTTGAATGCTTCCCTACCACATATTTGGGTAAATTACTTCACCGCCCTAAGCCTCAGTTTCCTCATCTGTGAAATAGAGATAACTTTAATACCTGAATATAGGTTTGTGTGTGGATTAAATGAAATTATTTATGTAAAGTTCATCTCACAGGGCGTGATATAATGTGGCTCAATAGCAGTTAACTAATTTTGCTCACAATATTGTTGTTAGCAGGCAGAAGGAAATACAAGTTTAGAACTTATGAAATAAGCCAAGACTAAAAGTGGAGTTTTGCAAGTCCTCCTTGAAGCATGGCTGGTTGAAACCATTTTAACGGATGAAAACAAATTATCAAACCTTAGAGAAGTATCCACATTTCAGAAATGGGAAAGAAGAGGATTCATTCAAAGTTTCAGAGAAAAATAACAAGAGATACCAGAGGAAAACTCTTAAAGCCATAGAATTCCAAACAGGTACATTTCAGAAAGAGCTGGAAGCAGAGTCAGTAAAATTTTGCTAAAATATTGAGGAGGATGTGGGCTGATAGAGGTCTACTGAATGTTATTTAGGTCTCTGGTACCATTCTGGACTTTGACCTTTGGCAGTACTTCCCCCAAACTCTTTAATTGGTAATATCACATGTCATAGACTTGTCATTCACCATCTTGTACCTGAAAGTCGTGAGCATCTGAGTTGAGCCATTTATAGGTTGAGAATTTCTAAAACCTTCTACAAACCTTCTAAAGCCATCAGAGACTCTTTCACAGTAGACATCATTCTTCTGTTTCTTCAAAATGAATGTAATACTAGTACGTTGAAATTGAATGACACTTTCTACTTTAATGCATTTTTACTTAGAGTATAATTAGTTTTTATCTTTACAGCTATCTTATTAGCTAGATAGGAGAAGTATTATAGTTCCCCATTTTATATACAAGGCTCCTAAACTTTAAAAATGTTAAAAAGTAAATAAAAAGAATTGGGTCTTGAATTTAACACCTAGTCAAGAATTTGCACCAAAACTTTATTTAAATAAATTCTTTATTTACCCTCTCTTTCCTTCTTTGAAATCTTGATCTGTCTTCTCACTCAAAAAAATTCTTTTTTTCCTACATTTCTTTTAATTTCCATTCCTCCTTTTATTCTTTGTAAGTATCTTTAATACCTCATATGAGGGATCATTTTAGGACAGAGGTGTGAGTCCAGGTTATACCTCTTACTTCAGGTGAAAGAGGAATGATGAACTCTCTATATAAGCCTGATTTTGGCTCTGATAAAAAAAAGAGAGTGAGAAAAAAACACCCTATGATTAGTGGTTTAGCAAAAGCACTAGACAAGTCTTGGTTGTCATGGAAACCACCACAGCCACTGCTTTATATGCAGATAAAGTGCAGAAAGGGCAGACAGGAAGATTGGATATAGATAGAGTTCACGAATGATGAAACGGGGGCAGTGAGAAAGCTACTGGCCTTGGCAGTAGGGATGCCTCACACAGGTGACAGCAGGAAGCAAGTCTGAGCTGGAGGTTGAGTAGGGCTTTTGTCTGGAAAGTCCAGGCAGGTAATGTCTTTGAAAGTACTTGTACGGGCCGAGCCAGCGGCGCACTCGGGAGAGTGCAGCGCTGGGAGTGCAGCAGCGCCCCCGCCACGGGTTCGGATCCTATATAGGGATGGCCGGTGTGCTCACAGCACTCACTGGCTGAGCGCGGTGCAGCCGGTCTCAAAAAGGACAAAAAAAAAAAAAAGAAAAAGAAAGTGCTTGTGTACTAGTTGTTAGTGCTGCTTACCAAATATTTCTGGCTTTCTTCCTCCTGAGTACTTGATAGGATTAATACTTCTGGCGCCTTTTCGGGTGGGAGGAGCCATGTAGTTAGTTCTGGCCAATGAGCATTGAGCAGAGTGACATCTGTCATTTCCAGGCTCAGCATTTGACTGCTGGTGCAAGACCTTCCAGCACTCTATTTGCCCTCTAGCCCAGTAGTTGGCAATGTCCATTAATGGGTCCCTGAGTGACTATAATGAGACTCCCTGTTGACCCACAATGTACATGCAGTGTAAGAAATGAGCATTTGTTATTTAAAACCACTGTTATTTATTAGATTTTTTTTTTTTGCCTCAGTGCTACCTAGCCTGTTTTAAGTAATACAGCTAATAGACAGTAAAGTAAAATTGGAAGGTTACATGTGAGAAAATTTTCTGGTTGTTTATTGCATGTAATAATCTACCCAAGACCTAGTTGCATAAAATAACAAAAGTTCTATTATGCTCATGGATCATATGCACCAGGAATTCAGAAAAGCCAAAGTGAAGCTGGCTCTTCTCTGTTTCACAATGGTGGGGGCCTTGGTTGGGATGACTAGAGTGGCTGGGGTTAGAATCGTCTGGTGGCTTCTTCATGCACATGTCTCGCACTTGGCCTATGATGGCTGAACAGGCTCAGCCAGGCCTGTCCACCAGAGCACCTCCAGGTGGCCTCTCCATGTAGCTTGGGCTCTTCATAGTATGGTGGCCCGAAACGGAGAGGAAGCATCCTGAGAGCAATTATTCCAGAAGTCCCAGTGGAAGCCTTGTGGCCTGTTGCTCTGTACGTTCTACTAGTTATGAGAAAGTCATAGGGGCAATAAAGATTCCAGCAGGAGGGAGGGCAGAGGGGGTGAGAAGGTGAGGGGGGGATCAGAATTAGACTTCTCATTCATGAGAGGAGAGTCAAAGAATTTATAGACATTTTAAAAAACCATCATGAAAGGGTAAAGAAAGCTTGCATAGTCATTGAAGGAACCTCACACAATGAAGTGGTCAAATTACAGTTCCCTGAGCAAAAACAAGATTCTGTCTCAGTATAGTATTCTGCAGCTTATATTACATTTTAACTTGCC
The DNA here is from genome assembly GCF_000696425.1 of Galeopterus variegatus. Taxonomy (NCBI): domain Eukaryota; kingdom Metazoa; phylum Chordata; class Mammalia; order Dermoptera; family Cynocephalidae; genus Galeopterus; species Galeopterus variegatus. The sequence continues at coordinate 901,956 of NW_007726113.1, read as the reverse complement.
TTACCTCATGTGATCTTTCCAACAATTTCATTATGTAATGCTGGACAGTTACTTTTATCCCTGATTTCAAAAGAGAAAGAGAAATTCTGAGAGGAATCTGAACTAATTAAACACTATACCACTTAATGGATATACAGACATTCAAATTCGTCTCCTAATATTTCAAAGTACACCCTACTCTGGATTGAATGAATAATATTGAATGCTTGGTAGTTATGAGGCACTCTTTAAGGTTCTATGACTATTCAAAGACAAGTTAAATATCTTTGTAAGGTACTGGAGAAGGCAAAGTTGTAAACAGAAAACAAAACCAAAGGCAGAATGGCACAGGGGCTAGTGATAAGGGCCCTGGGAGAAGGACGGGTTGGGGCACTTCATTCAGATGATGAAGATGTGGCATTTAAACTTCCCATTTCTTAAAGAAAGAAATATTTAGATTGGTTAAAAAGTGGGGAGAGGGCACAAGGAAAGGCATGAAATGTGAACATATGTGTTCAGAGTTTATTCCAGAAGAAAGTATGGCTGTAGTATAAGGGAAAAAGAGAAGAGAGGGGAAGCAGAAGGTGTGCATTAGTCAATTCACCTCAAATTGCCTCAAGCCTACCTGTGATGTCTTTATTTTGAGAGCTATATAATGGAATATATTGAATGTTTTTTATGTAAAAATCATTTTTCATCTTTGCAGCCTACTCATTATCGTTCACCCGTCCATGGTCTCACAGGTTTCTTCAAAGTCATCTCTCAGTTCTTGGTTTCACTCTCGTTGACTGCTGCTCTTTGGTTACTAACTGCTTGTCCTTCTGGTAGAGTATTAGTTATTTACCTCCACAAATAGACTAGACTAAAATTAATAACAATGTAGATGGTTTTGAAATTTCCAAAAAAAAAAAAATTGAAGGAAGAGAGAACTATTAAAGAAACAAGTAGAGACTTACTAGCTAATTTTATAGAACTCCTCTTATGATGATCTAACTCCAAAATAACATTGAAAAAATAAAGCATCTTCCCTCTAGGCTGGTTTTTGAAAGGATATTTTTCTATTCAGTTTGTAACACCCTCCTCTAAGCTTCTCTCTCTTGCCCCACCCCTGCTCCTGCTCTTTTCTCCTTCAAATTACTCAAAATCCATCACCTATTTGTTTCTTGGTACCCACCATTAAATGCTCTTGTGGTTACATCAGGGATTAAAAATTTTGCACTTACAGTAAAACATTATCTCAGCAGGATTTTGCTATGTAACTTTACATGACCATGAGGAGAGAGTGAGCATGAAATGATTAAATAGAAATGACTTTGAACTACTGTTGCTAGGAATATTTAATCTATGACATTGAAAGTATAATGACACCGAGCATATGGATCTGATTTCATTTTATGCTCCAAATGGGAAATTACTTTCTTGCTTAAAGGCATTTAAGCCCTTGCAAAGTTCCCATGGCATGGAGAAGAATATTGGCCCTGCAGAGAGAATGCAACCATTAAAGCAGAAGACACCGATCCAGGTCCAAAGAACAAGGCATCACACCACATTGCCAGCAGGTTAGGGCATGTCAGGTGAGTGTAAAATCTTCTTTAGAAATCAACGGAGCCTGAGGAAATCAACATATACAATATCTAACACATAATAGGAGCTTAAATAAATACCTGTTAAATTAAAGAAAGACCAGCACGTGAATCCTGTATTTTGGGCAAGTACAAAAACATAATAAAAACCTATTAATAAGAACCCTGGAAGAAGGAAACAGATACTCCATTTAGTTGGGCAGTGAGATACATAGAAATAGAATTCATCCTAGCAAGAAGAATTTAAAAATATCATCAAATCCCTTAGGAGAATGTACTAGTGTATCCCATAGGTACAGTGTATATCAAGTTGCATGGTAAACTTGGTGTATTTTTCATTACAGAGTGTGGGTCAGTTCACTTAAATAAACATTTTTGCCATTTTCACAAAGTTCATAATGAAATAAGTCTTGTAGATATTGTTAAATACAGATTCCTAAATGGGACAACCCATATCGAGCTATTACAGTTAAGAGTCTGGAGCTTTGTTTGGCAAAAACCAGGAGAGAGCTAAGGGACAGAATTAGGTCTAATGTAGGACACTACAAAATATGCTACTTGTTTCATACATACTTCTGGTAAATTGGAGAATAACTTGAGACCCAGAAGACACAAGTAATTTGGCCAATGTTATCCTCATAGGTTGTGAGAGGAAGAACCAGTATCTAGGTATAGGATTGTTCGGCTCTAAAGCTCAGGCTGTTTTCATTATTCACTGCTGCTGCAAGGCTTACAAAATACCTCATGCCTTACCCTTAAGCTTATTCAAGGTGTAAGGCATTACTTGCATTAATTATCCTGGTAGGTAAAAGCAGAATTTCTGTATTTACTCACTGGTTATTTTTGCTCTGGACATTGAACTTGTCTAATATTTAGTTGTAATGTAAATACCACACTAATTTTTAATTTATTTATACACGTATGTGATAGCCATGGGAGTCTGCAAATGATGTTGCTGAAAAGAACCGTTCTTTCCTTTAATGTCTACAGAAAAATATGCAATTGGTATCTCTCATCATGCTTAGAATTTTCCTTTCTGGCTAAGTTCAAGTTTTTTGCTGAAGATATGACTGAAAATAATATTCAGTACAAGTATTAAAGATGATGATAAATGTTATACATTCTACCTCTGAAAGGTGATTTTGGTTCAGAGGAGAGAATTGTGGCTTAAGATTGCAAAATTATGCCAAAATGTATCTGCAGGAATGAATAGGCAACTATTGCTCCATCTTAAGAGTTATGACTTTGGCAAAATGCATAACTTCCAGAGACTCTCAGGATCTAAGAGAAAAAGATTCCTGAGAACTACAGACATTAATGATTTCTAGTTGGAAAGATATTTTCAAAAGTTAGCGCTTTCAGAATTAGCGTTAGCTTAAACATTTTTAATCTGTTCACATAAAATAAAATTATATATCCAATGATCAAATCAATGATTTTTTTTTTAACAAAGTCTTGCATTAGGGATATGATATAGACTAAACTAAAGTACACAAAAACAAACAAATTGGCTTCAGGTCTATAGTCTCTTCCTTTCACTCTTCGTAGCACCTAACTTTATGCAGGTATCTTTAATATTATGTCAACCACTCACTCTTTTCAACTAATATGTATGAAACTTATATGTTAAATAGTTCTTAAAGTGCCAGCTATCTCTCGGGCCAAATTATTGATAGGTTGTTCTTATAATATTAGCAAGAACAATAAAAAGATATGTGATGTTTTCATGGAGCTGACATGGCTAATTCAAAGCATTGGTAAGTCAGCCCTGAGTAGAATGGACACAACTGGATTCCCTTGCTGAGTTTCATATAGCTAATTCAAAATACAGTTTAATGACTTAAGGATAAAACATCCCACCCTGTTAAACAATGCAGTTGGCCACCCATTTGGCTTAGTAGTAGTATCTTCAACAAAGCCAAATGAGTACTTTATATATACATCAAAAGAAAGCATTAAGACACTATGATGAACAGTAACAAGTAGTTTTAAGGCTAAATATGTTGCAGACATGTGTTTACATCACTAAATATATTTTGGTAAACTTTTTTTTAGATTTCTTTCTTTATTGAAGTATATATAATAAAAATATAATTAATATACCTATATATATTATTCATATATATTTTTATACATATATATACACACATACATATAAAACTGAAAATAAAAGTGCTGATAAATAGCATCACATTGAACTGTTTCAAATGAAGAATATACTATAGGTGAAGAGAGTTACATAATTTGGACCAGAAGGGATACTGGTTCTCAGTGCTATGGAATAATGGGGAAAGGAAAGGAAGCTAGGGCCAGGGCTGAGGCAGTTAATCTGGCTTTTTGCTGGATTCCTAACAGAAGGGGTGGCCAGCATCCAGCATATCATGTCAAAGGTGATGAACTCAGTTCAAGAGGGCAAGGCAGGAAGGGCTTGCCAGAAGTAACCACAGTCAGTATAGGGTAGATGGCCACATCAAGGTTCCAGATGGTCGCTCCCTAAGCCAGGATTATAGAGAACAAGATGCAGTCCCCAAAGATGAGCCAGGGCCTCTGGGTTCTATTCTCAGCAGGGGATAGTGCTGCTGAAGCCTGGAAAAGCATCATTGTTAAAGTGGTCTGCAGGCTTTGGAATCATTTAGACCTGGATTATACTCCTGGCTCTCCCACTTACTTGTCATGTTCTGTAATCTCTTTAAATGTAACTTCTCTAAACCTCAGTTTCATCACTGGTAAAGTAGAGCTAAAAATACTTACCGCAAGATTTTTTTGAGGATTAGATGATGTATTATAGAATCTAGTGGTTAAGAATGCAGAGACTGAGAACAAAAGATTAAAAGTCTAGGTTCTGGAGCCAGGCTCCTTGAGTTTGGATGCTAGCTTGTGACTTTGGGCAATTTAACTTAAGTCTTTTTGCTTCAGTTTTCTCATCTCCATGAAAAGGATATGCTATGCTCACCTATCTTTTAGGGTTTGTTGTTAGAACAGTGTCTGGTATGTAATAGCAATCAATAAAGTTAATGATTATTATCTATTACATTATAAGAATACACAAAAGAATTTCATTGTTGCTATTATTCCTGCTAATAAGGCCAGACACGTAGATAGACCGAACATGGTGGTGATTAATTAGTGAGGACCTGTGAAGCTGAGGTTCACTCTAAATTTTAGAACCACAAGTTTCATTACAGATATTTTGGTGGAGTCTATGCAGTTTGTGTGCAGTTTGCCATTACCAACAACAACTCAGCATCTGAGTAGTGAGGGCCACTGCTAAAGGAAAGGTCTGCAAGCCAATGCTGAGCAAGGTAAGGGAAGAGAGGAAATACAACACCATGTTCATCATTACCAGTGTTAAGAAGAAAACCAGGTACGTGTCTGCTAATAGTCTTGTTATATCTTTCTCAGAATTTTTTTTTTTGGTTGTCGCTGGCTTGTTCTGTTCTGCTAAGAGGCTGCTGCTGATGCATCAGAATGAGTTGTTCCTCACTGGGACCATACCTTTAATTTCATTATTTTTTTGAATATATTCTAAAGACCATTACTAGACACTTTTAGATTCTCAATATCTTTGTTTCCTTAGCTATAAAATGGAGGGGTTGGATGAGAAGTTCTGTAATAACCTTTCAATTCTTAAATTATATATTTCTTTTTTTTTTTTCTGTCTTTTTTTTTTTTTTTCGTGACCAGCAATGGGACCGCAACCCTCGGGGTTGCTCCCGCACCCCGCTCAGCCAGTGAGCGGCCGGTCTGTATGTGGGATCCGAACCCTCGGCGGGAGCGCTGCCGCGCTTCCCAAGCGGCGCACTGTAGCAGTGCGCCACCGGGCTGGCCCCTTAAATTATATATTTCTTTTTTTTTTTTCTGTCTTTTTTTTTTTTTTTCGTGACCAGCAATGGGACCGCAACCCTCGGTGTTGCTCCCGCACCCCGCTCAGCCAGTGAGCGGCCGGTCTGTATGTGGGATCCGAACCCTCGGCGGGAGCGCTGCCGCGCTTCCCAAGCGGCGCACTGTAGCAGTGCGCCACCGGGCTGGCCCCTTAAATTATATATTTCTATAATCACATACCATATATGGCTTTCCCTAGGATGCCACCTTCAGAGATCAGAACATATGATAGTTGTAACCACATTTTAATAAAGTTCTTATGGAACTTCACGTAACTAAAAACCTTTGAATTAGGTCCAATGTCATTAAACTAAATTCTGTGCTATCACAGTGCTGTGGATTGATTGAATTGTGTCCCCTAAAGTCCATATGTTAGAAGCTTAATTCCCTCTGTGGCACTGTTACGAGGGTGGGAAATACTATTATGGTAATTGGAAGGTGGGGCCTCGAAGAGGTGCTTAGATTGCAGGACCTTGTAGTGAATGGCTTAAAAATGGTGGTCAGGGGCATGGTTCTGAAGGCTTTAACAGAGCATATGAGAGTCTCTCTCTGCTCTGCCATTTTTTGCCATGTGAGAGCCCTGCACTGCGGTAAAGCAACTACCAAAGAAGACCCTCACCAAATGTGTTTCCCTGGACTTTGAACTTCCCAGCCTCCAAAACTGTAAGCAATAAATATTGTTTTTTTTTTTTTTATAAATCATCCAGTTCCTGGTATTTTGTTATAAGCAACAAAAATAGGCTAATACACGTGGGCTCTATTCAGTAGAGATTTTAGTTTATAATGTGTGTATTAAATAATTTATAATGAACTAAAGCCTGGGGAGATATATTTTCAACATGTTCTTTCTTACCATTTTCTATTAGAAGGTGGAATTGCCCGTAAAAGAAGTTGCCTCAAAATTTATGTCATGATTCATATTGGAAGCTTTTCACTTCACTTTATCCCTTAGGCTTTATGGCTGTTGTAAGTTTGGTGTCATGTGAATTCTGAAGTACTCTTGGCTTTGTAAATATCATATGTCTCAATAACTATCACTACTTCTTTGAAACTATTTTGCTTTTTCTTCCTATGATGTATTATGTCACAATGACAATGACTGACATCTCCTGGGTAGCTGCATGTGGCAAGCTCTGTGCTCAGTGTTTCATCTGCATTATGCTGTCATCAGTCCCATTTTACAGAAGAGTAAATTAAGGCTTTGGAACATTGAGTATCTTGCTCTGTCATACAGTGGTAAAGTTAGGACCTTGACTACCAATTTCACACTTCTAATTGCCCAGCTTTCTGGATGAGAATGAGAGAAGGGTTGACAATAAGGATGGCAAAAGCTTCTGAATTTAGATCTCTGATCATCACTAATGCAAAAAACCCTCAAGATTTTCAACTGCAGTTTATTTGAACATTGAAGCTGTTTTGTAAAACTTGGGAATTCTTTCTAATGTCAAGTATTTTGCTTTCCAGAAGACTGTTCCACTACGTTTTTCTCAGATGTACAAATCTATTGAAATTTCTTTTTATCAAAACTAATCATTTGTGCATTCAAAAAGGTTTGTAATTATTGCTATTTGGCAATGATTTATAAAACTTTTCTGGAGCATCTTTTCCCTTTATGTTCTTGACGAGTAAGTTATTTTGAGTTCCCTCTGTGCTTAAAGAGCTATTCTTACTAACTGAATCCTTAACATCGCTAATAGGCCAAAGGGTAAGAGGCTTTTATTGTTACTGATCATTAAAATATTCATAACTAGGAACTTAAGATGTATTCCTTGTTGGGTATAATCAAGCTATTATAGCTTGTGTGTATTTTTTACCTACTTTCTTTTTTTTGGAGGTAATTTTTCACAGTTTAAAAAGTGTTAGATTTTATAAGTAGAACACATACTTTTGTTTTTGTGTAGGTGGAAGGTAGGAGAAAGGCACATGATAGAATCTTGTGCCCCCCCTAATATGCTCTGCCAATTAATTCTGTAACCAATAATTGAGGCATAGTACAAGACATTGAATTAGGTACTGTGACAGATACAAGGAAATAAGAGTATATGGTCCCTAGGGTGACAAGTTATATATTTAAAGAAATAAAGGGCAACTTTATTCCAGTGGTCTCAAAAGAATACTGATAATACTAAATGCCTTCCAGAGAGAGGAATTAGTATGGCAGTTGTTATGAAAGATTTCACAGAAGAGGTGAGAAGTGAGGTTGCTCATGAAGGATGAACAGGAGTTAGATGCAGGGAAGGACACAATAAACTAAACCCAGAGGCAGGACCACAACATCAAGACATGTTCTGGACAGCAAATATGTCCTCCTGGCTAAGGGGAAAAGTGTGTGTGAAGGCAAGTTAGAGGAAAAATAAGAGTAAAGAAGGTGAATGCAAATCTAAGAAATTGGATCTTAGTCATCAGAGGGGCATTGAGAGTTTGCAAGTGGACAGCTGACATAATACTAAAAATGATTTTGAAAGAAAGGTAAAATCATGACGCTCTTACAAGATAGAAAATAAACATGCATTAAAAATTATTTAACTCATAATAAAGTAACCAGGTAGATGTTCAAAAGAGGATCCGAAGAACAGACAGACTAGCTATTGATCAGGAATTTTGAAATGAATGCACAAATGCAGGCAAAGCTGTTATTGCAGAGTGGGAGGAAAGTTGTCTCTTCACTGGACAGAATTCATTTGCATGCCCATAGGCAAGATTTATTTTTTATTTTTTTATTTTTTTATTTTATTTTATTTTTTGTCTTTTTGTCTTTTTTCCGTGTCCGGCAATGGATCGCAACCCTCAGTGTTGCCCCCGTACCGGACCGGGGACCGGCGACGGGATCGCAAGCCTCGGCGTTGCTCCCGCGCCTCGCTCAGCCAGTGAGCGGGAGCCGGTCTGTACGTGGGATCCGAACCCTCGGCGGGAGCGCTGCCGCGCTTCCCAAGCGGCGCACCACCCAGTGCGCCACCGGGCCGGCAAGATTTATTTTGCATTTTATTAGCTATCTACAACATGTAAAGTTGTATGAATCAGAAAACCCAGAAAGTGTATAGTGTTTTATGGAATGAACTGAAACAGAGGCTAAAGGTCTCTGTAGGGGTAGATGGGATGTCTGTAGTGTGAGTGGTATGGGAGGAAGGGAAGCAAAAGTTGATATGAATAAATAAATTGCCTGGATATAATTTCATTATCAATCATGAAATTACAAGGAAGAATGATAAATCCATGATCCGTCTGAGTTCCTAACTTGCATCACTGGGCAAGTGATAGTACCACTGACAGATGTAAAAAAAAAAAAATAATGAGATTAATTTTACACAAATTGGGTCTGCAGTGCCATTTGAATGGAAATGTCTGATTGCATCTCTTTTATCTCCTTCCCACAGTGGGAATTGCATGTTCTGCTGTCCTTTACTGTTATACTTTCCCTAGGAATTTAAACTCTAGGGGTGTTCCTCCTGTGAGGTGAGCTCTTTGCAGGATGCAGGCCAAAGAAGGTCTACTCTACACAAGTGTGTTGGGCTTATTGGGTAAAGCATTTTGTTCCCAGAAAGTCCTTGAAATCAAACAATGTTTTCTTGTAGGTAAGATCTTCCTTTTTGAGGCTACTTTGATTAGTTTAATGTGTTGAAGGAAGAACAAGGCTCAGAAAAATGTGATTCAGTGCTGGTGAATTTTGGGCTGCAAAATAGCAAACATTTATCATGTTTTCTGTGTGCATTGCACTGTGCTAGGTACTTTCCTAGCATTACCTTCTATAACCCTTACAAGAACCCAATGAAGTAGGTGTTATTATTATCTCCACTAGCCATTAAACAAACTCAGAGAGTTTAAGTTACTTGCCAGGACTCACAGTCCTAGTGATGTCAGAATCAGTACTAAGCTCGGTCTTGTGACTCCGGATACCACACAGTTACCCACTCCACTCTGCTGAAAGGTTCAAAATTAAGACTCTTCAAGGGAAGGCAGACCTAGGATGAGGGTCATCGTGAAAAGTCCTGCTCAGAAGTTTGAGGGTACTGAATGTTTGTGGACAGGGAAATAGAGGTGCACAAGGAAAGAAGGATCATTTCTAGCTGGGAATCTGGGGGAAAAAAAGAGCAAAAAGATATCAGATTTAATTTTAGAATCATGTCTTTGCACAGAGTTGTTTCTTTTCTGACAATACCCTAATGATTAGGAGTGTGGGCTATGAAACACCACTCATGACTTCATATGTGTCTTTGTTATATTTACTAAGCAGTTTAACATTGATCAATGTGCTTTCTGTGCTGCAGTGCTCTCCACTGTAAAATGGGCATGATAGCTTTATTATCATTATTGTGCAGAATAAATGAGTTAAATTGTAGAGCACTTACAACAATATCTGAAATATAGTAAACATTCAATAAATATTTGCTATTGTAATTAGCATGAATTATATTAATGATGCAGTTCACTTTCTGGAGCATTTGAATACATTGTGGTTGTATCAGTCACGGTTCTCCAGAGAGACAGAACCAATGCCATGTGTATACATGCAGAGATTTATTTTAAGGAGTTAGTTCTCATGATTGTGAAGGCTTGACGAGTCCAGAATCTGGTGGGGGACTCTGGCAGGCTGGATGTTCCACAAAGAGTTGCAGTTGGAGTCCAAAGTTGGAGACCCAGAAAGAGCTGATGTTGCAGGTCAAGTAGAAGATAGTCTGCTAGATAATTCCTTCTTGCTCGTTGGGGGTCAGCCTTCTGTTATATTCTGGCCTTCATCTGATTGGATGAGGCCTATCCACACTATGGAGGGATATCTTCTTTACTCAGTCTTCCAATTTAAATGTCAATCTCACATAAAAGCACCCTCATAGAAACATCTGGAATAATCTTTGACCAAATATCTTGGCACTGTGGTGCAGGCAAGTTAACACATAAAATTAACCAGCAGAGTGGTAAATCACCTTAGCCTTGGCATCACAGAGTTTGCCGGCTTGGGCTACTTATTCAGTACCCCAGAAAAATATATTTATAATTGCATGCCATATATCAACTATTTCTTCACAGAGTATATCTTTTAGAGTATGTTTCTTTCATTCTTTTGTATCTTATCATCTTAAAGGATTTCTTTCTCTTCCCTCAGGCATATTTAAATAGTGGAACCAGATTCTAAACCTGAGGTCCAGCTTTCTAGGGACGTATTCAAAAGTATCCTCCTTAAAACACATTCATACAGTCAATGCTCTTTTCTTTAAAGTAATTCATAACAAATCCACTAAGGAGTAAAACAAGTGAGGCTAACAGAAATTTACTCAGATTAGATTTTACCTTTTTATAAAATCTTGTGTAGAATCTTACCATTTGCTTCTTTACGCCAAGTTTGAAATGGTTTATACTGCAGATGAAGCTGGCATTGCTGCAGTTTTAAAATTTATTTTGGGAGATTCATTTTTTTTTTATCAGGCTCTTTGTTGAGAATTGCTGTTATTCTGCAACAGAGCTACTACTGCATACACCTTGGGAAATGCTGCAGAAATGGACTTCCATCTGCTTATCTATTAATCATTCTGGGTCCTTATTGAGTGGATCATTCTTCCTTCAGGGATCTCAGGACTGTGTCTCACTCACCAGCGGATGCTAGTTTTGTGAGCATAGTTTGTGATATTTGTTTTACAAAGACAGACTCAAGCAAGAAATTATTTTCTTGTTCAAAGTCAATAAAAAGGCATATGATGGAGTTTGTTCTCCCACTGAAGTCCAACAGTACAATTATTTTCTTCCCTATCACCTGGTTAAAAGTTCTTTTTCCAGGGATGTTGACTTGATATTAATTTTAAGCATCATTTCTCTTTTCAAACTATTTTAAACTGTGAAATTAATATGTGCTCAATGTAGCTAGTGAAACAATAAAAAGATTATTAAGGAAAAGCTAACAAATTTCCTTCTACCTCCCTGAGGAGACCAATGTCAACAGCTTGGTGTGCATCCTTCAGCTTTTCTCCGAGGTTATAGAAGCACCCATGCACATTAGTGTTGCTTGATTTTATACATGACATAACATAGTAATCTGCAACTTGTTTTTTCTCATTCAACAATACATTATGGACAGCACCACAGGTCAAAAGGTACATTTCTCCTTTTTTTAAATAGGTACTATTTTAGCATGTGTTCCTCCCCCAAAACCTGAGACAAGGGCTTGCCTGAAGTTTAATCTGGAAAGTGGTCCCAAGGACTGGGAGAGGAGGACTGAGAATAGTGAGGCAGGGGAGGAGGGAAAGTCAACCAGTGGATGATGGTCAAGCTGGTCAGCACTGTGGGAAGCTGTGGCTTTTCAAGAGCAGTGTAGAATGCTTCTCAGAATCATCTGCCCGAGGGACAGAAGAGAAACTGCTTATACAGCTTATATGGCTCCCACACTCTAGTGGTCAGGTATGCCCCATGCCCTTTGCAATTTCAGGTTTCATGTATGTTGGAATGGCTGGGTTCCTCTACAAATGCCCCAGGTGTTGACAGATTCTGGGCATCAAGAAAGAAATATGTGATGTGCTGAAGCAAAGTGCTGTCAATTATACCCATGAGCAGCTGGTTGCTACAGCAACAGCTGAAGTAAAATGTGGACTGAGAGGATGTGAGATGATACCCAAGAGATGTCTAAAACAACTGCATAATGTTCTGTAATGTGTATGTACCACATTTGTTTAACTATACACAGTTGGGTAGATACTTGTGTTGATTCCAGTTTTATTTATTTATTTATTTATTTTGCCACCACAGTGTTGCAACGAATATCCTTGCACATACATTCTTATTTACTAGTGCTTTCTTGTCTATATAATAGATTCTCAAGGTGGTATTGCTGGTCCAAAGCACTTTTCATCTATTACCTCATTCATTCCTCCCACAGCATAGTTATTATTACTGTCTTTATTTTTCACATGAGGAAGCAGAAGCACATAGGAGCTCATGAAATGAAAGTAGTTAGAATTTTTAAATGATCAATGAAAGATTTGATTTCAAAAATGTTCTTGGACTGTTACAAAGAAAAAATTTTAACATTATTTAATCAGTGCTGTTTTTATTTCTTTACTCTGTAAGTCATGTTTCCTAGCAACATTTAAGCATTGTATCTCCAAGGAAAGGTGGAGGGTACATGCCACTTTCAGAAAGAGGAGGCTGTGATCTAGCAGAACTCTTTACACAAAAGAAGATGAAGTAGAAAGCCTAACCCTTGCTGGAAAACTTCCCTGGAAGGTCACCACTGGGGTGATGAGGGGGCAATGATCCTTACTGGAAGGCTACAAGGTTGACTACTTGAGCACAGGACCTCAGTGGGTGTTATAGCTTTTTATAGGGGAGAGGCCCTGGGCCCTGACCAACATAGGAGACCCCATATTTACTAACCCTTCTTATGTATTAGAAGACAGTGGGCCGAGCCCATGGTGCACTCGGGAGAGTGCGGCGCTGGGAGAGTGCGGTGCTGGGAGAGTGCGGTGCTGGGAGCGCAGCGGCGCTCCCACCGCGGGTTCGGATCCTATATAAGGATGACCGGTGCGCTCACAGCGCTCACTGGCTGAGCGCGGTGCGACCCGTCTCAAAAAGGACAAAAGAAAAAAAAGCAGTTTTGGGGCCGGCCCCGTGGCTCACTCGGGAGAGTGCGGCGCTGGCAGCGCGGCAGCGCTCCCACTGCGGGTTCGGATCCCATATAGGGATGGCCGCTGCGCTCACTGGCTGAGCAGCGGTGCTGGGTGACACTAAGCCAAGGGCTGTGATCCCCTTACCGGTCACAAATTTTAAAAAAAAAAAAAAAAAAAAAAAAAAAAAAAAAAAAAAAAAAAAAAAAAAAAAAAGAAGACAGTATGACAACCTGACAAGGAAATGGGCAAATTACAGAGCATGTGATTGTGCCTAGATTACAGAAATCTTTGACAACAAAATAGCTCAGGTTTCTGGAGTAGCCTGCAGTCATAATGTCTGAGATTCCTGAAGGAAGGACAGTACCATATTCATCTTGCAACCCTGGTACTAAGGAGATGCTCTTCCAAGCATGGAGATGTGCTAACATTCAGAAGCAACCAAGAACAAATAGGCCACAATGTGAAGGCCCCTTGTGAGGCAGAGATGGGCAACCTAAAGACCTTCCAGCCAATTGAATTCAACCTTGACTGCCCTTGTTGTCTGGGACAGTCATAATCTCAGAGACAGAAGGTGTAGGGAAAGTACAGGCTCCCTCGGATGTTCAGAATCTTGCCTAGCATTTGATGTAAATATGTAACTGTGCACACGCACCCAGGTGTTCCTTGGGTATTGTCTGTGGATGTGTATGGGCACCCAGTTGTTCCTGGGTTGTCTGACTTGCACCCAGGTGTCTTTGGTTATTGGACTTGAGTATAAAGGATAAGTGGCTCTGATCTACAGTGCCCCCTGCCACTGGGATGCCCCATGGGAGGCTGCTATTGCTGCTGCAAGCTGTTGCTGCGGCTGGATCTGTTGGAGGCTGCTGTAAACTGCTGCTGCTGCTGAGGAAGCTGAGGACTGAGCCCATGTCATGCACCAACAGCTCACAGGATCTTTACCAATTACCTAGCTCATGGGCCTGCGTGTGAGGGGTCTGGTGATCCAGCCACACATGTGAGGGGTCTGGTGACCTAGCCTTCCATATGAGAGATCTGTGACCCAGTCTGTAAAATGGGTTTGAAGGGTCTGTGGGCCCTAGCAATACAGAAGCCTCATGGATAGATAACATCAGGTTCTCTGACTCAAGGAATAAAGCTTCTAATGCTTATAACCAATGTGAAAACAGTGAACTTGAACATGATACGGTATGTTGTATTAATTTTCTATTGCTGCTGTTACAATTTACCACAAACCTAATGTCAAGCCAAATTTGTTATCTCACAATTTCTGCAGGTCAGAAGTCCAGGAGAGCTCAGCTGGGTACCTTGCTCAGGGTATCACAAGGCTGAAACCAAGGTATTGGCTGTGCTGAATTCCTTACTAAAAGCTCTGGGGAAGCATCTGCTTCCAAGAGCATTCAGGTTGTCGGCTCTATTGCCTCCCTTGTGGCTGTAGGATTGAGGTCTCCATTTCTTTGTTGGTTGTCATCCAAGGGCCAGTGTATGATTAGATTGGACCCACCTGAACAGTATAGGATAATTTTATTTTACGGTGCCATAATCTTAACTACATCTGCAAAGTCGATTTGCCATGTAATGTAACATATTTACCAGTTCCAGGGATTAGGGCATGGACTTCTTTGGGGATTCATTCTGCCTGCACATATAAGAGTATGAACAAAGTGTTAATGGGAATACAGAGAAAGGAGGTGGTAATTCTGTCTGGGGAAAAGGCAGTGCCGAGTAAGCCTTCATCAAAGAAGTAATGTGTTAAAATTGTGTTTCTAAGTGTCTTGCTAGGGCAATTGTCGGAATCCTGCTGTCGTTGACAATTGTTGGGCTAGGGCACACAGACTCTTCAAACCCATGGTACAGACTGGGTCACAGACCTATCATATGCCAGGCTGGGTAACCAGACCCCTCCCATGCCGGACTGGGTCATAGACCCCTCACAAGCAGGTCCACACTATGTAATTGGGAAAGATCCCAGGAGCTGTTGGCAGATGACACAAACTCAGTCCTCAGCTTCAGCTTACAGCAGATCCAGCAGCAGCAGTGATGGCGGCATCACCATCGGGGCATCCGGTGGGGGGAGGGGTGTGGATCAGAGCCACTCATTCTTTATACTTAAGTCCAATAACACAGGACACCTGGGTGTGAGTTAGACAACGTAGGAACACCTGGGTGCACATGCGCAATTACATTAGACAATAACCAAGGAACACCTGGGCACATGTGCATACTTACATCACATGCTCAGCAAGAATCTGAACATCCAAGGGAGGCCGCATCATTTTCCTATGTCTTCCCTACACAAAGAAGGAATGTGACTTTACCAGACCATGTGAATACATGAAGATTAATTTAGGCAAGTACAAAGGAAGACATGAAAACACTTGGCTATATTTGGGATTGGTAGATGGTCTGGTGTATCAACATTTCCAACAAGAAAAATAATTGCAGTTCCATAGTTCCTGGAATGCACTTATCATCTGTCATTCCCTTTATTTGGCATACTTATCCCAAGTTCAGACATCTCTATGTTCTGAAGCCCCTCAAATAAGTGATCACTTCTTATTCTATGCTGCCTCTGGACCTTGTACGTACTCTAGCAGTTGCAGATATCGCATTTTGTTGTAAACAGCTGTTAACACATCTGACTCTCCTAGAAGTACACTGTAAGCTCCTTAAGGATCCATGCCTTTTCATCTTCATACTTACTGTACTTAATAGATGGTATGGTTCTTAGTAGTAGATATGCAAAAAATGGTTGTTGAAATGACTTTGAATTTACCCTACAGTCAACAGGAAGTCACCAAAGTCAGTTTTTAAGTTAATGACTAACATTATCAAGTAAGTGTTTCATTAAGATACTTTTGGCAGCTGTGCTGGATGGGTTGGTGGGAAATGAGAGACAGGTGGCACAGAATCTATCTAGAAGGTTTCTTTATAATCCAAATGAGAGACCATAAAGGTTTGGTAGTGACTATGGTAATGATACAGAATGGATAAATTTGAGAGATTCTTAGAGGCAGTATTTCTATAATTTTTTGAGCAATTTGATAATGGAGGCGGGGGAGAGAGCAGTACGGGACAATCCTGCAATTTTGGGCTTGGTTGACAAGATGAAATAAATATTGAGAGAGGGAACTTAGAGGGAAGACTTTGTTCATGGGGAAAGAAAATACTAGATTTGGTTTTGAACATGCTGGGATGGAGGTACTGAGGGATGCACTGGTAGAAATGTCTAACAGGTGGTTGGAGATACTGGTCATGTACATATTTTGAATATTTTAAAATGTTCTAAACATGTATGTTGATTTTGAGTGTCTAAACAAATTTATAAAGCATTTTCTTATCCTTTATTTCTAAAGTGTAGCCCTTATTTCCTTCTGTACCATTTAACCATAATGTACTCAGTGCTGCATGGTAAGAATCAGGAATAGAAAAATTAAGTTCACAAGGTGTTGGCACCTCCTCGCCCCTCCTTCATTCTGGCCTCCTCATGGAGGAGGAGCACAAATGCACACTGCTCAGCACCTCAGAAGCAATGGATACACAGAGGACCAGAATGGAAACTCGCTCAAGGTCCTATGGGATTTAATAGTGGAACTTAGCTACATATCCTGACTCTCCCAATTTTTATCTCAAGAGATCATGAGACAAATTCAGTTCAACTTTCTCTACACATGCTGAAGAATTCATCTCTTTTCTCCCATCCAAGATCTAACAATAATGGCTTAATAATATTGTTTCCAGAGAATATTAGGCTGACTTAAAAGTCTGTGTCATTAACTGTTTATTTTAGATTCTTGTGATTCTAGATGAGACATTTAGAGCTACCTGTCCTCTGTGACCTCTAATCAATGGAAGAAGCAGAGTGGTACACATCTTCCTGAACTAGAAGGCAAAGAGAATTCCGAAATACGTAGCATGGGGCACAGTCATCTCCCCGAATAGTGTGATTGTATCACACAGGTTTTGTGCCTGCTTAGTATCACCAGATATGGATTGATTGTTCTCTGACAGCATGTTTCTCCTTATGATGGATATAAGAACAAGTAACAGCTTTCTCACCAATAAGGCATCTTATTTACCTACCCGTTTCTGGCTGCACAGAAACCACAGACAATAAATCTCTCTTGAACATTTGTGAGATTTCTTCTTAAAATGCAGGGAATGTATCCCTCCCACAGATTGCAAGCAATTCTAAACTCTTTCATAAGCGATTTCTCCTTAAACTCTTTGTGCCAAAATGTAATTTATTTTCAGTACTCTTGAGTTTCCCAGGACTTTAATGAGCTTAATGAATGTTTGGCTGTCATTTCCTACATCAATACTGGCTATTATAAATATCCACAAGCTTCAGAGGCTAGATCTTTACTACGGTCTACCAGAGCAACCCCTTTCCTGGCTGCAGGTGGATATTAGGCATTTAAAAATTTCTTTGACTGTGAATGTCATAAGGTACAACAGTAAAAAGTACTTAATTTACTCTGATGTGAGGTCGATATCAGAAATAGAAATAACAAGTTCATCAGTATTGGCATCTGCTGGTCCTCCGTTGTTCTGATCTCCTCAGGGAGGAGCACACATGCTCATGAAGGACCACTGTGGACATGATAGACAGAGAAGCACCGGAGATGGCTATACATACATGCAGATAGTGGATGGGGTGCACTATAAGATAGTGTGTCACTGAGATGATGAGAGCTAGAGACCGAAGCTTTTATGGGAGAAGTGAGGGGGTTATAAATGTAGGAGTTTGGGAGGTTGTTTTTATTTATTTGTCACCCCATTGGTGGGAGCTTTTAGCTTTATGCTGAGTATACTTTACGCAGGTGGGAAATATTGGTTTTAGAAAGAAAGAGAGGATCAAGCTCTCAGGTCTAGTTTGGCTCTAAGCTTGAAGGAGGAGTGGCTAGAGGCAGGCCAGGTGATCCTTTAGGCTCCATTATTTTCTTAGTTTCCTAGACTAAGAGAGAAGACATGGATTTGAGGCAAAACCCCAACTGTGAATGAGGAGTATATGCTGGCCTGGGCCATTGTGGGAACTCAGGGACAAGCACCCACCCAACTGAGGAGCGAGATGCCCTAGCTTCTCACAGAGTAAGCCTAGTGGAACGTCAACATCCATGAAATCATTTGCAGACACTGAAAAATGAAAAACAGAGTTGTTTGCAAAAAAGATATTAT
Organism: Galeopterus variegatus; assembly: GCF_000696425.1. Classification (NCBI taxonomy): domain Eukaryota; kingdom Metazoa; phylum Chordata; class Mammalia; order Dermoptera; family Cynocephalidae; genus Galeopterus; species Galeopterus variegatus. Next base: position 883,748 of record NW_007726113.1, on the reverse strand, counting down.
TTGCCAGACCAGAGCATACTGATTTAGGTATTCTTGTTAAGAAAAAAAAAAAAAAAGACAATTATGAAGGTTGTCATGTGGTATTGGAGAAAAATCTTCCTATTTAGCTCTAGCATTCTTCAAGATGATTTGGTTTCCACCTGGCTGCCCAAACAGAATTGCTTGGCTGCTATAGCAACTGTGTCCCTGGATATATGGCAGTTGACAGAAACACTCTTTATATGCTGATTCTTATGCTTAGAAATGTGGGCTGGGTTGGTGGGATGGAAAAAATAAGCTAGATAACAAAACTTGCTGGAAGACAATGTTATAACACTCCTCTATCTCATACCTCTCATCCCATTCATCAGCAAATCTTGTCAACTCCACCATTCTCACCCTGGACTGAGACTCCACCATCTCTCACCTGGATTCTTGCAGAAGCCTCCAAACGGGCCTCTATATCCCCTCTTGTCTACTCTTTAAACAGCTGTGAGAGTGGTCCTCTTAAAATATAATTCAGATTATTTTATTCTTTTGCTTTAAACCCTCCCATGGTGTATCAATCATTTCTTGATTCAATAATTCTGCTTAACAAATCCCCCTGACTTTCAGCGGTTTACAATATTAAGCATTCATTTTTCTCACTGGGGTGGCTCTGCTTCAGGCTTCAGGATGGGTTCTGGTGTGCTCCATGAGTCTTTTCCTGGGGGCCTTGTTGAAGGGACAGAGACTGGGAACCTGTTCTTCAAATTGTAATTAGGGTAATGTCTCCAGAAGCGAATACAGCCCATATAAGCACATTTAAGGCCTCTGTGTCACATTTACTAACATTCTGTTGGCCAAAGCATGTCATGTGCTCGATGGTGTGAGGAAAGATACTCTAACCCAGGGAGAGAACACTGCAAAGAAATGCAACAAAGGGTGGGAGTGTGTGATCCTATTAAAGGCAAGTGAAAAATTGGGACCAATAATAGAATATCACCCAAACAGCACTTAGAAAAAAAACCCCAACTATAGTTCTTACCACAGCTTACAGGGATCTGTATGATCCAGCCTCTGGCTACTGTCCTAAAGTAACTTTCTAATGCTTTTCACCCCTCTTGCTCTGTTGCAGATGCTGTGGTCCTTTCTGTATTCCTTGAGCCCTCCAAGCATATTCTTTTCCCTGGACTTTTGCATTCTCCGTTCCTTCTGCCTGAAATTCTCCCCACACATGGGTACAGCCTACTCTACTTCTCTTCATTCTGGCCACCAGTCAAATATCGTTTCCTAGGAAAGACCTTCCCTGGTCATACTGTGTAACATAGGAGCACTTGCCACATTCCTTCTGTTTAACCTGCATTATTTTTTTTCTCTCTCTCAGCACTGAGCACTACCTGTCATATGTTCTAAACTTATTTGATTTTTCCCTGTCTCCTCCATGAAAACGTACACTCTGTGAAGTCAGAGATGTCAAGGTTCCCAGCACACAGTGGGAACTCAAAATAGTTGCTGAATGAATGAATAAACTGAATTACATTAACTGCCTGTTTCCATTCATTCCCTGTTGCTCCACACAATCTTTGAAGCATTGGAAATATACCAGCATGTGGCCATGTTAAGAAATAAAACATTCATAAGCCAAGGGCGAAGTTGTTTTCATTTTTCTTTTGTAGATTGTTACGTGTAAGTTCCTTCCACCGATGGAAAATACAGATCTCAGAGTCATTTTTCTTGCATTTTCCCTTCCAAGTGGTTCTTGTCAGGTTTTAAAATTGAAGGGGGCCTAAGGATTTTGTTATGAGCTTCTGCCAATCATTGCTTGAGTCAATGTACTTTGGGTTGTTTGTGCGTTTGTGAATATTGGGGATTGGCAGACTTTTAATGTGGGGTGCCAAGTTTCTGACTGCTGTTTTTTGTCTTTGTTCTAACTTTTTTTGGGAGGTGCAGAAGTTCACTTTCCTGAATAAGGTGTGTGTTCATTTGAATATATGATTGTTTTTACTCTCTAGGACTGGCGGTTTGACTGAGAGTAAATGACCTGGTACTTGTGAGGAATATTGAAGCAGGAACTTTCAGAAACAGGATCTCTTTAAAGAGTGGCACATAGAGACGATTGGAGATGGCCAAAGGCCCAGTTTCCTCTGCATAGATTCAACAGCAGCAGGAAGACCGTGGGGGATAGTTTCTCCCATATGGAGAAACTACCGTATCTTGTACCTTCTCTGTGAGCCAGGCCAAGCCAAATATTAGCCACCAAGGGGATGATGTGTATTGTAGAGGGCTGGGGTTACTTCCAAGAAAGAACTCATTATCAGTTAATAATTTGGGATGAAGTTAGGCAGAAGAGCTGTGATTTTGAGTCTTGGGAATGAAGCCAGATGTCTGGAGCTGGGATGGCAGCCAATCAGTGTGTCAAGCTGAGCAGCAAGGGAACCAGGGAACAAGTGAAGGTCCACCTGGGGTGACAAGAAAGAAGAATAAGTGGCAGGGGCAGTTCTGAAAGTCGTTCTGTGAATGCAGCTTGTGAGTCACGGCATTCCTCTTAGGTACAGTGTAGAATTGAGCTGAACCAGGCATGTAAGGTATGTGTGCTCAGGACTTTTATATAGATTATAGTTTGATTTATCTATGTAGTTTTAATTGGCATTATTATTTAGGTAAAAACCATAATTCAAGAGTTAGCTAGAGGTGTGTAGGTTTTGGTATTAGAAAGAACTTGAGTTGCATATAAATGAAGTTCAAAAGTGTGTTAAAATATTCTTCTACCTCAAGTCATTTGCTACATGATTGTTTAGTCATAATTGGTGGCAGAATTGATGCTCATTACTCCAGCTAAAGGTGAAAGAGAAAGAATACGAGAACAGATAATTGGGTCTGTTGCTAAGCCCAAATCTCTTCTTTCAGAACTCTAACAATATATTTAGATCCAAATTGGGGTGACATTTAACGGACTACACGTTTATAAATTATTAAAGTACACAGTTTAAGTAAAACATTTTTGTGTATAACCAATAAATATTTCAACATCTTTAAATTTTAATTTTTGCTCATTTCAATGAATCTTTATTTGTACTTTAGGTAAGTATGCTGAGATATAGAACGAACTTGGAAAAATAATATGTAGTTATATTGGCGACAGTAAAGATAATGGTAACCAAGCAGGACTTACTCTTGTAATTGCTTTAGGCATCAGGTAGTTTTAAGATACACTAGTTAAAACTGCATTACAATAATTCAAACTGGTTTACCAAGTTTTTTCTCTTTGTGGGAAATCACATAGCCTAGGAAAACATCTTCTGTCTGAGAGACCGATAAGCCACGCTTCTTAGGATTATCTTGGGTTCATATAGTTACTTTTTCTGCCGAAGAATTTTTGTTTTCATCATGTTCATTTTCCATGTTTTTCTTCTTTCTAGGTGAGTTTTAGACAGTGGATAGTTTCAAATCAATTGTCTTGTATCAATTGTTTATTCACGTGACATCTTCATCACTGTGTCTGGCACAAAGTGGGTATTCTCTAACACTAGCCTTCATGCTCTTCCCAGCCCTACACATTTCCTTGTCTTTTTCCATTGCTCCTTTATTCAACAAATATTTATTGAATGCCAGACAGGCTCATAAAAAGTTGTGTGATAATGAACTGCCCCAGCGGGCTGCATTATAGCAGGGTCAAGGCCAAGAATATGACCGAGCTGTATGATCCACTTTCCTAGTACTTCTAAGAGAATTATATCTTTTTGGTTTTAGTCCTCAATGGCTTTGTAAGCAAAGGCTCTTACTAATTTCCCAATTTCTCTATGCCAAAGTATAAAGTTTTATTCATTATTCATTTATAGTATTTTTTCTTATATAACATTGTTGATTTTTATCATAGTGTCATTGTATTAGTTACCTATTGCTGTGTAACAAATTACCTCAAAACTGAGTAGCTTAAAATAACAAATGCTTATTGTCTCACAAAGTCCCTGAGAATCAGGAATCCAGAAGTAACTTAGTTGGGTGGTTCTGGCTCAGGATTTCTCATGAGATTATAGTAAAAAATGTCAGCCAGGGATGATGTCATCTGAAGGCTTGATTGGGCCTGGAGGACATGCTTCCGAGATGACTCAATCATATGACTTTTGGCAGGAGGCCTCACCTCCTTGCCACACAGATGTCTCCACAGGGCTGCTGCTGAACATGGTATCTAGCTTCTCCCATTATTTATTTATTTATTTTTTTCCTTTTTGTCTTTTTTCGTGACCGGCAACGGATCGCAACCCTCAGTGTTGCGCCCGTACCAGACCGGGACCGGCAACGGGATCGCAACCCTTGGTGTTGCTCCTGCAACTCGCTCAGCCAGTGAGCAGCCGGTCTGTATGTGGGATCCGAACCCTCGGCGGGAGCGCTGCTGCACTTCCCAAGCGGCGCACTGTAGCAGTGCGCCACCGGGCCGGCCCCTAGCTTCTCCCATTATTAACAACCCAAGAGAGAGCAAGGAAGAAGCAGCAATACTTTTTATGATTTGTTCTTGGTCACTTCCACCAGAGTCTATTCTCAGTCAGTGTGAGGCCAGCCCACACTCAAGGGGAGCAAAATTAGGCTCCATTTTTCTAAGGGAGAAGTGTCTAAGAATTTGTGGGCATATTGTAAAACTACCACAATAATGGATCACGGATCATGGAATCATTAAATTTATCTGAACCATTCTCATACTTTCAGAAATGAAGAAACTGAGCCCTGAGATGTAGTGACATGCAAAAGCTCTTTCTACTCTCACGCTTCTGCCCTATAAGGATTTTCCTTCCTTCCTTCCTTCCTTCCTTCCTTCCTTCCTTCCTTCCTTCCTTCCTTCCTCCTAGTTCTTCAAGCTTTCTGGCTTCTGGGTTTTTTTGTTTGTTTTTGTTTCTTTTTTTAATGTTCATTCTGTCCCTTTCACTGCTTTTTATCTTATATATACATGACTTAATAATAATAAATTACTCATATTTTTACCTTTATTGTTTGGCACAGAGCCTGGCACATAATAGGAACTCAAATATGTCTTGGTTTGAGCTAAGCTGGTTAATATTTTCTCAACTTCCATTGGCATGCCTTTCAAGTTTGTGTGCTATGGTTTGAGGCCTTAGATTAAAAATAGCCAGAGAATATCTCTTTTTCAGTCCTTAAGGAAAGGATGAGCACATGTGATCATGAATATGTTGAAGCACATAGCAGCAATAGTAGAGAAAAATGTTCTTTGCCCGCTCTTATTCTGCTAAAGGAATAATACAGTAGGAGGTGAAAAGGCAAATTTATGAAAAAGGATGAAAATATGTAGTGAGCTCATTGATATTCTGTAGAATTTAAATGGGTAACGTTAAAAGGAATCTGATTATCTAAAAGATGGGTTCAGCTACCTCTGAGATGTCAGGGCTTGCTAACAGCTATTATGGAGCCACCACAGTAAAGTAACTTCATGATAGTGCAAATTTTATTCAATGTATGACTGTGAATGAATGAGTGGTAAAGGAAGGACATTATACTTTATTCCCTATTCCTTTTATTAGAGTGGAGCCAAGTTGCAGAGATGTGATACTAGTGTTGAAATAAGTCTACATGCAAGAGCTGTCACTTGCCTACTGCTTGGTGGTTCCATATACCTTGTTGCTTTCAGGGAGAACAGTCCATCACCAGACCAGGTCTAGGAGTACATTAGGAAAAGCAGTCTGTAGGGCAGGCCTAGGGATTAGAAGCAAATGGGGGCTGGATTCCCACTGTATCCCTATCTCACTCCATTATCTCTAGTAAGATAGCTCCTAATTCCTATGAGCTAGTCACTAATATATTCATTTATCCATTATTTTTTAAAAATCAAAAAGAAGGAAATTATTGAAACATTTAGAGGCTTAAGAAAAGGAGGGAGAAAGATACTCAGAAACTTGATACCATGAAGAAACTTGATATACATGAAATAGAGAAACAACAATATAATATCTTGTATATATATATATATATATATATATAGCATTTGCAATTTTCAAAATGTTTTTATGTGATCTCATAGGATTCCAACCACAATCTTTTAAAGTTTTCAGAAGTATGAAGATCTACATTTTTCAGATGAAGAATATGAGACTCAGAGAGATTAAATCATGTGTCTTATGTCACAGTCATTAAGAAACAGGTCTGAGACTAGAATTTAGATATCTTGATTATAATTCTATATTCCCATTATTATAGAACATATTAGTACTTTTTTGATAATTTTTTTCCCAAGTTTGGGTCTTGCTTATAATTTTGGATGTATTCTTTTAGAACATAGGAATTAAAATTTGTTTATATTTTTCTTTGGGTTTTCTTTTAACACATTTGATGTTAGAATGTCTTCCCTAATATCTGGTGAGTTTTTAAAAACATTTTTTTAATGGACAAATAAAAACCGTATATATTTATAGTGGACAACATGATGTTTTAATGTATGTATACATTGTGGAATGGCTAAATCAAGCTATTTAACATATGTATTACCTCACATACTTACCATGTTTTTGTGTGTTGAGAGCACTTAAAATCTACTTTCTTAGCAATTTTTAAATATACAATATATTGATATTAACTGTGATTAACATGATGTGCAATAGATCTCTTGAACTATTCCTCCTGTCTAATAAATTTTGTTTCCTTTGACCAGCATCTTCCAATGCTCCTGTAGTGGATTGAATTATGTCCCTCCAAAACTCACTGACGGTTGAATTGTGTCCCCCAAGTTTTATGTGTTAGAAACTTGGCCCCCACAGTCACTGTTTAAAAGGGTGGGAAGTCCTATTATGGTAATTGAAAGGTGGAGGCTTGAAGAGGCAATTAGATTGTAGGACCATGCAGTAATGAATGGATTAAAAATGGTGGTCAGGGGTGTGGTTCTGAGGGCTTTAAAAGAAGAGATAGGAGAATCTGTTTTTCTCTCTGTTGCTCTGCTCTGCTCTCTCTGCTTCCACCATCTTGCAATGTGAGACCCTTGGGTCACTGTCACCACCACCAGATGGACTTTGGATTTCCCAGCCTCAGAAACTGTAAGCAATAAATTTTGTTTTCATTGTAAATCACTCAGTTCCAAGTATTTTGTTATGAGCAACAGAAACGGACTAATACAGCCTCTATCTCCCAACCTTCGGTAAGCGTCATTTTTCTGTTTCTACGAGTGTGAGTTGTATATATCACATATAAGTGAGATCATAAGGTATTTTGCTTTCTGTGCCTGGCTTATTTCACTTAATATAATGTCCTCCAGGTTCATACATGTTGCAAACAACAGTAATTTTTTTTTAAGGCTAAATAGCATTGTGTTTATATACCACATTACTATTATTTGTTCATCTGTTGATGGACATGTAGGTTGATTCCATATATTAGTTACTGTGAATGATGCTGCAGTGAACATGGCAGTGCAGATATTTCTTTGACATACTGATTTCATATACTTTGGATACCTACACAGTAGTGGGATTGGTGGATCATATGGTAGTTCTATTTTTAAAATTTTTAAGGGGTCTTCACACTGTTTTCCATAATGAGTGTACTAATTTATATTCCCACCAACAGTGTGCAAAGGTTCTCTTTTCTCTGCATCCTCATCAAGACTTAACTTTTGTGTTTTTATAATAGTCATTCTGGGCTGGCCCTGTGGCGCACTCGGGAGAGTGCGGTGCTGGGAGCGCAGCGACGCTCCCACCACGGGTTTGGATCCTATATGGGAGTGGCCGGTGCGCTCACTGGCTGAATGTGGTGCGGTGACACCACACCAAGGGTTGCGATCCCCTTACCGGTCACGAAAAAGACACACACACACACAAAAAATAATAATAGTCATTCTAACACATGCGAGGTGATTTTATTGTGGTTTCAATTTGCATTTCCCTGATGATTACTGATGTTGAGCATATTTTCCTATACTTGTTGACCATTTGCATGTCTTCTTTTGAGAAATGCCTGTTCAGGTCCTTTGCCCAAGTTTTAAAAATTAGATTATTTGTTTTCTTATTATTGAGTTGTTTGAATTCCTTATATATTTTGGATATTAACCCTTTATCAGATATATGGTTTGCAAATATGTACTCTCATTCCATTGGTTGTCTCTTCACTCTGTTGATTGTTTCCTTGGCTGTGCAGGAGCTTTTTAGTTTGATGCAATCCCATTTGTCTATTTTTGCTTTTGTTGCCTGTGTTTTGGGGGTTATATCCAAAAAATCATTGCCCGTACCAATGCCCTGGAGGTTTCCCCTATGTTTTCTTTTAGTAGTTTTACTGTTTCACATCTTACATTTAAGTATATAATCCATTTTGAGTTGACCTAATTTCCTTTATTTTAAAAAATTTTAGCCCAAATAAGGAAAAGAAATTGAACATTAAAAAAAAAAAAAGAGGGTGTAAACTGTAAGATTTCTTTAGATACTTCTTACATCAGTGGCTTTTCATATCTTTTTTGTGTGGGAGAATCAGGTCATGTTCTTAGGTATTTTTGATTAAATGGAGCTGTTCAAATTATGGATATATGAAAAAGTAATATTGTTAAATGAAACACACATATTTGCATTACACAAGCTTTAAAATAATATTTTCTCTAGATTAGTATTAATTTTAATTTTTTAAAGTGTTATTTTCCCTGGAGAGGTAAAAATGGCATTTTTAGATCTAAGGGGAAATTACTTTACAAAAGCTATGTAATTTAATTGGATTTATTTTTAATAATGTGTGACATGAAAAGGTTCATTTGAAATGTTAAGAAGCAGTGAATTCCTTGGAGAACTCACTAAAAGTTAGTTTTAATTTACAAATTATTTTGCCATACTGTCTTTCTGTACTGAGCATCATTTGGTACTGAAGCTCAGGGTGCTGGATATAAAATAAGAATGAGAAGAAATAATATCACATACAATAAAACAAAATTTTACATTCAAATGTCTGTTATGACATAAATGAAATCAACATTTTACACATTTTTCATATATATTCTGTATGTCTCCTAAGTTTCAGAGCATTTTAAGATTAAATGCCTTGAACCTTATGCAATCTAGTTAATAATACGATAAAAGAAAAGAATAATTAGATTTAACATGCTAAAAGAACAATTTTTACTTGCTTTATTTCATTGTAGTGAATTCTTTTTTGATGTAATTTTTAGAAACAATTTATTCCTAAGTGTGGTTTTGAAATACCTCTTTCAGTTCATTTAGCTGGAAGTTTTGTACCTGATAAAATAAACTGGGAAATGTTTAACACTCCTGGTCAGAAATTAAATGTATTGCACAAGTGTTCAAATAAAGTAAAATTAACTATCTTCTACATTAGAAAATTTACTAGTTATTGACCCAGTAGTAAGTCATCTCATAATTACAATACTTTCAAGGCCATAACCCCAATATAATTTATTAATTAATGCACCTGTAAAATATTTATTAAATACATTTTAGTTCTTTACAAAAGTACACTATCATGGCTCTCTTTCCCTGATTATCAGTATAAAACTCTACTTATGGCTAAAGTAAATACTAGCAGTATCTGATAGGACTGTATTCTCAGGTTAGGGTTTTTTGTATTGCGAGAATTTCCATCAGAATACTTACCAGTTCAAGTATATTTCTTTAACAAAATATGTTTCTTCACAACTATCTAAAATAATGAAGAATGTGAGCTCTTGACCCTTGTAAAGTTTAAAGAGAAAATATGTGGTTATGGATTGCAGAGAGACTTGGCTATAAACTGGAAAAGCCAAGATGAAGGACTGCTTAGAGCCATAATCCTTTGGATAGGAGTAGCCTGCAGAATGCAAGCACAGGCTCCAGCTCTACTGGCTGTGTAACCAGGCAGCTCAGCATTTTTGTAAAGACTAAAAACAATACAAGAAAAATTCTCAATAAAAATGATCTTTGTTTATTCATTCATTTTGCACATGATAAATATTTATTATTGAACACTTTTATATTAGGCATCAGACTCCCATACACTAGTGAATGAAGCGGACATGGTTTCTCCATCTAGGAACTTTACCAAAATGGAGGAGAACGTGATGTAACTGTTAGTTGCCCACATTCATGAATGGTTATTAAAATATCTCTAGAAAAATAATAGGCAAAAATGTTTAGTGTGGTTCCATGAGATAGTGATATGGAAGTGGCATATATAGGTTTCACCAGATTGCTGTGCTAAGTTAAAACATTATTGTTTTCATTTAAGTTTTATTAATTGGATTTATAATATTATATTCTCATTCTTTGGGAGTAAGACTGGGTTACTGATAATTATTTTCCAAATGCAGAAGTTAGCATGACATATAGGCAGACAGGGATCAGAGCAAGAGTGAGGAAATATGTTCTTTGATCAATTTGTTTAGATCCTAATGCAAACATAGATAATTTACATAATCTCCTTGTGACATTAATTCTGCATTTGTTAAACGAAAGGCTTCCCCAAGTTCATTTAATGAAAATCATATCAACAAATATTTATTCTGTGTGCAAAGTATTCTACAATATTCTGTGGATTATGGAAAGAAGTAAAAGTCTCAAAAGAGTTTTCAATACAGCTAAAGAAATAAGTATTCAAAATACGATACAAGACTTAAAAAAGAGGCAGAAGTAGAAGATTCATGGGACAGGAAATACTTAATTGCCAATAGAGAGTAATACAATTTGTTCTACAGGAACTAAGAGGGGAAAAAGATTGATTCATGCTGTGAAAGGCAGGGAAGAATTCTTAAGAAAATGTGGTGTGGGAGACTGAATGCTGAATGATAGGCATTCGAATAGAGGAAGAATGCCCAAGTGGAGAGAATGTCTAAAGACACTGAAGGGTCTATAATTCCCTTAAGGAACTGGCAAAAATTTTTCCAGCCCTAGACTAAATGAATAGATAGTACATGTTCCTTAAACATTAGCTAATCTCTTTCTAAAAAGTTCTGCTTAGCATGCCTTTAGGAATTTCTCACATGCAACTAACAAAAGGACCCAAGCACACACACAAACACCCACATACCATGTCTTTCCCTAGTTAGATGTTTAGAAGTAAAGGATTCCTTAGGTTAGCATTTTTTATTGGTTGGCTGGCCACTGACTACTCACTAAAGTTTATCCCTTATTTGCAAATAAAATTATAATCTCCTAAAATATTCTCTGTAAGTAGTTGAGAGTGTCGATATGGACACTGTACTGCCTGGGTTTAAATATTGGTCTCATGATCTACATACAATGTGTGTGACTTTGGGCAAGTTTCTTAACCTCTCTGTCCCTCAGTTTTCTCTTTAATAAAATGGCAATAATAGTAATACCTACTACACAGGGTTGTTGGGAGAATTAGTTAGCATATATAAAATGGCCAAAAGGGAGCCTGGCACACAGTGAGTATTATGTGTGTGAGCTATTTACATGATTTTATATGTATACATATACACACACACATAAATATATAAACATTTGTATATTTAAATATATAAAAAATGTAATAAATGTATAAGCATATATATAAACAGTTGCTTATATCCTGTATATATATATTTATATATAAAGCGTGCTAGTAACTTAAATTACAGCAACCCCTGTACAACATGGCTTTGAACTGTGCAGGTCCACTTATCCATGGACTTTTTTCAATTAATATTTTAGTAAATTTTTGGTTAGGAATGTCATGAACACATGACATTCCTAAACAAACAGTTAAGTAGTCTACCTAACAGTAGTCTATTAGTAGGTTATTACTAATACTTAAGTAACAAAGAAACCCAGGGGAAAGCACAGATGTGCGTAAGTAGTAATAATTAAGTTAAGTTTTGGGGGAATCAGAAGTTATATGTGGATTTTTGATTGGGGGGTATGGAGGGAGGTGTCAGCGCCACTAACCCTCACATTGTTAAAGGGTCAACTGTATAACACTGTAATAATTATGTTTACTAATATTTTAATTATAGAATGACAAGTATTGAAAACTGAATATCAACATTTACTAAGTGATAGAAACAAAAATAGAAACTAGAAGCTTTGAGATAATGCATTAGAAAAAAATTTAATTGAGACTTGGCTGAGCAACCCTTTCAATATTGGCCTTGTAAACCACAATACGGTTTACACTTTTTCTAAAAGCTCTAGTGCTTCTGAAAGTCAATTTGGTAGCCACCGGGATCACTTCATATGCAGATAACCTCATGAGGCAGCATCAGTTGATGGAATCTTTGGCTTTGTTCACTCAGAGATGTTTTAAAATTTCACTGGATTGGGTGAACTTGCCATCTTTTAGTAACTATTTTTCTCCTACTCACATTAGCCTAGGTTACATGAGGCTATAGATTTTAAAAATAGTAACTTTTTTCTTATCAGGCCTGGATTCAATGTATAAAGTGAAAAATGATTTAGGCATGCATTGTATATGCATTTGGCTACTAATGTGTGAAGAAAAGGTTTCATATTTTATTTATGATCTGTTATGATGAAAGGCCTGATTCAAAATACATAAAGAGCTACAGAGCCACTGTTCATAAATGATATCTGATTTCTTATGACATTTTGTTTCTATGAAAGAGGGCTGGTGTCATTTAGAAAATGTTTTTTCTTCTTTCTTTTAATACTGAATCTTAGGGAACAAACTAGTTTTTCGGTCAATCTCAGTCAGTCTTTTTGACTGTCTAGGTTCCTTCAGATGGATATTATATTAGAAAATTCTTAATTTATTCCCCCTTGATCTCCCCCAGGCCCTATATATCTGGTACAATAACACCATACCTGACTAATTTAAAATCCTTCACCTGAGCAATATATTCTTTCATGTTCCTTTTATTATCTAGTACAGTATCAGTGTAGAATTCCCCTCATTATAATTTTGAAAGCTACATTAATGATAGCACAAGGAAGTATGTGTTAATTATCCAATTGTTAATGAAAATAACCAGATTTCTTTCTATACTTGCGAGACAATTTACATGTTATGAATGTGCCAAAATCTTTCTTCACCAATACTTAGAATATTTGTTCTATTATAAAGAATAAAATAATACAATTAGTTTAATTTTCATCATCTCATTATTTCTGAGTATGCAAGGAGTACTTTGGCAACTATACAACATTTATCCACTAGTACTGGCCAAGAAGGAATGTCCTGGTCTTTTATATTTAGCACATTTTTATTTCAAATGAAGTAGATTAAGAGAACTATTGGATCTGAGCTCTTAAGTTACCCAGAGTATACTTATTCAAAATTTCAAAATTTCATGGGTAAACTTCATTGTTTTTGAGAACATTTTCCTTCTGGCCCATCACTAACCTTTCAAAGTACTCTTCAAATAAGACTGCCTACATAATCTTGTTTACAGCTTGAATACAACAAGCTATGGTAACAAACACAAATCGGATAGTTATTATTCAGAGAAAATAAAATTCTTTAGTTATGAAATTAGTCTAGAGTTGTTGTTTTCATGGAATCTTTGGTGTTCTGTTCATTCAAGCCTTCTCCCAAACTGAACACAAAGACACGTGTTTTGAAAACAAATGGTCTAGACTAGAGAATCCATTTTTTTCTTCCCCAATCACTTTACATACAAATTGATAACTAGAGTTGCTAAAGGCTTTGTATACACTGAAAACTAGTTATGCTAAAGGCAGTGAATTATTATACATGTTCTTAAATCTCTAAACTACATTTTGGGATTAAGGTCTTAAATGATGGGTATACTGTTCACCTATACAACCCTAGATGTAATTTGACAATTTTGGCAAAAAAATAACACTTTCTGCCCATTTTTCTCTGGATTGATTAATCCTACCATTGTCCAATTTGAACTCTGCCTAAAAGTCCACATCAAAATCTTTAGTTTCATTTGTGTAGCTACTAGGCTTTCCATTCCACAATTAACCTAATGCCAAACATATGAAAGAAAGTTTTTTTTTTTTTTTTTTTTTTAATTGAAACTTAATTGTGGGCCGGCCTGTGGCTCACTCGGGAGAGCGTGGTGCTGACAACACGAAGAACTTACCGGTCATCTTTTTAACAAAAAAAAAAAAAAAAAGAGAAAGAAACTTAATTGTTATACATATTTGTGGAATACAGAGGTGACTCTCAATACTTGTGTTCAATATGTGATGATCAAATTAGGATAATTAGCTTATTCATCATTATAATATGTAATCATTTGTTGTGTCCATTAACCAATTTCTCAACCCCACTCTTCCTCCCCCTCTCCATTTCCCACTTCTAGTAACCCCTGTCCTGTTTTCTCCTTCTGAAAGTTCAATGTGTTATTGTTGTTTCCTTCTATTCTTTCTCTCTTTGTCTCTTTCTTATTTATTTAGTTTATTTTTGGCTCTCACCTATGAGTGAGGATGTGCAGTATTTCTCTTTCTGTGCCTGGCTTATTTCACTTAACGTAATTTTCTCCAAGCTCATCCATGTTGCTACAAATAGCAGAATTTCATTCATTTTTATGGTTCAGCAGTATTCCACTGAGTATAGTTACAATGTTTTCCTTATCCAGTCATCCATCAATGAACATTTAGTTTGGTTGCATAGCTTGGCTATTGTAGATAGAGTTGCAACAAACATGGGAATGGAGGTATCTCTTTGACCTGATGATTTCCATTCTTTGGGGTAATACCCAATAGTGGGATTGTTGGATTGTATGGTAGCACAGGCAACAAAAGAAAAAATAAACAAATGGGATTATATCAAACTAAAAGGTTCTGCACAGCAAAGGAAAGAGTCAACAGAATGAAAAGACAATATTTGCAGACTATTAATCTGACAAGGGATTAATATCCAGAATACACAAGGAACTCAATTCAACAGTAAAAAAATAATAATAATCTGATTAAAAAATGGGCAAAGGAGCTGAATAGACATTTCTCAGAGGAATACATACAAACAGCCAACAGGTATATGAAAAAATGTTGAACATCTCTAATCATTGCAAATCGAAACCTCTTTGAGATATCATGTCACCCTAGTTAGACTGGCTATTATCAAAAAGACAGAGAACAACAAATGCTGGCAAGGATGCGGAGAAAGGGGAACCCTTCTATACTGTTGGTGGGACTATAAATTAGTATAGCCATTATGGAAAACACTATGGAGTTTTCTCAAACAGCGACAGATAGAACTACCATATGATCCAGAAAGAAAGGTTGCATGAGCTTGTTCCTCAGGATCTCCTCAGTGATAAGAGAGGCATGAACATACCATATATAAGTAGTATAAAAATAAGTTTTCCTGGCCAAACCTCCATGCTTCCTGCTGCTTTTCACTGCACAGATCGTTCTCTGGCATAACAATCCCTTCACTTCAGCTGTACTGCTCATAATTTTTTTGTTCTCCAAAATGACAGCTCTTTGGTTGGAGGTTAATGAGGCTTGGTGGACAGAACTACTGAGCATGTGTACTAAATGAACACATCCTTTTTAGCTGATTCTTCATAGACATGTCTCTGACTATCCACTGCATCATCCATTCCTTCATTCATCAAACGTCTAGTGGATATCTTATGTTTGAAGCTTTGTGGCTCTGTGCTAGGTTTATAAAGAAAAAAATGAAAACCAATCTTCCTTACAAAAAGTCTAAATACTGGTGTAAGAAACATAATTACAAAAATAACATGAGCACTTCAAACAAGTATGGGGTTCTGAAATTTAAAGTGATCTAACTCTAGCTCAGATTGGCAGCCAGAAAGGATCTAGGCACTCACTAAATATTAGTTGAGTGAATAAATATATCATGACATTGTTCTGGAATTCTAGACAATCTATAAGATATTAAATAGAAAAAACAAAGGTTGTGATTTTGTAGTGGATAAGACAAAAATGTTTATTTATTGGCAATATCCTGTATACCAAAAATATCCAAGAATATGATTTGAAAACCCTCATATGAACAAGAGAATTGAATAAAACAGTAAGGTATGTGAAAGATACAAAAATTGGTAGCTCTCCACTATAATAATTACTGCTTAGAAGATATAGTGAATGAAAATTATTTTACTTTAAACAGCAACAAAATACTGTCAGGGGACAATCCCAAGAAGAAATATAATCCACATTAGGTAAATTATAAAACTTTACTGAAAAAACAAAAAAAGAAAACTTCTCATGTGTAGAGACATGAAATTTTCCCCCATAAGAACATTTTAATTTATATACTCATCACAACTCTAAGTGAAAAGTGAAAATAACAGTATTTTAATATGATTTTAGGACTTTGAAATAAAGATTTGAATATTTATTTGAAATGATAAGGGGAAAAAAAGCCTCAGAGGAGCTAAATGTTTTTTTTTTAAGGGAGGAAAAATGGGCTTAGATGTTCTCCTAACCCTAATAAATCAAAATATAAAATAAAATAAATTAAAACTAGAAATATACCATTTGTTACTCTAAGAATTGATAGATAAATTAATTAGAACATAATGTGCATGTTGTGTGTACATGTATATGCAACGTATTATTTATTAAAATTTATATATATATATGGATGTCGATGGATGGATTTTTCAATAAATGACACTGAGAAATGGCCTTTTTGTTGTTGGTGGTGTGGGATACTGTTACCTTAAACCTTCTCACTGCATCATGTACCAAAATAAAACCCAAGTGAATCAAAACTTTAAGTATAAATAATTCTAAAATATACTAAAATAAAATTTAATTATTAACAATAAGAAAGAAATATCTAAGGATATATACTATGGGAGAAAATACAAATGAAGTGAAAATTTTTGAACTTTTTGCATGGGAAAGACATCAAACAGGCAAATGAGAAACTAGTAAAATATAATAAATTATAGACAAGAAGCTAATATGCTTATTAAAAACTTTTAAAGATCAATGAAAAAAAGTTTTAGTTCTCAACTGAAAAATGCAACAATTCAGGCAATTTATACAATAAAATATATAAATGGCCAAAATTTTTTTGTAAAATTGCGAGCTCACTAAACATGAAAGAAATGTAAATAAAATAAGTTGTAATAAGTGTTAAAAATTCAGAAATACCCAGTGTTGCTGAAGACACAATTAGAAAGACTGTCTTATACACTGCTGGTCAAAGTCTAAATGGAAATATTATTTCTTGTAAAGCAATTTCTAGGCAAACATATTTATATTTACTTATATACATTTATCTTTGCATGATTTAATGGAAAAAACTATAAACAACCTAAGTATATAAAGGAATGTTGCACTTTTGTTGCATCTATAAAATAAAAATATTATACCACTGTAAAAAGTTAGCTTTTAGAAGAAAGCATTTATTATGTTTTTCTGATACAGAAGTAACATTATTACTATGGAAAATCAGAAAATACTGAAAAACATAGCAAAAAAAGTTACTTACAGTCCATCCACGCAGAGAAAACATTTTTACATGCAATTTTATCTCCAACTATAAAGTTAAGGTTAAACAGTACATTTAATTTTTAATTTACCTTTTTTTGCATTATTTTATGCTAAGAAGTTATATAGGGGTGTATTGCAGAGAGAGAGAAATAGAGGCAGAGAAGAGTCAATGAGAATACCTTGAAAAAAATATTTTAATTAAGGCAGGTGCTATTGTTAACAGACCATCCTTTGATCTACTATAGCTTTTAAAAATCCTCTTCCAATCACTGTGTGTTGTGAATTATTCACAAAGAAGGCCATCAACAAGTTCTTCCATCCCTGCACATGTACGCCCCTCCTTCTGTTAAGAGGTGAAGTCTATTTTCCTCTGGGCTCATCCTGTGACTTGCTCTGACCAGTAGACTGGCCGTGTGGGAGTGATGTTGGTTGACTCCTGGGCCTACATCTTAAGAGACTTTGCAGCTTTAGTTGGACACTCTCTTGGAAGCCAGCCATCATGTAAAGAATTCCAACTTCCTGGCTAAAAAAAAGTCCATGGAGAGAGGGAGAAGAATCCTGGAGGATGAGAAATTATAAAGAGTAAGAGCGAGGCCCAGCCAATCCCCAGTCATTCCAGCCATCCCAGCTGAGTGTGTGAAGCCATTTTGGATCCTCCATCACAGTTGGGTTCCCCTAGCTAACATCACCTGGAGCAGAGACTAGCCTTCCCTAGTGATGTCTATCCAAATAACAGAATTGTCTGCCATTTTGTTGTTGTTTTAAGCCATTTAGTATGGGGGTGGGTTGTTAAACGCAGTAGCAGGTAACTGAAATGCTAGGTGAAACAGATCTGGCTAATGATGAGAGGGGCTTCTGAGGCACGGAGCTGATGGACATGCCTTTTTTTCTTTTGCCCCCCTCTTTTCCTTCCTGAAACATGACGGCTACAGATGCAGCAGCCATCTTATGACCAACAGGTGACAAACAGGAGGATGAAGCCCTGTATCTTAAGGACAGCAAAGGTGGAGCGCGCCCGTTGCTGAAGGCATCCCTGCACTACCAAGCCTGCCTCACATCCGCCTCTCCCTAGGATTCTTGTAACTGAGTAAGCACTTAAATGTCTATGTGTTAAACTTGTCTGTCAGGATTGCTGTTTCTTCAAGATGGATATAATTTAGACTGACTCAGCAGGCTTTTAAAATTTAGTTAAAATTTAAAGACTTGAAAAAAACATGATATAATTGCATGTAGCAGAATCAGGTACTAACAAAAAAAGTATCTAACTATCTGTCTTTCCATCTATCTAGCATCTATCACAAATGAATAAATAAATAAAAAGTGAAATGCAATACATAAAATGCCACTTATAATTTTTATGCTTAGTGGTCCATTCCCTTGATTACTTAATTAGCTTGGCTGAGCCTCATTTTCTTCAGCTGTAAAATAGGGTTAAGTAGTGTATTTACTCTTCACAGGGCTGTTGAGAGGTAGAGAAAATGTATGTAAGATGCCTAAATTTGTGCTCACACTAAGCAAATGCTTAATAAATTTAACTATAATTATTTTTATGAATATTAAAGCTTTGATTTTCTTTTTATGTTCTGTACTTTTTATTTCTTCAATTTTCTACAATGAGAAAAGTTACTTTTAAATCAGAAAACAAAACAAAGCAAGAAGAATCTCATAGGAAAATCTCTGGATGAAACTAATACAGTATTGAGCTCCAAAACAAATATAAAGTTCTATGGAGTACAGGTTGAGTTTCAGACAATTTGGGGCTTAGAAATAGGGTCTGTAAGAATAATTTTATCCACTACTTGACATATTTCATTAGTATCATCTAAATACTTTGTTTACTATTAAATAACAAATATGGATCTTTATTTTATAGTCACCTAATATGCTTAACTAAACTTGTACACTTTAGAATTGCCATGATACCCCACCCAGTAAGGGCTGTGGTGTTTCTAAATGGGTGTTCACAAAACATCAAGTTGAACTTGTCTATGATTTTTCTGAGCATATGGCAAAGAGGTGGGTGCTGACACTTTCAGTTGCATATACTCACTGGCTTTGCCTGAGCTGATATATTTTTGGAATTTTAATATTACTGAAAATAAAGTAGAGAAAACAGCACAAGGAATTTGATTATTTCTGACTGTTGGTTGATCCCCAGTGTTGATGGAAATCTGGCAATTATAACATAGCAACACAGTCTAATGACTTTGGATTCTTGAATTTTAAGTCATTTCCTAACTCAAGGATGGATGTTCCAATTTAAGTTCCGCTGTTGACTGACTGCCTCCTGTTAACACACTGTCCTGGTTTTCTTAAGTGTAAAATAGGGTTATAATGCTGACTTTTTCTTCATTTCTCTCTCTTTCAGAGTATTTCTTGTTTCAAAATTCTTTACAGTGGAGTATAACAATGCATACAATGTGCCCAGATAAAATAAAAATATGTAACTAAGAAAATAACTGCAAAGGGAATATATTGAAATGATAAAAATAAAATAAAACTAGAAGCGAGAAGTAAATTGCTTGCTGAGAGATGTATGCTTTTTGGATATGGGCAATGATTTTGACTGCATTCTCTAGCAGGCAAAAAATAAAAAAAGAAAAAGAAAAAGAAAAAAAATGAATTACACAAATCAGAGTCTATAAGATAAAATTGACCATATCAATTGCCAGAAAACCAAGACAAAGCATTTGCTCCAGGAAAACTATGTTCCCACTAGCTTCTCCACTGTAAATATGTTAATACTTCTCATATGGCAATTTTTATCAGATCTCAAAAATGAAAGCAAAGTGATATAAAATTAATGTAATGTTTAAATTGCATTTAATTCCCATGCAATTCAAATTTATTTCCTGATACAATTTATGAATTATTATTTTATATTCTTGATAAATACATACTGTGTCTTCTTTGGTTGGCTGCCCACTTTGGGGATATTTCACATTTAGAAGATAGGATCAATGGCTTCTATATTCTAAGGTCAGTTAACAAGAAAATATTGTCTATATATTAAGAAATATTTACATCCTCACAAAAGCAGTTTCAGTATTGAAAAGGGAAGGCTGACAGTCTCACATTTTAAAACTAGATTTCAGATTTCAACACACAAAACCACAGGAAAGGTTTAAAACTTCTTAGAGAAAATAAAAATTACAAAACATTTAATTGAAAATGTTAAGTAACTTAACACTTTTACTGGCAATTATTCAAAATGTATGAAACTATTTGGAAACTCTAGAAAATCCAAGATTGACGTTTCATTAGGTAATATTTTAGGATTTTTTTCCTTGCTTTTAATAGAGTTAATTGAGAATAACTTTTGACAAGCAAGAAGATATCAAAAATATAAATCTAAGGTTTTATTTAGCAAAATGGTTGACTAGCTAAGCAGCCTCCTTGCCCAGAACTGAATGTCTGAAGTAATGGATTAAATGTAGAAGTCTTTAAAAATCATGGCTAATGTGGCAGTAAATAAAGAAAAACTGTCAGAGGGCAGAATTGACAAGAAAACACAAATTCAGAGGAATAAGTGAGGCTGAGTCAGTGTTTGCCTGGACAGCGTCTGCCAGTCATTACTTGCCTTGAGCCCTTGTGCCCATCGAAGCTAGAAGCAAGGTATGGGCCTGAGTCCCATAAAAGGCTGGTTCAGAGATAATCTCAATAATCTGAAACTCTTCCTCCCAGAGAGCAATATCCTCAGTGACTGAACTTGAGGGGAAACCTTCTTGGAGAGGACAATGTGGTGCATTAATTATGCTTTTTTTATATTTTATGGTACTTCGACATCTTGGAGCTTGAAGAGACTGCCCCTCCAGGGCTAGCTAATTCCTAGAGATAGCAGACAGTTGCCTATAAGCATACCTTTCACATGCAAGCCAAACAAGCCTGAGCCCATACCCCAAACCACCTCCTTTAAGTAATTATCACACACCATACCTCGTCATATCACATACCATGCCCTAAATTACCCCAAAGCCAGGTACCACATACCAACGAGGTAACAATCCTATAACCCAGAGCCTGCCAAAGGTTTTAAAATATCAATCCTAAACTTTCTCAGCTTGCCTGACTTCCCTCTGCTCTTTGTTCCTGCAAAAAACACAATAAAGTCTCCGATCTATGCTTTTCCCTTGCCCCTTCTGCCTCCTGACTGACCTTGGTGCTTCCGCCTTTGGTTCTGTATGGTGTGGAATGCCTCATCCTCTAAATAATTGTGAGTAATAAACTCTTCTTTCAAGGCAGCTGGATCTGTGTCTATCATCTTACTATACCTGATTAGAATAAATCTTGGGTACATGTTAAAACACCTTGACTTTGGATGAAGAAGAATGTAAAATTAGAAAAACAAATACAAAAAACAACAAGAATCCTTTAGGAGTTCTAAACAGAAGACCTCACATATTTGAGTACAGGTCAAAAATCACATTACGGAGTGACTTCAAAACCCAAGCCAATAATTAAGTGAAAGTGATTCTAGATTGGTAGTGGCTTCAAGAGCCTAGCAAAAGGAAACACAAATCTGCTATGGGGAGAAGAACATAAAATCTATTTCCAGACAATTTTCAGAGTTCCAGTGATTATCACCACACAATAAAATATCATTAAAAACATGAAGAAATAAGCCATAAGCAAAGTTAGCAAAAACAAAACATTATGAACCATACCTGCAAAGCCTTTAGATATTATAACAATAAGAAAAAATAATATGAATATTTTAAAAATCTTTAAGGAAAAAGAGGGAATCAAAAACTAAACAAAGGCCAAGATACTATTGATAAAGAGTCAAACAGTAGTTCTAAAAATTAAAATGTAAAGTGAAATTTAAAAACCTGATTGATAGATAAAATAGCATATTACACAGTTGGAGAAAAAATTAGTAAATGAAAGACCGATGCAAAGAAATTATCCAGGATGCAGCAAAGAGAGAGAGGGAAATGAAAACATAGAAGAGAGGACAGAGGGAAGAGTTCTCAGATACAGTAATGATAGTTCCAGAATAATAAAATAGAAGAGATGGTGAAAAGGAAATATTTGAAGAGGTACTTGCCATTTAGGATTTCACGAAAGTGTCAACATCAAATGCAGGAAAGTCTATGAATCCTAGGGAGGTAAAAAAAAAAAAAAAAACCCAAATATAAACCTATACATAGTAGAATTAAGACATTAAAGAAAAAGAGGAGATATTTAAAGTAGATATTAAAAACAGATTAATCACGAAGGAAGAACAATTAGGTTAGCAGTTGGTTTCTTAACAGCAGTAAATGAAGCCAGAAAACAGTAGAATAATATATTCTAAATATGAAGAAAAAATAATTGTATCTGTATTAGTCTCTTTCTGTTGTTTATAACATAAATACCTGGAACTGGGTACTTTGTAAAGAAACAATATGTACTGCTTACAATTTCAGAGGCTGGGAATTCCAAAGTCCAGGGAACAACATCTGGTAAGAGCTTTCCTTTTGTTGGTGACTCTATTTGGCAACTCAGGGTATCACATGGCAGATGGTGGAGCAAGAGAGAGAGAGAAAGACTAACCTCTTGATTCACTTTCTTTTTAAAGCCACCAGGACCACTCCCATTACTCCAAGAATGGATCCATCCTTTCAAGAAGGTACAGTCTTAATCCAATCACCTCTTCAAGGCCTCACTTTCAATTACCATAATAGGATTTCCCACCCACTTAACACAGTCACAGTGGGGAAAAATTTCTAATTCATTTAACTTTGGGGAACGCAGTGCAATCCATAGCAGTATACAATTACAAATTAAGCAGATTTTCTTTCAAAAATGAGATGTGAATGGGGCATTTCATGTAAGAAAAACAAAACAAGTTACTGGTTGTTAATATATAGTCCTGTCTATTTTAGCACTTTAGTCTTGAAATCAGGTGAAGTTCTCTTATCCCCAGAGGGCAGTGGCTTGGAACTTGTGCATATGGCAGGGTGGTGAAAACTCTCTCCCAACCCCTTTCTTTTCAAGCGCTTTGTTATTTGGTGATGGGGTAGGGAGGAAAAAGAGTCAAAAAGGTGCTTCCATATGCAAATACTCATAGTGAATTGGCTGATGTGTGTTTTGTTAGTTGAAACCACTCTTCCATTATTAAACAATTCCACCATGAGGTGGATTCTGTTACTTGCAGTTGCTTCCCTATGATAGTCATCCAAATGCTGGTTTTCTAAGGGACAGATATTTGTTGATTCTGTGACAGACCCTAAGGGACCCTAACCGTCTATAGCTCCCTGGCTTGGGAGAGTCAGCTGAGGCTTCAACTTAGTATCCCTCATTTCTGCCAAGGGCTGTGCATTCCATTACCTCTTGTGGTTGGGGATTCCCTGTCCTAGTAGCTCTCTTGGGGAGTACTAACAAGATAACTTAATTTCTAAACAACATCCATGGTGATTGTGGGAAACATATATACCCTTGCCACCACACTGTGGGCATACAGGCTATCCTCCCTTGCAGATGTCTCTCCTCATCACCTCTCTTTTCCCTCTCTTTTCTCATTAGGGGCTTTAAGTCTAGGATACCAGGTGCCCTGCTGGCTCAGTAGATTAGAAAATTTCACATAAGGGATGATCAGCAGTGATGACCTAGTGGAAGGAATAAAGATTCTGGCATCCTCAGTTTTGTAGAATGGAAAAAATATATTGAATGTTCTTCCTCACCTATGGGAGGAATATGAGCAGCTGCTCTACAAGTTCTCATCCTTTCAGTGATGACTTCTTGCCTCCCTTCATTTTATATAGTCCAGAGGAAGTGGAGAAGTGGAGGGTTGGGATAAGGGATGGCTCCAACTGTGCTGAAATAGTACTTCCCAGCAAGCCTGTCTTGAAAGTGGTCGAGCCCACAGCTGGTAGGTTTTGATTTTAGAATTTGAAATTGTAGTGTGGATTCTGGGCATTAAGTCTGGGAAAAAAAGAAAATATACTTGTTTTTTTTTTTTGACATTACTCTGTGGATTCTAGACATTAATTTTGAGATGGTGTATTAGGGTTCTCCAGAGAGACAGAATCAACAGGATATGTTGTAATTATATGAGAGGGATTTATTAGGGGAATTAGCTCACATGACTATGATGAAAAGTCCTGCGATAGGCCGTCTATAAACCAGATGCCAGTAGCCTGGCTCATTTCAAATCCAAAGGCCTCAAAACCAGGGAACCTGATGGTGTCCTTGGTCTAAGTCCTAAAACCCAAAAGCTGAAGGGTCTTGAGCTCTGATATCCATGGACAGGAGAGAAGAGTGTATCCCAGCTCCAGTGTGTGTGTGTGGGGGTGGTGAGGGCGGGGGGTGCATAGAGAGAAAGAGAGAGAAAGAGGAGAGAGAGGAAGTACCAGGGTCCTTTAAACAACCAGCTCTCGTGGGAACTAATAGAGCAAGAACTCACTCATTAATCCCTCCTCCCCCAGGGAGAGCATTAATCCATTCATCAGGGATCCACCCCCATGACTCAATCAGTTTCCAACACTACCACACTGGGGATTAAATTTCCACATGAGTTTTGGAGGGGACAACACATCCAAACTCCATCAGACGTTAATAAAGTTATCCGCTGGTACTCTACAAAGCCATGCTATAGTGACATATCATCAAAGACAAAAATTGTCCTTTGCATAACTCTTAGCATATAACTAGCATCATTGAATTCTCTGCACTGTATTGAAAATGAATGTTTGTAATACAACAATTTGAATTTTAAAATATGGAAAACTGGTTGTTGGAGATAACATCAAAATTTAAATAAAATTAGAAATAAACCATGAAGGTAAAGCAAGTGCAATTGCATGAGAGCAAGAGAGCATTCTAATTTGCATAATTGTCCTAAGTGAACAGTAAACAGAGCCACTCAACCTGAGAACTTCTAGGATGTTAATTTCCGTATAATTCAGTTTTATACTTCTGAGACTTATCTTATTCTGAGACAATCTTACATTGGACTTGAAGAAGAGTTCATTTTTCTTTTCTCATTTCCATTCTCTCTATTCCTTAACCAGATTAATAAAATAGTAATACAAATTTTGGGTGACTGCACAAGATATTGCAATGTAGTCTTTCTACACATTAGCATAAGAAAATGGCAAGTTCTTTCCACATAGAATATTGAGCCAAAAGTATAAGTAAGTGAAAAAATTAATCTAAGTCCTTCCTTTTTCTTCTGATGGCCAAAGTTCAGTAAGGTTTGTTTTTATTTAATATTTATTTTTTCGTGAATACTTACTGATTTCATGCTAACAGTTAATTTCAGCCTTTTGTCCTTTAAGATTAGTGTACTGATGAACTACTGAAATAGCTATCAAGCCTAGCATCTTTCAAAACTTTTGTATGAGGATACTTCCAACAGTTCATGGGAAAATAGAATTGAAAGATAATATTAATCTTCCCACAAACTTTCTGAAGTTCCCTCATATTTCTTTAGAAAACATAGAGTTTAAGAAATCCTAGTTTAAAATTTAGACAATAGTCTAACCCATTGACAAGAGTAGTTATAATAAAATGAAGATTGATTTTGATGTAATGCTCAGCATATTTTATGAGTGAATTTAGCAAATTTGTAGTTGATGTAATTAAGAGAAACAGCAGCTCTTGGAAACACAGCTAAGGTTTACGAATGACTGTTGCCTGATACAACATCTTAACCGGCACCCTGGGGACAGTTTATCACAAACATTTTTATCATATGAATGGCTGCCACCTGGATTGGCAATAATTAGTCTGTCCCTGAAGTTTCCATAGGAAGTTAAAGTAAAGGGCAATACTTTCTTAAAATTCACAAAGCTACACCCTAAAAAAGAGAAAAAAAATTTTAAAGTTCTATTTTATGGAAGAAATGTATATTCAAGATACATTTTCAGAACTTTGTTTTGAAAGTGCCTGTTACCTTATATATTATACAGAAGCAAACATACATGAAAATTGTTCCAAATTACTTTTTTAGTCTACTTACCTCTTTTCTAAATTGAATCATGATTGTATATATCTGTGGGGTATAGTGTTGAATATCAATATCTGTATGTAATATGTGATTGTCAAACCAGGATAATTAGTATATTAAACATTACAAATTGTAATCATTTTATGTGGCCCTTTTCCAATTTTTCACTAACCCCCCTCCCCTCCCCTTTCTCATTTCTGGTGGCCTCAGTCCTAATTTCTCATTTTGAAAGTTCAATGAATTATTGTTATTGTCATACCTCTCTTTACTTTTTTGGCTCCAACTTATAAGTGAGAACATGTGGTATTTCTCTTTCTGTGCCTGACTTATTTTACTTAATATAATTTCCTCTAAGTTCATCCATGTTGCTGTGAATGGCAGAATTTCATTCTTTTATATGGCAGAGTAATATTCCATCGTGTATATATACCACATTTTCCTTATCTGGTTGTCCATCGATGGACACTTTGTTGGTTCCAACTCTTGGCTATTGTAAGAATAGCTGCAATAAACATTGGTGTGCAGGTATGCCTTCAACATGATGATTTCCATTCCTTTGGGTGTTTACCCAGCAGTGGGATTTTCGGATTGTAGGGCAGTTCTATCTATACTTATCTAAAGAATCTCATACTGTTTTCCATAAAGGCTGCACCAATTTATAGTCCCACCAACAGTGTAGGAGACTTATCCTTTCTCTGCATCCTTGCCAGTATTTGTTGTTCTCTGTCTTTTTGATAATAGCTAGTCTAACTCGGGTGAGATGATATCTCAATGTGGTTTTGATTTGCATTTCCCTGATGCTGAGTGATGTTGAGAATTTTTTCATGCGTCTGTTGGCCATTTGTATATCTTCCTTTGAGAAATGCCTTTTCAGCTACATCACCCATTTTTTAATCAGGTTATTTGGGGTTTTTTACTGTTAAGTTGTTTGAGTTTCTTTAATTTCTGGATATTAATCCTTTGTCGGGTGCAAAGCTTGCAAATATTTTCTCCCATTCTGTAGGTTGTCTTTTTGCTATGTTAATTGCTTCTTTTGCCATGCAGAAGTTTATAGTTAGATATAATCCCATTTGTTTATTTTTTCCTTTTGTTGTCTTTGCTTTGGGGGTCATATTCATAAAATCTTTGCCCAGTCCTGCTTCCTGAAGTGTTTTCCCTATGTTTCCTTTTAAGAGTTTTGTAGTTTCAGGTCTTATATTTAATCCTTTAACCCATTTTGAGTTACTTTTAGTATTTGGCAAGAGGTCTGGGTCTATGCATATGGATGTCGAGTCTTCCCAGCATCATTTATTGAATAGACAGTCTTCTCCCCAATGTATGTTCTTATTGCCTTTGCCAAAGTATAGTTGGCTATAAGTATATCTGTTGATTTCTGGGTTCTATGTTCTGTTCCACTGGTCCAAGTATTTGCTTTTTTATGTCAGTATCATGCTGTTTTGGTTACTATAGCTTTATAGTATACTTTGAAGTCAGGTAGTGTTATGCTTCCAGCTTAGTTTATTTTTTCTCAAGATTTCTTTGGCTATTTGGGTCTTTTGTTGTTCCATATGAATGTTTGGATTGTTTTTCCTATTTCTGTGAAGAATGTCATTGGTATTTTGATGGGGATTGCATTGAATATGTAGATTGCTTTGGGTAGTATGGACATTTTCACAATGTTAATTTTTCCAATGTTAATATAATTTCCACAATGTTAATATAGCTGGGTTTTATGTCTATTAAATTTCTCTTAATAGTGATTTGTAGTTCTCATTTTAGCAATCTTTCATTTCCTTGGTTAAATTGATTCCCAGGTATTTTATTTTATGATAGCTATCATAAATGGGCTTGCTTGCTTGATTTCTTTTTCTGCTAGTTTGTTATCAGAGTATAAAAATGCTACTGAATTTTGCATATTGATTTTGGATCCTACAAATTTACTGAAATCATTTTATCAGATCTAAGAGCTTTTTTTGTAGAGATTTCAGGTTTTTCTATATATAACATCATGTCATCTGCAAACAGCAACAGTTTGACTTTGTCTTTTCCAATCTGAGTGCTCTTTATTTCTTTCTCTTATCTAATTACTCTGGTTAGTACTTCCAATACCATGTTAAATAGGAATGGTGATAGTGGGCATCCTTGTCTTTTTCCTGTTCTTAAAGGAGAAGGCTTCAGTTTTTCCTCATTCAGGATGATATTGGTGGTGGACTTGTCATAAATGGCTTTTATTGTGTTGAGATACTTTCTCCTTCTATACCTAATTTTCTGAGAGCCTTTATCATGAAAGGATGTTGAATTCTGTCAAATGCTTTTTCTGCATCTACTGAGATAATCATATTTTTTTGTCCTTGTTTTTGTTGATGTGGTGTATCATATTTATTGACTTGTGTATGTTGAACCATCCCAGCATCCCTGGGTGAATCCTACTTGATCATGGTGTATAGTTTTTTTTTGATGTGTTGCTCTATTTTGATGTGTTGCTAATACTTTGTTGAGGATATTTGTGTCTATGTTCATCAAAGACATTAGCCTGTAGTTTTCTTTTTTGTTGTATCTTTGTTTTTCTAGTTCTTTGAAATGTACTGTTAGGGTGTTTATTTGAAATCTTTCTATTCTTTTGATGTAAGAGTTTATTGCAATAAATGTCCCTCATAGTACTGCTTCTGCAGTATCCCACAGGTTTTGGTATGATGTGTCTTTATTTTCATTAGTTTAAAAAAATTAGATATTTTTTGATTTCCTGTTTAATTTCTTCTTGGACTCATATGTCATTCAGGAGCATATTGTTTAATTTCAATGTATTTGTATAGTTTCCAGAGTTTTGCTTGTTATTGATTTCTAGTTTAAATCTGTTGTGGTCTGAAAAGATACATGAAGTGATTTCTATTTTTTAAAATTTGTTGAGATTTCATTTGTGATCTAACATGTCGTCTATTCTGCAGAATATTCCATGTACTGATGAGAAGAATGTATACTCCATAGTTGGTGGATGAAATGTTCTGTAGATATCTGCCAGGTCCAATTGGTGTAAAGTGTAGTTTAAATTCTGTGTTTCTGTGTTGATTTGTTCCCTCAATGATCTGTCCAGTTTTGAGAGAGGGGTGTTCAGTTCCCCTACTATTATCATATAGGGCTCTGTCTCTTTCTTTAGGACTAATAGAGTTTGCTTTATATATCTGGGTACTCTGGAATAGGGTGCATATATATTTATGATTGTTATGTCTTCTTGCTGGATAGATCCCTTTATCATTATATAGCGGCCTTCTTTGCTTTTTTATGGGTCTTGGTTTAAAGTCTATTTTATTTGCTATAAGAATAGCCACTCCTGCTCATTTTTGGTTTCCATCCCATGGTATATCTTTTTCCATCCCTTCACTATTAGTCTGTGTGTGTGTTTACAGGTGAGGTGAGTCTCTTGAAGACAGAATATAATCGGATTTGGCTTTTTAATCCAGTCTGTGACTTTTGAGTGGGGAGTTTAGTCCATTTATATTTCATATCATTACTGAAAGGTATTGTCACATTCCTGACATTTTATCAATATTTGGATGTTTTAAATATCTTTTGTTCCTTTCTTCCCCTTTCATTGTTTGTCTTAAATGTTTGCTGGTTTTCTGAGGTGTTCAGAGTTGGTCTCTTTTTCTTTCATTTGCATTTTTGATCTACCAGTGTGTTTTGTACTTTCTCTGTATTCATGGTAGTGATTATCATTTTTCTGATTCTTGTGCAGGATTCCCTTGAGGATTTCTCATGGGATTGGTCATGTGGTAGTGAACTCACAGTTTTCGCTGTCTGGGAAATACATTATTTCTCCTTCATTTCTGAGAGATAGACTTGCTGGGTATAGCATTGTTGGCTGTCAGTGTTTTTTCTTTTAGTACTTTGAATATATCATTTCATTCTCTTCTGGAGTGTAGAGTTTCTGTTGAGAATTCTGCTGTTAGTCTAATGGGGACTTCCTTATAGGTGACTTGACATTTTTCTCTTGCTGTTTTTAAGATTCTTGTTTTTAAGCTTTTCTGGTTTTTCTGTAATGTGTCTTGGAAAGGACCTTTTTGTATTAATTGTCTGGGGATCTTTGAGTCTCCTGGATCTGAAGGTCTGTATCTCTCCCTATACTTGGGAAGCTTTCCACTGTTATTTTGTTGAACAGATTTTCAATGCCTTTTCCTTTCTCCTCCCATTCTGGAACACCCATGATTAGGATGTTTGTGCCCTTAAGGCTGTCTGCTAGGTGTATTAGATTTTTTTTCATTTTTTTAATTCTTTTTTTTTAATCCACCTGGGTATTTCAAATAGACCATCTTCAAGATCAGAAATTATTTCTTCTGCTTGCTCTAACCTGCTGCTTAATCTCTCTGTTGTGTTTTTTATTTTGTTGAATGAATCCTTCAGTTCCAAGAGTTCTGCTATATTCTTTTTTAAGGTATAAATTTTTGTAAACTACCTTCTTCATATCCTGGATACTTTTTCTCATTTTGTTGTGTCATCTAACCAAGGCTTCCTGTATCTCATTGAATTTCCATATGATTGTTGCTTGGAATTCCTTTTCAGTCATTTCAAGGGTTTCCTGCTATTTTGGGTCTTGTAGTTGAGACTTATTTTATTCCTTTGGTGGTGTCATGTTTTCATTTTTCTTTTTTGGATTTCTATTGTTTATACATTGATGTTTGGTTATCTGGTAGAGCATTTGTTTCTTCTGTTACTCTAGAGTGGGCTTTGAGGGAAAGACTTCCTCAGGTAGATATGTTTTTACTGGCCATTGAGTAGGGTGTTTAAATATTGATTTTAAGTAGATGTAGTAGTGTAGTCTCTGTGTGGTTACTTTAGCTGTATTCAGTGTTGGAGCTGCATGTATCTGACTCTGTAACCTAGACACTGGTGCATTTAGTGATACCTTGGAGGTTAGTGACACTGTATTGGTTCATTGAAGATGTGGGTGAGATTTCTTGTTCTTGGGAGAAGTGCCTGGGTACCCTGTTGCTCTTTGGTTGGGGTAAGTGACCATGGGTTGGCTTGATGGCACCCTGGCAAGTTTCCCATGACCTAATGGGTTCACTGGGGAATACTAGATCTCCTCAGTTTGAATTTATTACCCTGGGTGGGGTTTCTCTTACCTCTTTCTTTCAGGTGGAGGTTCCTCCTGGGTCCTTGATCCCCTGGTTGGGGGATGAGTTGGTGGTGATTGGGAATTTTCTTCCTTTCTCTGTCTATTTGGATATCTAGTTTCTGTACCCTTGCAGGGGTTCTGAATGTGTCTTTCTCCAGATAAAGGCAGTTGTATGGGCTGCACACATATTTCCCACCCCCATGTATCTATTGCATGTGGTAGCATAATTCCACCTGTAGGTTGGGCCACTGTGTCGTCATTAACCTCTTTACATGGGCTCCACTGACGACTCTCCTTGTGTCAATGCAGTTGAGTCATTGGTGGGCCACCTGCACAAGTGGCGGTGGCTGCCACTGTGGCAGCAAGCCACCCTTGCAGTGGAAGTGGCTGTGGTAGACCACCTGCATGGTAGCAGGTAGGGGCTGCCCGAGACTGCTGAGGTCCCCAGGTAAATTTCCTGCAGTCTGCTGGTTGGGCAGAGGGCTTCCAAATTACTTTGACTTTTCACTTTTCCACTGGCTATTTGGCCACATAATTGATGCGATGGAATTTTGGATTTTACCTTTAGAGGGTGATAAAAGCAAAAGGGTTTATTTATCTATAATGTGGAATATGAATTGTAGCCACAATTATAGCCATAAAGAAATAATTATAGCCACAAAAATAATTATAGTCACAAAAATAATGAATTATAGATTCATTTGAGATTTTGGTTCCCTCAATTTTTTTCCCTAAAATAAACAACTGATTAAAATGCATAAGAAAGAATAGACCTTCAGATCTCTTTCCCAATCCACCTACTCAAAAACTCATTCATGGAAAGGAAAAATATTCCAATTAAAATTCCTCAAGTTGCATTCTTCAGGTTTGAATACATAAAAGGAAAACACAGAGCTTTTTATTGGCAAGCACTATTGCTAACTGATTTTCTCTTCTTCTTTTCTGGAAAACTCTAGTGGGTATATTTGATTTGTTTAAATGTGCCAAAAAATTGCTGTCATAAAATTTCACTTTTGTAAACTATTTTTACCCTTTTAACATTTCCATGACTTTGAAAAAGCTAAAGTATTTTATATCATAGTGTTACTTGTGAACATTTTTTTCTATTCTAGTATTCAATATGCTTTAATGATTGATTCACCAGACACTTCTTGGGTCTTCTGGTGTCACTCTTTCTGTCCCTGTAGTCACATGGAACAGTCTGACATCAACATCATAGCTTCTTGTATTTTTTCTTCCTAAAATTAACCAGGGCTTCTTGAAGTATAGTTGACTTCATGTCTTAGGATCAGAAAAATAAGAATGGACTTGAAACATCTTGATGTTATCAAAGACAAGGATGCTTTCAGAAATATCTGAGGTGGCAAAAGAACAAAGAGGCTACTCTGAAAGAGGGCTCTTAAGGGACAAGTATAGATTAATTTTAAAATCAAAAAGGAATATAAAAGTGATCACATTCAATTAGAAGAAGCTAAATATGTTAAAGCAGACATGATTTCCTTATAAAACTAAAAGTGCTCAAGTTAAAAAGTGGTTGTAATGCTCATGTAGGGTTTCAATGTTTATATAAAAATACAACATATTGATCAGCTGAAATTATTTGAGACACATACCAAAGTTTTAATCAATTACAGATTTTTAAGTTAAGAAGTTGATTCCTCGTTTTTTTCCAGTGGAGATGAAAATTTTGAGAGACATGAATAAGATGAGAAAAATATCTGGCTTTCAAGGTGTAGAAATATATTTGAATTAGTTAATAAAAATAAAACATCAGCAAATCAAAGGAAAATGAATAAACAGACATTATTTATTTATTTTAAAAAAAGAATAGACAAAATAAGGAGGAAACTGCAGAATGTGTACATTTTAATGACACGAAAATGAGTTCAGCCAAGAATACCGACTGAATTTTACCAGGTAGGGTTAGGTTTTTAAGGAAACAAATTGTGCATTTAGGTTGCTTTGGCAACAGGAAAGTTTTATCTTCTTATGTTAAGACAGTATAATTAAAGAAACCACATGAAAACTAAGTAAATCATAATTAGAGATGGGAAAGAGTTTAGGACAGATTTATGCCATCCACAAAAATGAGGTTGTGAGGGAAAATTTGAGCCATGTTCAGAAGAGTTAAGTTGGCCTTATTCTCATGAGCTATTGAGAATAGTACGAATCTGTTATTTTTCCTACTGATTTCAGTTCAATTGGGGAAAATAAAAAGATTGTGTAGATGTATATTCACATTGTCTCAACTGCTGTATATTAGTTAAAATTACTGCTGGAAAGGAACCTTGGACTGTGTAACTGTGGGAGCTCATTTTTCGGGTTGCTTGCGTAAGGTAGGTGGCTTTGGACCCAACCTACCATAGCATCCTGTGCTATGGATTATTGTCCAGCTCTTATGAACACATGGGTTCTAGATATGTCCCATGCCTACAGTGATTCTACCTCTATTAGATTTCTTTCAATAACAGGAAACTCAATGTCTTCAGAGCCTGCCACATTCCACTGAAAGCAACACAAATTACTAGAAAGTTCTTGCTTATACTGAGCTGAAATTTGCCTTCCAGTAATTTCAGTTGGTTAGTCCTAGGTTTACTTTAGAGGGTCACTTATGGCAGTTTTAAAAATAAGTTTTAATCTATTCATGAACTCTAATGACTTTAAGCTAATGCTTCTTATGTGTTTAATGATGATATACATTTAATTGTTAGTAATAGTACTTTTATTAACCATGTTACATAATAATAATATACATCTATTATTAGCAATAATGTTCTATTACTGTTTGTAGTTATGTTCTTATTACTTTATATTTTTATAAGCAGTTAGGTATAGCAGTTCTCCCTGGCTGTGAGTATCTTCTGGCTGGAAAATAAGTGGGAGGTGTTGAGAGGAAAGAAGAGAGGTTGAACTCATAAGTTGATTGATTTCAGGCTTTTTACTGTTTGTTGCTCTGTTGACCACCTGCAGCCAAAGGATGAGGTAAGATGCAGGTGACACTCATGAGGGATGCATCAAGCTCAAGGGGTTTAGTAATGTCTATTTTTAAACACTACAACATGTGAAAAATCAAATTTGCGTTTTGCTGTCATGCTTTAAGTCCAGCCCTCTCTTTTTGTAGAAAACTAAGCCCCTGTACAAATGGCTGGTCTAAGAGCATGCAGGTTCCCTACAAAGTTCTCATTTTTCTCATCTTAAAAACAAAAAACCTGATCTAACCAATAAAAGTTTTGTGTTTTTTGTTTTTCCCTGTAGAGGATATACACCAGCCAACATGGAGCCTCTAGCTAACCTATTTTTCTTCCTCTTATATATCAAGATTTGTTGTTGGACCTAGAGAAAGTGAGCAAAATAAATGAAATGAAGGTATTGATGTTTTCATGTAATTCTATTTTCACACACAATGATTTGAAGTTCATTTGGGAATACTGGTTTAATTTCTGACTACTAAAGAATTTCAAGGACAACAACACATGCCACGAATGTGAAGTAAGAACTGGAAGAATAATTTTAGCATGGCAAATTTTGTCCCTATTGATCATTATTTATAAGAGATACAGTAGACTCATACCTTGAAGGATACTTCAATGTTCTCAAAAGAAATATGAAGTAATAATTGTAACATTATTAATAGAACATTTTCCAGGATAAAGGGATGTTAGACTATTTGAGCAATAGTTAAAGACTATGTGTTTGAATTCTTTCACTCTATAAAATTAAGACAGCAGACTTTAGAAGTCAAATTTCAGAAATGTGTATTTTGCATGCAAAGAATATATGCAATACTTTTTAGTTCAAGAGAAAAGATAAGTAACTACAGGGAAAATTTTCAAGGATTTACTTGGCAGTATTTCATGATCATGTACAGCCTCCAAATCAGCTAATGAAGTGCCTGAGTTCAATAAATGGCTGCTTACAGAGGGATTTTAAAGATAAATGTCAAAAGAGAAAGGTGCTCTAAAGGGCAAATAAATTATGGAGTAAATTAGCGTTAGTAACAAGTTATAAGGAAATCAGAATTTTCACATTGATAAAACACAAGATATATTTATATAAGGTGAAGAAAAGAAAATGATTCATGGTAGAAAAAGTTGGCAAAAGGTGTTTAGAGGGAAGAGGAGAAATATATTAATAACCTGAAGTTTATCAAAATTATAACTTTGTTTTTTAATAGAAACTATGGAATGAAATTTAGAGGTGAAATTAGATAACTCATAAAATAGCTATTGTTTCTTCAGATTTATCTAAGATAATTTATCTAAGATTTATTTAAGATAATTAAGAATAATTCGAAATACATGCTATTGCATTCTCCCATAACACTGCATAAATTAGGTAATGTGGCAAATGCATTAATGCCTTAAAGTTAGTAGAATGTAATTTAATAAACTAATTCTTGCTTGAAAGGATTAATGCGGTGATGCCTCTTTTTATTCACAAGTATTTAAATTAAGTTTTACATCAATTTTACTTACAAAATGATCATGTGTATCAAAATAAGGACAATTCAGGCAAACAGAAAATAAAATTTACAAATATTAACAATTCACAATCCACAAAGCAGAGCCTTGTTTATTGTTTTATTGCACAGTGTAATCACATAAATTCACTTAAAATTAATTAACATCCTGTAATATATGCCTTTTCCACTAGGAAATTTCATAAGACAAATGTTTGAACTGCAAACACATTTTCTTATTTAATAGCCACTAATAGCTGTAATTAGTTCTGGAAACTATAATTCAAGCAAATGTGATTATAGTTAAATGTATGAATATATACATAAAGATAATTATGAATCCTTCTGGTAATAGTATGTAAAGTTCACTATTGCTGAAATATGGTCATCATCTTTGACTACAGGTAAAAATATTAACTTCTGATCAACAGTCCTTTTCACTCTTAGGTTAGGTTAGAATATAAGTGGCTGTTTGGAAAAATGCATGCCAATATTAAAGTTTGCTGAAAGATTGTTTTAAAGATAGGGGCACAGACCTTAATGTGCTGGTTTTCCACAAGTAAGTTTGCTTAGTTTTTGTCGGGTCTGCCGCCGGCCGACCCGAACAGCCCTAGCCTCTTTCCTTTTGGTGGGCGAGTGAATGGCCTGGGATTCCTCTTTCCCTCCTGTCCCCTTTGGAAGGAGATGGGGGAAGAGAGCCGTGAAGAGAGGTGAGCACACCACCGGCCCCAAACAGCCCGGTTAAAGGACACTCAGACGTGGCGGGGTTCTGTCGAGGCAGTTCCGTTTATCATCACACAAGCACTTGCTTTTAAAGGCAAATGGGGAAGGCAGGTTTTTTATGTCCTCCAATCAGCTTAAGGGTTAAGGGCATATATCCTGTCTCACGCAGTGTTCACGAGCACAGCCAATAAGGGCTAAGGTAAGGTTCCTGCAGACATTACCACCCTACTTCCTCCCGGTGCTGTCTTAGGCTGCCATGTTAATCCACTTGTAATGTCACTTAAGGTGGCGTTAGTTTTTAAAGCCTGACAAGTTTTTAGAGATAGTAAACAGGTTATAGTTGCTGAAAGAGGGGGAAAGAAAAATAAGGAAGGGAAAGAGAAAAGAGCCAGATGAGTGGGGAGAGATGGATAGGCGGAGGAAATAGTGGAAGAGTGGAGTGCGGCATTGCAGAGCAATGTAAGGATTGTCACTGAAGAGATAAGAACAAGAGAGGGATTCAAGGGGAATCAGGTTTTCTCAGTAGAATATCATAGAATCAGAAAGCCGTGCATATGACACCCATGATTTTTTATTTTAAATTATACTTATTACTAATTTTCATAGGAGTTGAATTTGGCCTGTAATTATTGAACATGACTCAGTTGTTAAGTGTGCATGAAGACTTTATTGCAGTTACCAATCAATATCATTATTCATACTGCCTCAGTTTCATGATTTAATTTTAAAGGAATTGGATTTGAACTCTTCAGAATTATAAAATTAATTACATTCAGCTTCAGCCAATTGAAACAAACCTGCTAGCATGACACCCAGTGGTAGTCAGTAGGTCCCACTAACTTCTGTGTGCTGGTTAACATAGTAAAAATAAAAGAGTAAAATATCAGGTAAATTAGGCCTTTTTCATTCTGGGTTCCATGTTAATTGAATACTACTGTGTGCAGGACACTCTGCTAAGTATGTATTGTTTTATCCCTGGATTTGGGTAAATATCTGGGAGTGGAATTGCTATGTCAGAGGGTGTATTAGTCAGGATTCTCTAGACAGACAGGACCAATAGGATATGTAAATAGATATATGTGAGAGGGGCTTTATTAGTAAATTGACTCACACAATTATGGAGGCTGAGGAGTCCCACAACAGGCCATCTGTAAGCTGGAGAACCAGGCGAACCATAGTGTGGTTCAGTTCAAGTCTGAAGGCCTCAGAACCAGGGGAGCCACTCATGCAAGTTCCAGAGTCCAAAGTCTGAAGAACCTGCAGTTCTGATATCTAAGCACAGGAGAAAATAGGTGTCCCAGGTCCAGGTGAGGGAGAGCGATTTCACCTTCCCTCTGTCTTTTTGTTCTATCAGTCCCCGGCTGATTGCATGGTGACCTCCCACACTGAGAGCGGATCTTCCTCACTCAGTCCACTGACTCACAGACCAGTCTTCTCCAGAAACACCCTCACGGACACACCCAGAAATAATGCTTTGTTAGTTATCTAGGTATTCCTTAATCCATCAAGTTGACACCTAAAATTAACTATCACGAAAGGTAAACACAGTAGTGCTATTGGTAGGGCAGTTGAGAAGTATAACAAACACAGAAAAGTATACAAACCATATTTATTTTAGCTCAATATATTTTTTAAAAGTGAAAATATTCCCATAAGTGACACAGAGATAAACATATTAATAGAACCCCAGAAACCCCACTTGTGCCCCTTCCAGTAATCCCTCAACACTTTCCCCATCAACGGAATAACATTCCATTATAAGAGAATATGTTGAAATACTGTGGTACTGCTGCTGTTATACCATTATGTGAGTTTTGGTAAATATATGTATAAACATTTCTCTTGGGTATATACCTAGGAGTGAAATTTCTGGATATATATGTTCAACTTTTTTATTGATACTCAAAAAGTTTTCTAATGTGGTTGCATAAATTTACATTCCCACCAACACTTGCACTCAGTTGTTCCATATACTCACCAACACGTAGTGTTGTCTTTTTCATTTTAATTTTTCTGATAGGTGTGTAGTGGTATAGCATTATGATTTTTTTTAGCATTATAATTTTAATTTGCATTTCTCTAATGACTAATGATTTTAAGCAGTTTCATATATTTATTGTCCATTGTGTATCATCTTTTGTGAGGGATCTTTCTATTATTTTCTCATTGATTTGTAGGGATTCGTTGTATATTCTGAAAACCAATCTTTTGTGTTATATTTATTGTAGATAATTCTCTCAATTGGTGGTTTGCATTTAATAGCTTTATTGAGGAATAATTTACATTCCATACAATTTGCCCACTGTAAGTGTACAGTTAGTGATTTTTAGTACATTCTGCAGTTGTACAATATTCCTACAATTCAGTTTCACAGTACTTCCTTCACTCCAGAAGGTTTCCTTATACTTGTTTTCTATCACTCCCTGCTCCAGCCTCCATCCACAGACAACCATTGGCCTGTGTCAGGAAGTAAATATTTTCATGTTTTTGCACAATTAGGGCTTTCTGAGCAAATTTTACTGGCTCCTGGGTTAAAGGACAACGCTTGGAAGTTAAAAGGTGTTAGATAGACATGGAATCATCTGCTCTCATTCAAAGTGTAATAAAACTTATCTCTCTTAGAAACAAATGCCTGCATTCTGAAGTACAGACTTCCCCTAAAGTCTATGTCATTTTCTCCTCTATGCAAGAGGAGAAAGAGAAGGAATTCCCAAAGGTGGGCTTTGGATGGGCCCCAAACAGAAGTTACTTTGCTCATTGCTCTCTCCTCTGGGTAGGAGGAGAAAGCATTCATTTGTTCCCAGAGCTGAGGCAAGGCTTTGGGCATTATAGCGGCTAAGCTGAGGGGAGCTGTATCTCACTCCTGTGGAAGCACATGGTCTGCTGCCCCCAATCCCTCACTCCTCCCCCCCCCCTGGATCTCAGCTCCTTTAAGATTCAGGGGCTCAGGTCTTGTCACCAGGGGTTGGAGATAGCTCTATACACCCATCCCTTTGCTCTGGGGACCTTCTGAAAGGGAAGGATTCAAATATTGACAACTGGTGGATGCAGGCATCTTTGTGCCTAGTTCTGTGGCAGGAATAGTGTGGGACTCAAAGATGGACAAAAGTGCCAAGAATGTAAAATATGGAGCCGACTGCATGCGAGAGGACAGAAAGAAACAACTGGAGCACAGCCCGAAGTGCAGAGGCACGAGGCCAAAGAAAAAAATAAGGGAAAAACCTCTCCACCCATCCTCCTCACCTAGTCCGCATGCACTGCTGCTGTGGCCTGCTCCCAGCTGGGCTGGGAGAGGACAGGAGGCCCTGGCAGCAGTGGCCTTAATTTCTGAATTCCCAAGTTAACTGTTAGGACTTTGAACACAACTTGAAGAAAAAAAAAAAAAAAACAAGTTTAATGAAAACACTGTACCATTTTTTTGCTATTGTCTGAATGTATAGTAAAATTTCATACAGGACTTTTTATTCTTCTAATTCCCCACCTCATAGGTGCTAGAGAGGATTATTTCAATCAGGAAAAGTTAAAAATAGAAGAGTGTTAGTGGGACCTTAATGACTTAACGCTCTATTTTTTATTGACAGGGTGACTCTAAAAGGGAGTCTTGGGAAATTCTTCTGATGACAACATGAAAAAATGTACTTTCAGATACTAAATATAATCAAGGTGGTTTTTTAAAAACCTTGGTTATAAAAAAAAATTCTTTCTCATAGTTGTTTAGGATTTAGAAGATTAATTGAAGGTATTCCCATTCACAAATCTAAAGGCTGAAGAAACTTTAATTCCTAAAGCATTGTTTCTGAAGTAATTAATATGATGTAAGTCATATTGAAAATTGTTTTTGGCTTTTTATTCTGAAAAACAATTTTACTTTTATTTGATTCATGACATAAGATGCTCTCCACTGGTAATTATCAGCCAAAGAATTTCTGCAAAGAGTGAATGTGCAGACGTTTCTAATGAGCCTGTTATTTTCTTTTTCCTTTTCAATTATTGGGATTGATTTTAT
Source organism: Galeopterus variegatus (assembly GCF_000696425.1). Taxonomy (NCBI): domain Eukaryota; kingdom Metazoa; phylum Chordata; class Mammalia; order Dermoptera; family Cynocephalidae; genus Galeopterus; species Galeopterus variegatus. Next base: position 843,260 of record NW_007726113.1, on the reverse strand, counting down.
CTAAAATTGCATAAGCCACCTGATAAAGAATGTTGTAGTATTGTAGAAAATTTTAAAGTAAGAATATTTCAAACCGTAGATATAAAGTTGTAATGTTTTGGTGTCATACTTTAAATAATGCCTTATCTAACCAATGAATCAATCAAATATACCTTTAAAAAAGGAGAATTCCTGCTCTGCCAAATTGGCAAACATTGTAATAAAATACCCAAGGATGTGCGGGGTAGTCCATTTGGCTTCATAATTCTATGAAGACATAGATGTTATTTGCTGATTACTGTATATGTTTCCCTTTCACGACTTGCTACAGAAAATTACTCACAATTTAAGCCCCTATCTCTCCTTTCTGGAAACTCTCATTTAAGCTAATGTATTCTGTAATTTTCAAAGTAGTGTTAGAACAATCATGCTCTATCTTGTAATAAAGATGATATAGATAAATTTTGCTCTCAATTTTGTGTGACTTCTGCATTTCACATCATTGCTGTTATTATGAGGAAAAGTATCAGAAATGATAGTTCTATTTTTCAACAGTGAAATCCCTATACAAGAAATGAAAAATGTGTAGGGACCAAGGGAAGACATCTGTTTCAACCTCCTCAAAGTTCTCTGAAAAGTCATCTGATTAAACATAGACTAATATGAAGAAAAGGCATGACAAATTTTATCTTATCATTGTTTTACGTGACTTGAGAGCCTTCAGAAATGAAGACCCAAAGATATAGGGAAAATTTTCCACATTTATGCTTACGTTCTTTGGAAGCAGGCGCAGCTGTGTAGAAATCTGATTGGACAAGAAAAGTATGATCTAATGCTCATAGACTGGGTGGGGAAGCCCAGCAAAGCCTGTCTGTTCAGATACTTCTTGGCCTGTCTGTGTACCATGTAGCATTCCTTCCTCCAGGGTATGGGGCAGGACCTTTTCTGGAATGGAGGTCTTATGACTACAATCAGACAAGGTAGGTCAGGGAATTTCTTCATGGCCAGCTCCAGGACGGGGAGGAGGGGGTGGAGCGGAGATTAGAGTATGCCTATGACCCACCTTGGAGAAGAGGAATTCTAGTTTCTGTGGCTTGCCTCAGGGGAGAATGAGGCTGAGAGACATGAGGGCAGGAGGTCAGAAGATAACTTTGCTTTTGCTTCGAGACCTTCACTTTGGGGTATTGCTTTTTGGGCCTCTGCAAGTGGAAAGCCAAGTAAATGTAGGTGAACATATGTATATATGTTATCATCTTACTGATTCACCCCCAAAAATACATTGAGTGCTAACTATGAACCTGGCATTGTTTTATATACTGGCAATACAGATGTAAATAAGATTAACATAAATCACTTTTCTTAAGAAGCTTATATTCTAGTGAGAGGAGACAGACAATAAGGTATAGTCAAATATGTGAGTGAAACAGGAAATATATTAAATCGTGGTAAATGTTATGGAGAAAGATCAAGAGAGAACGGTAGTAGTGGTGGGAGGTGGGAGAGAGGAGGTGTCTCATGATTCGACTCGTAGCTGAACCTTCTAGGAGAATGTACACTACCTGAGGGCAGGGACCCTGCCTGGTGCTGCTTGTCATCACACTCACACACATCATTATGTGTGGCACTTAAATGTTGAATGAGTGGATGGATAAACTCAGTGTTGAGTGGTACCCCCGCTTTGTCACATTACTTTAAATAGTACACGGGCCGGCCCGGTGGCGCACTGCTATAGTGCGCCGCTTGGGAGTGCAGTGGCGCTCCCGCCGAGGGTTTGGATCCCACATACAGACCGGTTCCTGCTCACTGGCTGAGCGAGGTGTGGGAGCAACACCGAGGGTTGCGATCCCGTTGCTGGTCCCAGTCCGGTACGGGCGCGACACTGAGGGTTGCGATCCGTTGCCGGACACGAAAAAAGACAAAAAGGAAAAAAAATTAAAAAAAATAAAAAAAATAAATAAATAGTACATAACTTGTACATAATATTACTTTTTGTGTTCACTTGTCCAGAAGGTAACCTGCACAAGGGTAAGACTTTTTATCCAGTTTGTTCACTGATGTGTCCCAAGCACGTATTAGCTTGACAAATAATAAGATTTAGTAAATATTAATTGAATGAATGAATGAATTTTATGAAGTAATTTTCCCTGAGGAAACAATGTAGCTATTAGCTTACCGCAGATGAATTTTGCTGCTTTTGGCAAGGCAGCTTTTTCCTGCCAACAACACACATTTTGACGGCTACCAGTAAATTCACAATTTGTGTGTTCAAGAATGCTGTGAAGAAAACGGTTAGGAAGCTAAGTCTGAGGCCAAATTCTTATGTCTTAGAAAATCAAATATTAAAATGTATCAACTGTTTGACTATTCCACTGTCAATGACACAGTTTCCCCTCTATCATTAAGATTTTTAAAAGGGACCTGGTCATGAAAACTGTTAATATTCACTGAATTTTTAGAAAAGTGAGGAAAGAGTATGTAATACAGATGAAACAAGTCCTTTTAGTTAGACTTGACACACCTGAGGTACATGTTGTCACTGGTTGAAAGGCACTACAAATGTTTTTTTTTGGTGGTTGTTATTATTAAAAAAATTTTTTTTTATATCCTTTTTCATTCCAGACACATAGCCATATTTACAAATTATTTTTTGACAAAGTCAGTGGGAGTTTCCTTTGTTATCTACTTACAAATTATTTTCTGAGAGAGCTAGTGGGAGTTTCCTTTGTGATCCTAAAAAGAAGATTGGAGATCAAAAGAAGTGCAATTTACACTTGAAAGAGCCCACAGCCAGCCTAGAAATGCATCTTGAGGAACATAGTTTAAGAGAATGACACCTGAGAATAAGTGCACAATATTAACACAGCTTTAGTGATTAGGAAATAAGAGTCACAGATGTAGTGTTCTCCTTCCTGGCCATCTTGAAATACACAGTGATTTGCTGACAGCACTTCGGAAATATTTTCATTTATTATGTATGTATGACTATTACATTAGATCTTAGTTTCTTAAGGGCAAGACACTGAGACTTCTCTTAAATCACAGCCTACTCAGAGCCCTGTGCAGGTGGCAGGTACTCTCTTTAAAACAGTAATGGATATCCACGAAGCCATTTCCAGGAAGAAAGCTGTGGGCTAATGTATTTTCATTGAGAAAGCTATGGTCATTTACAGCAAACTTAAACTCACATCCTGATAAGTAACACCTACTGGGGTCCAGTGTGGGTTAATTTTCATAATCTTAATTTGCCTCTTTGTTCCGTTTTTGGTCTTGCTAGGAACTTCTAGAAGATTCTATTTACACAAGCCATTTTCAAAGTCTGTTGCTCAGAACACTAGTCCTGTGCAATGCACTAAAAAGGGTTTTATGATGAAATAAATTAGAGAATATTGTATAAAATTGTCCTTCTGTTAGAGAGTTGTAAGGCAAAGTAGGATTTTAAAATTGTAAGAAAGTCCGCATTAAAGTGACCCCTTTAACTTTGTTTAATCCAGTATTTCCTAAACTTATTTTTCCTCAGAAATCTTTTTTGGTGTAACAGTAACTCTATTTCTTCAAATTTATTAGATATCATCTATTTCACTATTTTATGTGCCACCAAAAAAGGAAAACACTGATAAAACACTTTAGATTTTAAGACTCATTTAAAAGACACACTCTATAGATCCTCTGGGAGGAAGACCACGCAGGGTCACTTTCATTGCATTGTATCAAGGGCTCATCTGTAAAGTAGGCCTAACAATACTATCTGCCAATTCAGAGGGCTGAGGTGCAGGTTTATGAGTTAATTTAGGTAAAGTTCTAGGAACAATTACTTGCATGGAGTAATAATTTAATAAACATTAACAATTATTAAAAAATAAATAAAAGATATGGTCAAGAAAACACAAACGTCAGGAAATATTAATTTACATTGTAATAAAATGGAGCTATATGTTCTAAAAATGAAATATTAAAATTAAAAAAACTTTTAATCTTTTTGTCCATTTTAGTTAGTAATTTCTGTACTAGTATACAGATTCTTTCATACATTTCCATAAACTGTGAGGGGCAGTCCTTTGAGTTCTGATATAAATGTATTTAATGGTGTCTTGCCATAGCACTATGCACATTTTTATGACAGTTGTAACTTCACAGATACCAGTTCTAGCTATCTGTGACATTTCAAGTGTAAACTACAAGGCTTAGAGTCTTCCATATTAGGAGGAGGCAATTCAAAGAAAACTCTAGAGCCTACAGAAACCACATCAGTCTATGCTCATCGATGACCCATGATAAACTTCATTACAGATCATCCTCTAATCCTCCTCATGATGTTTGCATGTGTGAGTTCCAAACTACATTAACAACTACAGGCATGATCCATAGCTTGCATTTCTCTGTATCTCCCCACAGTGTCCACTTTATATAAGAGTACGGTCATTACAAATGTTATTTATTAATAAGTGAACATCTTTCTTCATGTGGTAGCCAAGAGGAAACATCTGTTATATGTAAAGTTACATTATATTACTTTGGTTGTTAGCAAACCATACCTTCCATTGCCCATTTGTAAAGATTTTTGTTTTTTAACATGAATAATATAATTTTATCTAAAAGTTAGATCAGAAAAGCCACACCAAATTTGCTAATGCCATAAAATAAATCATTTTAATAATTAAGGTACATAAATAGTTTATGATAGAAATAATAAAAATTGTCTCAACTCTACACAAACACTGAATTTCCAAGTAATTTGTAAGGAATATATTCATCTTATTACATTCAAAATAACGATTAAACAATGATGATTATAATTTTTTCTGAGTCATTTTCTTTTTATATTCTATGAATTCACACAGTATTACAGTAATTTATAGTATTACAGTGCCTAGTAATCTTGAAGAAATGAAATAAAATTCTTCTAATGGTATGCACAAAATAAAAATAAAATAATCAAGTCATTTGCATAACTTTTGATGAAAACAAAATAATATTTTTTCTGTAAAAATAAATTATGTACTTTACACTGAAATGTTACCCTATTAAAGTGTTTAGAAAATAGTTACATTCATTTTTGGCAGTGTGCTCGAACATTCTTATTTGCCATTCCCTCGTGCATGATAAAGTGAGGTGCAAGCTGTTCGCATGTGAGAAAAACAGCTTATTTTCACAGGAAAAAAATGATACATAAAATAGAATTAATTAAAAAAACCAAGTGTCATATGATGGAGATACAAAAATCCATTAAGAAAATATATTTTTCAAGGCCTTTGAGGTGACACAACCTTTGACTATCTTTTATCAAAAGTAGCATGAACCGTGCTACCCTGTAACTTCCGTCAAGTCGCATGCTCATCTATTGCAGGTGATAGTCCCTTCCTGTAGTTTAAAGCATAGGGTTTGGTCAACTGACTGAAGCACAGCAGTTGAACTCATGACTGACCACCTTTTATAAAGGAGCGAGAGAAATAAACATCTCCATTCTCCTCGAAGTGTGGCTTGCAAGAGTAGCACTTTGGGCACCAAGTGGAAGAGTTTTCCATGTTGTGGCCAGGTGGCAGGTATCTCTGAAGTGCCACCACATATAAAACAAGCCTGATGCTTACGGCAGTGATATTATTGATCCAAATTTGCTGGTGTACCTACAAAACAGGTGAAACATAAAAACTGATTTATTTTTAACGAAACAGGAAACATTAGTACTTATCCACGAGTAACACCTGAATGGCAATTTGGAAATGAACCTGTTCTGTGCTGTTTCTTCTTCATCTTAATTTTCTTTTGCTTTTTCTCAGCCTTATTTTTGCTTGGCCTCTTTTTCTTGTTTTCCTCTTTATACCAAGGTCCCCAGACTCCTCCATTGAGCTGAGGGTTACTTCTGGGGTCTTTGGGGGGGTACCTGACAGGCACTGCGGTTTTGTTGAATTGTGAGAGCCTCCGCAGGAGCTTCTTCACAATTCCAGGATACCTGTTGGAAAGATCCACCCTCTCATATGGGTCAGCTGTGATATTGAAAAGCCATATACTTTTGCCAGTTGACAAAGTAATCCGCTCATTGTGCCACCGGTTTGGTCCCAGGTTGCTGAAAGACTGAGGGGGAACCCAGTCACTGTAGCCAGGATTTCCTGTGAGGAGTTTCCAGTGCCGCACCCTGATGGCTGACTGGATTGCAGTGTTCCAGATCCCATAGCCTGCCGCCCAGGAGCCATTTTTTGCCTTGATGTAAATGGGGTCAATGTTGTGCAAAATATCCACTCGGGGTGAACGAAGGCCTTCACTTATGGTCTCCCAGATGTCATAGCCATCCAGTTGAATGTCCTCATCAATCTGTCCTTCAGCCAGTGAAATCAGAGTGGGGTACCAGTCAGTGATGTGCACAAGTTCCTTACACACTGTTCCCTTGTTTTTCAGGAGTGGGCTATGTACAAAGCCAACAGCCCGGATACCCCCTTCCCAATATGTTCCTTTGCTACCTCTGAGAGGCCAGTTACTTCCTCCTGCCGTGGGCTGGCCGCCATTATCTGAAGAGTAAATGATAATGCTGTTGTTATAGAAACCATAGGTCTTTAAAGCCAGGGTCACATTGTTGATTGCTTCATCTAAGCAGGAAAGCATGGCCGCATACCTCCGCCTATTTATGTTGACAATGGATCGGTAGTGTTCAAAATACCTGCCAGGGGCTTGCAATGGTGAGTGAACAGCTTGGTACGCAATATATAAAAATATAGGCTTTGTGGGGTTATGGGAAGCTAAGATTTGCTGCACTCTCTGAGTGTACATCTGTGTAGAGTAGATGCCATTGTCGTAGTCCCAGGCAGCATTATCATTTTCATACAAGTCATACCCACACATCCCAGGACTGTCACATTTATAGTGTGTATAGTAATCACCACTTCCCAAAAGGGAACCAAAAAAGGTATCAAATCCTCTCTTGGTGGGCATGCATTCTTTTCTGTAAAAACCCAAGTGCCATTTGCCAACCATATGTGTTGAATATCCAACCTCCTTCAGCTTCTGAGGTAGGGTTGCATTATCCAGAGGTAAACAGTTGGGTTGGGTAGGTCTTATGATAGAATGTTGAAGTCCGGTGTGTATCTGATACCTTGAAAAAAGAGTAAAAATTTTGTCGGGGCAGGATTAAAGAGATATTCTACATAAAACAATGATTCCTATATTAAAAATATTTCTATGAAGATAAACTTTATCCCAAATAATATATGACCAATTTAACATTTCCACTCTTAAAAGTCTTACCTTAATTAGCTTCAAATTTAATATGTGAAATACATTCAAATCTAAATCAGTACTTTTGAAACTAAAATTTCACCACCTCTGCCAAAGTTTTTTTATAGTTCTTATAACAGAATTAAATTTAATAAACTTTAATCTTTAATTATATGATAGGAAACCAACAAGATAAGAGAAAGAATATACAGAATCAGAATATTATTAGTTGTTTTTAACACGAGGACCTCCAATTAGCTACTAAATCATTTTCTGAGATCATTTATTTCAAATTAACTCTGAAGTACTAAAAATACATGCAAAAATTATATAAAAATCTCCTGACCAACTGTCAAACAATATATTTCATACTTAGTCCCCAACCTGTTAGATCTCTGAAAAGAGAAAGAGATTTCTGACTACACAATACATTATTATTGAAAAACTATTTTGGAGTAAATATTTTAGCTAGTGCTAAGGATTGCATTTTTCTCTGCAGGAAATGAGTCCTTACATATGTTTCCTACAGTCTCTCTCTTTTTTTTGTTAGGTTCAATTATAATATAGTCTAAGAAAACATGGTAATCCTCTCTATATGTTAAAATTAAGTGAATGTTGATTTCTGGCATTTTTCTTTTTCCAAAGATATTTTGCCAAAGGCTTTTTTCCAGGAGTAATTATCATCACATAATTGTATGAATTTTCAGTTGGGTCAAGATATGCCTGTTCGTGACATTTTAAAAGTGATTAATTCTGTAGTTACTATATAAGTTCAAAAAGACTTTTAAAATAGAAAATACAGAAATTCTAAGAAAATAAAGGTTGCAGAAAATATAGGGTAAATATGAAGATATTCTTGGAATCAAATTACGAAATAATGAGGTCAAAAACAAAACTATTTTCCACAGTGATTGAACCTGAAAGGCCAATATGCTATATGTACCTCTGGTGAGTAAATTATTTTTAAGTGTTCAAATGATAGTGTATTGCAACTGTCAGTCACACCCTGATGGTTTTGTAGGAGCTATAGTGATATCTGGTCCCTATTGCAAAGCAGCATTCCTATGAGCCCTGTCTACTCTGCTGATGATATAGCTGTCAAAATTTCACAGTAATCACAGTTGTGGTCATTTAAAATGTAATAAACTCCCAAAGAAATAAGCATTTTCATAAGCATTAATAAGCACAAATTCAGAAGGCAGCGTTACTGTCCTCGATAATTTTTGATCCAGTTCAGGATCCAAAACATTCACATGTGAAACTACTAATTTTGCATAAGTCCACGACAAATTGGTAACACTTATCAAGTAAACTTGACAGAAATTGAAAAAGAAGAAATTTGCATGGGTCAATATATTTGGGAAAGGATTCATGGGAACAAGTTATTAACTAAATAATTACCTTATTCAGAAAATGTACTTTACCAGTAATATGCCTATTCAATTCATTGAAAGGTGAACCAAGTCAAGCCTTTCTAACTAAATTGGTCTTGGCACCTACTGGTGAGAAGGCAAAAGGAACTGAGGCTTATGAAAAATGTGAAATACAGGACATGTTTGCAGAAAAAAAGAAGGAAGGAAGAGATCTGCTGCTTTCAGAAGATGGTGTAGCGTTAGCTGATAAATAAGAGTTCAGAGCTATTAATCAACTACGTGGTTTCTGTATTCTCCAGAAAGTAGAGTCGTTTTTTAATTGGAAAATTAAGAACTAACAGCATAAATCTTGGCCAGCAGCTCATAGCAGGTGAGAGATTCTCAGGGCAGATCCTGCTTAGATGAATTCCAGCCACTGGGGCTAAATGGGAGGGAATTTAGGATGAAATGTGAAGTGTGGATTAAGGATATAGGTTTTGGAATCAGATAGACCTGGATTTAAATTTTCTCCACTGCTTATTGTCAGAATGACTTTGGGCGGTATTTAATCCCTCTTGATTCTCAGTCTCTTCATCTATAAAAGAGGAACAGTAATACATACTGGGTTGTGGTGTGCATCAGGAGAGAACACAGAGTCTAGTGAGGAGAGAACATTTAATATATGATAGCTTTTACTATTGTTATCCGAGTTTTAATTTTGTGTCACTAACATATCTTTACGTAGTATAAAGTTTTATAATTTTTTAGACTTTCCTTCATAAGCATTATTGTATTTAGCCCTTACTACAACAGTGAGAAGTCAGATTCTTTGGGTTATTTTTGTATATATCGAAAATAGAAATATAGAGAAGTTGTGGTATTCTCCCCAAACTCTCTCAAACTGCCCCATCAGGCTGTGAAACTGACTACTGAACAGCAGGGGCTGTCTAATTCTCTATTCTTTTTAAGAGTTAGTATTAGCGATTTTCAAGAAATCAAGGAGCAGAGGAGAGATGCCAGAAGTCTTGAGAAGAAAATCTGTTCTAACTTTCTAATTAAAGAAAAGAAGGATTTGTAAACCAGATAGTAAGGCTTATGTGATCCCAGAAAAATCTGAAAATGATTTTTTTTTAATAGATGATTTTTTAGTATTTCAAAAAGAACAAATCAATCAGGGTCAAGGAGAAAAGTCATGCCAAGTTAGCTTCATTTTCTTTTTTTAAAAAAGATCAGCATTAGGCAAATAGCTTAGGAATGACAGTATTTGAAAAATCTGTCCATGATTCTTTTCTTATAAAATAATGGAAAATCAACTGTATGATAGCACTGTAATTTGGGATAAGAATAATGATCTTACACTTTAATAACTATTAATACAATACAGAAAATTTTCATTTACCTGTTCTTCTCTAGCTTCCACAACTCTGCGGAGCAGCTAGGGGTGTTCTAATTAACAAAAAAAGCCCCCAAACAAATAAACACAGAATAACTTGATGGCTTTCTCAAGTTTTACAGCTGTAAGTTCTACACTGGAATTCAGATTTTTGGCTTTGTAGACTCTTCCATGGGGTACTCACAAACAGTTGAGCAACTAGATCCATTTAAAGTTTGCATTAATTTATTTAAATTATCTTTAATTATTTATTAATTTGCTCAGTTGAGCAATATCATTATTGTGCAGATAATGTGTAGCAGGAACTAAATTGTTCCCCTACCCATCAATCTTTGATATCACCAAGTTGGCTGTAAGTAAAAATCCTACTAGCAATGGGGTGAATAGAAGGTACATATTCCCTAAGCCCTGGGATCAACTGGGGATGGAGACTGCCTGTAAATCAGTGTGGAGAACAGAGGTGTTGGTTCTGTTCATCTCTTCTCCCCATTAAGAATGCTAACAAATTATTTTATTTCAGGAAGGAGATGGCTGAAATGCCAAGAAGAGCATGCTGGTCTTTGGCTTGGTAGTGACTTTGACTTGGAAGTAGCAAGTGGCTTGAAGATCAATCAGATAGTATTCAAAACATACTACAAAATCCTAAGTAATTCACTGAGGACCCTTGATCTGGAAGGTAGTCTCTGGAACAGCACATCAGGGCCCTTTCTTTGGTCTCAACTCATTGATCCATGACTTGAATAAAGAAATAGAAGAGATGCTTGTTATTTGGGATGAGAAGTTAATATTATAAGTGGCAGAATCAAGATTCAAAGTAATCTAAATGACCTGAAATGCTGTTGAAGCAAAGAAGACTAAATGTAGATAGAAAGAAAGGAAGGGCTCAAAGATAGAAGGGATATGTCAAAAGGATGAAGAAGCCTGACTGAAGTGGCTCTAAGTGGCCAAATCTGGGACATTTTGAGCATCAATATAAATAGTGATAATAACAAATTACATTCGCTAAATAAAGTAGGAGGCCCTGAGTTCATACTGGTATAACTAAATAAGTAAATAATAAATGTTTGATATATGGAATTTTTGACATAGTCTCAAAATACCTCCCCATAAAACACTTGTTAATTATATATGGAAAAGAGTAGCTGTACAGGGAGAAGCCTAAAAACACCATTTTAATCTAGTGATCAAAGTTAACCTCATCAGTTATGGGACAAATCAAAATCATGTAGGATGATATTGTACCAGATAGGATGAAATGAGAACTCAGTGTTGTTTCTGTTATGTCACAGCTGAGGATGCATAACCTGAATTTCATCCTGAGTAAACATCAGGCTAACACAAATTGAGGGATATTTTACAAAATAACTGGTCTAAAATCTTCCAAAGTGTCAAGATTATGTAGGTCAAAGAACTGAAGAGCTCCTCCAGTTTGAATGTGACTAAAGAGACATGACAATTAAATGCAATATGTGATTCTGAATTTGAATGGTTACAATAAAACACATACTTGGAGAACTGGCAAAACATAAATGGGGTCTAAGCATTAATAGGAATAACAATGTTAATTTCCTGACTTTGATGGTTGTTTTGTTGCTAAACAGGAGAATATCCTTGTTTGTAGGAAATACACAGTAAAGTGTTGAGGGTGATGTGGCATCATGTTGGTGATTTACTTCAAATGATTCACGAAAAAAATGTTATTTGTGCTGTACGTGGAATTTTTCTATGAGATTATGTCAAAACTTTTCTAAAAATGTGTAAGACAATCAAACTGGGATAAATGGAAGGCATTTCAGTTAAAAAATTGTCTACCTGTTAGTTATATAAGGACATGTAAATGATCAATGATCTGAGAAGTTGGACATCAGACTGAATTTGATAAAAAGCAAAAGAGAAAAATGAGAGCTAAAATGCTAATAAAATCTTACATTATATAAAGGCAGTGTGCAAATTCTGAGAAGTAATAATCCTACTCTCTGCTAATCAGGACATACTGTATCTAGCAAAAAGTATTCAAGGCCTGGCCGCGTGGCGCATTTGGGAGAGTGCGGCGCTTGGGTGCGCAGCGGCACTCCGGCCACAGGTTCGGATCCTATATAGGGATGGCCGGTGTGCTCACTGGCTGAGCGCGGTGTGGGCGACAGCAAGCCAAGGGTTGCGATCCCCTTACCGGTCACAAAAAAGACAAAAAAAAAAAAAAGTATTCAATATTTGAGCATGTATTCCCAACATATATATATATATATATATATATTCATTTATTTATAAACTATACACATACACTATTGTACTAATTTATGAACATTATAAAATATACACAAAAGAGAGATTAAATAGGATGAGATAAAAATAAATCTAAGTAGAATTTCTGGTATTTCATCTTGCATTCCAGTGAATCATCTTGTGTTGCCTTAGGGTCTATGTACTCCAATGTGGAGACTCCTGGTGTAGAAAGTAGAGAGCTGAGAAATGAAACCCAGGCGAGGACTATTACAATAGTCTAGGTCAAAGATGATGATGGCTTGGACTACCATCTAGTGGTAGTAACAATGGAAAGAAGTGGGTAGATCAAACATAGACTTTGAATTTAGAACTAATAGGACTAAATCAGTGAGTGACTGATGGGGAAGAGGAAAAGGAAAGAATTAAGAATGATTTCTAGATTTGTAGCTTTTATAACTTGGTGAATGGTCCAACTCATCTTTGTTTTATTCCAAATTATAGAATTAGGATTAATGGGTAATAAGGAAGAAGATTTCAAATCAATGCAAAAAAGAAAATTCTAAAAAAGAAAAGAAATAAACAAAAAGTAAAATAGATGATCATCTGTCAAGGATTCTGTAAAAGAGATTCCTGAATTCGAAAAAAAGTGCTAGATGACCTCTAAGGTTCTTTCTAAGAAAATCCATGGGGCAAAGACTACAGCTCAATATTTCAATAAAGGCCTCTCTATAACCTCAGAACAGCTTTACAAAACCAAGTTTGTAATATTATTTACAGGTAATTTGATAAAGAAGTTTCCATAATACATTAACATATATTTAACTTCTTTTTTTGCATAATAGAAAATTAATTTTTAAAATATGTTTTCACATAATATATTCTAAATGCTTGCATTGTCTGGGCTAAAAAACAAACAAAATAATTTTGAAATTTAGTGATTTTTTTTGTCATCATCTGAGAAGAAAATTCTAGACAAACAATAGTAAACTTAGAGATGATGCCAAATCTATTAAAAGAAATAGCTGTTATTCTGACTTTCTGGCCAACTTAAAAAAAAGGTTAAGTGGACCTTTAAGCTTGGCATTAGAATATGTGAAGAGTTTTGTAGATTTTGAATATCAATTTGTGTTACTAGGTGCTGGATATTATAGTTTATGAATTATTTTTTGTCTAAGAATGTCTAACACAATATTCTTGTTTTAATAAAATTACATATTTAATGTATCCCTATAAGTAAGATAAAATATGAACCCGAATATTTTCTAAAGTTCAGGATGATTAAAGAGTACAAAATAAGCCAATAGCAAAGTAGAAATTGATATTTTGAAGGGAAGAAAACAGGGACAAGAGACTGTAGTTTACAAATCAAATATCACTCAGAGATTTATGTTAAAAAAATATAACTAATTTTACAGATTCTTAAAGGTGTTTGTTTACCACTTCCATCCAAAAGACTCTTTTGGTGCAAAGTCTGTAATTCTATTTATAGGCCTTAATTTCATCTTTCAGTTAATTATGTCTTCTGGAGGAAAGTGGAGGGGTGGGGGAGGGATGTCACACAAGCCTGTGCCTAATTTTTCATCTTGTGAATGAATTATTCATTTAACACTCATTCACCTACTACGTGCCAGACATTGTCTAGTTTGGGGGGTCACAAAAATGAATAAGATGGTTCCTGCTCTCAAGAAACTCCATCTAGTGGGAGAGAGAGAAAGCAATTAGAGGATGACTACGACAGGAGTAAGAGATACAACATACCTCTGCTACAACAGAGGTAATTTATGAGTGCTCATAGCAGGGCCAGGAACCTCTCAGATGGGGCCGTTTTTGATGTGAGTTTTAGTGCATTCATAGGAGTATGGGGTGAATGTGGAACAAAGGCAGTTATTAAAACAGTTGGAATGACAGACAAAAGCACAGTCACAAGGGAATGTCAATCTGAGACAATTCTTGCCAGTGGAGGAGCCATCCATGTGAAGAGTTGAAGGGAAGGCAAAGACAGTGTTTTAATAGTAAGAGGAACAGAATATTCAAATGCAAAAAGCAGGAGACAGTTTGGCTCTCTGTGTTTTTGTCAGCTCCTTTAGCCTCTATTTAAGATATTTATTTAAGATTTTATAAAAATCTCTGTGGATCAACAGTTCAGAATATGAGAGCAGAGATTCAGACATATCTTGATGGGAGATCAGAGCACAGAGTTAGTAGACGCCAAATGGCAGAGCTGTATTACAGCAGACAGCTGCACTAAGGCTTTTGTATTTGATGTGAAGTTGTAGGAAGTCACAGAAGTACTTTTGAAAAGAGAATGACACGATAAAAATTTTGCATTTAAAAAAATCACTCTGGGCCGAGCCCGTGGCGCACTCGGGAGAGTGGGGCGCTGGGAGCACAGCAGCGCTCCCGCCACAGGTTCGGATCCTATATAGGGATGGCCGGTGCGCTCACTGGCTGAGCACGGTGTGGCGGTCTCAAAAAAGACAAAAAAAAAAAAAAAAAGAAAAAAGGAAAAATCACTCTGGTTGTAGTGTGAAGAACGGATGGGCTGTGTTGGGCTTTAAAAACTAACGCCACCTTAAGTGACATTACAAGCGGCACCATTATGGACCCACAAGGGCGTATTAATGTGGCAGCCTAAGATGGCGCCAGGAGGAAGTAGGGTGGGGGTGTCTGCGGGAACCTTGCCTTAGCCCTTATTGGCCAAATATGCGCTTCTGCGCTCGTGAACACTGTGTGGTTGCAATAGCTAGGCATTGAGACAGGATGCATGCTGCTTGACCTTTAAGCTGATAAGATTATGTAAAAAACCTCCCTTCACCATTTGCCTTTAAAAGCAAGTGCTTGTGCGAAAATAAATGGAACTGCCTGACAGAACCCCTGTCGCATCTGAGTGTCCTTTAACCGGGCTGCTTTTGGGGCTGGCGGCTGTGCTCACCTCTCTTCACGGCTCTCTTCCCCTGTCTTCTTCCAAAGGGGACCAGAGGGAAAGAGGAATCCTGGGCCATTCGCTCACCCACCGAAAGGAACAAGGCTAGGGCTGTTCAGGTCGGCTGGCGGCGGACCCGACAGAGTGGTGCCCCGTGTGAGGCGTTTTAAAGAGGAGCGAGTGAGGCCCCCGGCTGCTCGGTCCTGAAAGAAGGTCGATGAAGGGTGATCAACCAGCGGAGTAGCCCCCGCAACCATGGTAGTCACTGTGAAGTAATCCACCTGCATGTCAGGGTGAGTACCATAACAGGGGGAAGTCCCTACACTTCTCTGCCCTGTGGCTCCCTTTATCCCTTCCTCACGGGGCAACATGGGAGGCATGTGTGGAAAGAGTGATGAGACAGCCTGCAAGGCTCTAAAGTACATGTTACAAGTCAGAGGAAGAACAATGGAAAATTCCCTAAGAATAGGAGCCTGTATATGAGAACTTTTTGAGAAGTTTCGAGCCTAGGCGGAGGAAGAATAATGGAAAATTCCCCATCTAAGAATAGGAGCCTATATATTTTGGCATTCTTTTACACACTAGCAAGCCACAGTTGGCTGAGTTTTTGTTGTTTGTACAAGAGGTTAGTCCATGGTTTCCTGAGAAAGGAACATTAAATTTAAAAACTTGAAATCAGGTAAAAAAATAACATAAGACAATAGTATCAAAGACATGGAGAAGCTAATATGCCGGTCTCTGCCTTTTCTATTTGGAGTGCATTGAGGCAAGGCATTAAATGTAAATGAATTTACTGTACCGGGTGATAATCCTCAAGAGAGAGCTCCCTTGCTGTCAGACAAGAAGGGACCAACTTATGGGTCCCAAGATAGCTTATTCCCGGTTGCAGCTTTTAAGCAAAAGCTCAATTTAACAGGCTGGCCCGTGGCTCACTCAGGAGAGTGCAGTGCTGATAACGCCAAGGCCACGGGTTTGCATCCTATATAGGGATGGCTGGTTTGCTCACTGGCTGAGCATGGTGCTGACAATTTAACATCTAGTAGTCCATTGGATAAGGAAAGAACTAATGAGGATCCTTTAACCCCTGAAAAGCAGGAAAAGTTAGATGAAGAGGCAACTAAATATCATCAAGAAAAATGGCCTCCTAGTAAATTTTTTCTTCATCATCCTTTTTCAAAAAAGAAAGAATCCCCAGAACTT
>NW_007726113.1:824934-826936 GCF_000696425.1 Galeopterus variegatus | reverse complement strand
AAAAAAAAAAAAAAAAAAAAAATCCCCAGAACTTGGAGATTGGCTTTCAAAGAGCAATAAAACAGGCTCAAAAAGAAGGCGATTTCTCTTATTCTCCTGTGTCTTATGAGGGGAAGGAGCCTAGATGGGAGCCATTACCTTACAAGTTATTTAAAGAGCTAAAACATGCAGTTACAGGTTATAGCCCTATATTTTGTCAGAAATTTGTAGATTTGGTTTTCCAACAATTTCATAAAAATTTTCCTTCAATTTATTTAATTCATTATATAGATTATATTTTTTTGTTTTACATGGATAAATTTACAGGATGCTTTTATTCAATTGATTTTTGATTTGCAGTTTTCTTGGCTTTAAGGTGGCTCCAGAAAGAATTCAAGTTTGATCATGTTTTTCTTTCTTATCTGCACTCTTTTTCTCTGAAGACTCTGGAGTTTTATAAAGAAAAGCAGCCATGGCCAAACAGACCCCTTTTGGGTCTCCTGCTCTTCTACTTAAAACATCAAGAGTCAAATGATTTCATTTCTAATCGTTGGCTCAGCTCTTGAGCTCAGTAACTCATTTGAGAAAACAGACTTCTACAAAAATATAAACTAAGATTTACCTGTTTAATTAGATGATCTCAAATTTCTTCGCATCCACTTGGTATTTTAAACAGACTTCTAAATTCTCTTTAGTCTCATTTATGTAATTTTTTCACAAAATTTTATGCTACTTTCTTAAAAGGAAAAAAATCTCTCCATCTTCTTGAAAAGGCTTGCATACTTTGCTTTACAATGTAAATTTGTTATCTTGCTTTCTTTAAGGCAGGGTGAGGCCTCACCAGTAAGTCTTCTCAATAAAAAATAAAACTGTTGCATTTTATTATAACAATTATACTTAACAGGTATGTGATTTGTCTATTTCTAGCCCTGGTAATGATTATAGAATCTTAAAGATCCCTTGTTTGTTCTTGTTGTTTATGTCTGCATATATGCGTGCGTAAGCTGTATGTCATGTCTATATGTTCATGTCTGTTTATGTAATTGTTTTATGTGCAAGGCACCTAATTAGCTTATGATTAATGCGCGCTCATTAAATAAATAAGTATATTTTTCAAGTTCACGTGACTTAAACTTTCTAATGTTTTGATAAACATATTTTCAAAGTTTGATTTAAACCTTTTACCTAAAATTGTCTCTAGGTCAATGTGTCTCCTTGTTATCTCAGCTCTGCCTCCTGGCCATGCTGGGAGAAACAGTATCTTTTAGACATAGAGAGTGGATATTGCCCTCTGCCTCTCTGGATTCCACATGGCTCCAGACGCCACGTAGAAACCCGGGACCCAAAATGGCTTAGAGAAAAGAAACTTATGCCAAATATCACATAAGTCTTAGTTAGCATTAACTGATAAGGATATAAATCTAATACACCAAGTTTTTGGCTGAGAAACCATAAATATGTATTTCCTAAATTCAGCTAAAACTCAAACTGAGCTTTGTATAATTTGCTCTAATAAATGGATGCTTATTTACTAACCTAAAGGTATAAAAATGTTTTTATCAACAGCCTCTTTGCTAGAGGCTTTTAAGTTGTAAACCCCACCCTTCAAGGGACAATGTTTTGGCCGCAGAAGACAAGGTCATTTTAAAAGCCAATGTCCCAAGGCTAAAGGCAAAAAAACCCCTACCATACCTTTCCCTGCAAAAGGTATCAGACCCCATTAACCTTTTTACAGACAGCTTATATGCGGCCAATCTTCTCTCTGGGCTTCCGGGAGCCTACATTCGCTTAGATTGTAATCCCATCTCCTCCCTTATGATACAAGTAAGGAGTACCTTACAAGGCCACAATAACCCTATTTTTGTTCAACACCTTCAGGGTCATCAAGGAATGCCAGGATTTCTGGCCACTGGAAATGCCCAGGCAGACACTCTTGCCTCTCAGGGCCCTACAATATGTACAATAGATAGTGCCAGCCAACTGCACACTTTAACTCATGTAAACTGGCGAGGTCTACATGCCA
>NW_007726113.1:658235-823539 GCF_000696425.1 Galeopterus variegatus | reverse complement strand
AAAAAAAATTGCTAACATCACTTTTTCAAGCTGTTTTACAGAATCAACGTGGACTAGACCTGTTGTTCTTACAGCAAAGAGGATTATGTGCTGAACTCAAAGAAAAGTGCTGCTTCTATGCCGACCACTCTGGAGTGGTCAAAGATTCCCTAGCTAAGCTTAGAGAAGGACTAGAAAAGCGAAAAAAAGAACGTGAAGCCAATAGTAATTGGTTCCAAAGCTGGCTTTCAGGTTCCCCGTGGCTCACCACCCTGCTGTCCTCCCTGGCGGGCCCCCTCATCTTGGGGCCTTATGCCATTCGCCAGGTTGTGTCCCTTATAAGGCACAACACTACTTCTCTCGTAATGCTCACCCAGGTGGTAGAGGAGGTGGCCCATAATGAAAGCCCTGGCAGCCCTTGGATCAATATGGCCCTTTAAGAAATCAACGCCAATCTCTAAGGCTCCACCCCACCCCCGCTTGGCTGGATAGTCAATGACGGGTAAGATTTCCAGAGGGAAACAACCTAAGACAGGCACAGCCACCAGAGGGAATGGAAGCGAGGCTGGGAAGGTTAGCCGACTCCAGCTCCCTTATTAAAACAAAATGGAGATGTCGGGCCTTAAAAACTAACGCCACCTTAAGTGACATTACAAGCGGCACCATTATGGGCCCACAAGGGCATATTAATGTGGCAGCCTAAGATGGCGCCAGGAGGAAGTAGGGTGGGGGTGTCTGCCAGAACCTTGCCTTAGCCCTTATTGGCCAAATACGTGCTTCTGTGCTCGTGAACACTGTGTGGTTGCAATAGCTAGGCATTGCGACAGGATGCATGCCGCTTGACCTTTAAGCTGATAAGATTATGTAAAAAACCTCCCTTCACCATTTGCCTTTAAAAGCAAGTGCTTGTGTGAAAATAAATGGAACTGCCTCGACAGAACCCCCGCCGCATCTGAGTGTCCTTTAACCGGGCTGTTTTTGGGGCCGGCGGCTGTGCTCACCTCTCTTCATGGCTCTTTTCCCTGTCTCCTTCCAAAGGGGACCGGAGGGAAAGGGGAATCCGGGCCATTTGCTCGCCCACCAAAAGGAATGAGGCTAGGGCTGTTTGGGTAGGCCGGCGGCGGACCCGACAGGGCTGGAACAAGATATAGGCAGGGAGATTTTTCCTAACTTAAGAGTTACTCAGTAGTCAAAACTTGAGATTGGGGAGATTGGGGATGAGAGAAGGGAAAGATTAGAGATCAAAAAGAGGAACATTTGATAGGGTTACAGACTATATGGAAAACATGGGAGATGGAAACGTTAAAAATTACTCCAAAGTGTCTGGTTGGGGTGGCTGGGTGAAAGGAGATTCTTCACACCATATGAAGAAATTCAGGAAGAGAAACAGAAATGAATGGGAAGATGGTGAATACTGCCCTGCATTTAGTTAGAGGTACCAGTAGGATATCCACTTGGAGATTTACAGGGCGAAGCAAAAGAAAAATTTGATGAGTAGATTTTAGCTCCTCTTGCTACACACACACACAAAGATTAACTATGTAAGATAATGGGTATGTTATTTTGCTTCACTATAGAAACCATTTCAGGGCCGGCCCGGTGGCGCACTGCTACAGTGCGCCGCTTGGGAGCGCGGCGGCGCTCCTGCCAAGGGCTCGGATCCCACATACAGACCGGTTCCCACTCACTGGCTGAGCGAGGTGCGGGTGCAACACTGAGGGTTGCAATCCCGTTGCCGGTCCCGGTCCAGGTCCAGTACAGGCACGACACTGAGGGTTGTGATCCATTGCCATACACGAAAAAAAACAAAAAGGAAAAAAAAAAAAAAAAGAAACCATTTTATTATCTCTATATATCCCATAATATCATATTATATGCCTTAAATATACACAATAAATTTTATGTTTTTAAAATGATATGCTTCCCAAATTAGCTCACCCTGTTTTCACCTGTATTAAAGTTGAAATGATAGGTATTTCTTAATGAAAATAGTGGAAAACAATGTAACGATAAAAATGCAGATCATTTAGTAAGAAAATAAAGATTTGAGACTCATTAGCTTATAGGTGGTAGATGAATTCACAGGAGTACATGACACCATCCGAAGACAGAATGGAGAGGGCCACAGATGGAGCCCAGGAAATACCATCGTTCAGAAGAAAAGCGAGAAGTGCCAGTAAAAGAGTCTGAGATGAAACAGCTACTGTGAGCAGGAGACGTGGAGGAGAGTTTTAGAGCGTGAACTGCATCACATACCGTAGCGAAGCCGGGAAAGGTGAGAACTGAAAAGCATCCATGGGGGACTAGCAATAAGCATGTATGACCTTTTAAACTATATTTAAGTAGAATGGTGTGGGAACCAACCTAGATTTTAGGGAGCTGAGATGTGAATAGAAACTAAAAAAGTATAGATGGTGAGCATAAACTAATCCAAGATGTATAGATGGAAGAAAAAAAAAAGAATAAGGTGGGGCTATAATGTTAACATGGAGAAATGTTTACAGTGTATTGTTGAGCGAAAGAACATCTGGCTATGGCAGAGTGTCTACTATATTATTACATTTTTATAATTAAAAATGTGTAAGTTCCATGAGGTCAGGGACTTTGATCACCACTATATCCACACCACCTAAAACAGTACCCAGCTAATAAAAGGACATCAATAAATATTTGTTGAATGAATGAATGAATGGATTAGAGTGTGTGTGTGTGTTCACAGAGAGAAAAAAAAGAAAGAAAAAAATGTAAAGATATACACCAAACTGTTAAACATAATTATTTCCAGGAAGATAATAACTGTGGGAGATGAGAAGTTTTTAATTTCTGTTATATAAACTTATATATAAATAAATTCAGATGATTGGGCCTCAAAAATACCTAACTTATCTACTCAGACTAATATGGGACTAATTTTATCAAGGCAAGTAATTATTTATTTATTTATTTTTTTGTGACTGGTAAGGGGTTGGTGTCGCCTGCACTCATGCTCAGCCAGTGAGCTCACCGGCCATCCTTATATAGGATCCAAACCCGCAGCCTTGGCACTCCCAGTGCCGCACTCTCCCGAGTGAGCCAGGGGGTCGGCCCAAGGCATGTAATTAATTTTAAATGAAAAATAAAGGATGAAATCTAAATGCCAAATGAATGAAAACACTCATTCAGCTCATCAAGGAACATTCTTCCTAGTAGCATCTACTCAGGAAACTACCTTAAGACTAAA
Organism: Galeopterus variegatus; assembly: GCF_000696425.1. Taxonomy (NCBI): domain Eukaryota; kingdom Metazoa; phylum Chordata; class Mammalia; order Dermoptera; family Cynocephalidae; genus Galeopterus; species Galeopterus variegatus. The sequence continues at coordinate 820,340 of NW_007726113.1, read as the reverse complement.
AGAAAGGGGACACAATGAACTAAATAAATTCTATATTTACTTGCTCAAAGCCAGAGACAATGCCCCTTTTTGCTAAACAAGCAAATGAGAATAACTTGTCAAGTGACTTTTAAAATTCCTGACTGTGGACAATCTTTCCTGGTCATCAGAAGCTGCTGTTTGTCCTTGCAATTGCCTTGCTCACCCACAATATGTTAATATTTGACATCAAAGCTTTTTCTACAATGATTACAATTTTCCTGGTCTTTTTTGGAAAGATGGCTGCAAATCACATGTTAAATGATTTCTTTCTGGAAATCATTTCCACCCAAAAGTAAGTTTCTTCCCCAATACAGGGTCTTCTCTCTGACTCCTTTTTTTTTTTCCCATGTTCTCTTTCCTTTTTGGGGGCTTATTCCTTTGAAGACCCATACTTTTTTTTGTTGTTGTTGTTGTTGTTGTTGTTTTTTTTTTTGTCTTTTGTCTTTTTCCGTGTCCGGCAACGGATCGCAACCCTCAGTGTTGCCCCCGTACCGGACCAGGGACCGGCAACGGGATTGCAACCCTTGGTGTCGCTCCCGCGCCTCGCTCAGCCAGTGAGCGGGAACCGGTCTGTATGTGGGATCCGAACCCTCGGGCGGGAGCGCCGCCGCGCTTCCCAAGTGGCGCACTTATCCAGTGCGCCACCGGGCCGGCCCCTGAAGACCCATACTTTAAAAAAAAAAGATTTAATATATAAATTACAGACTACTAAACATCTACCAAAGTGAGTACTCACTTATATGATTAATGGATTCCTCATTTGTAAAATTACTTACAGAATAAAATTTAAGAAGGAACTCCAGGGTGCATTTAAAGTTATTTAATTTACAGAGACTATTTCAAGGACACATATATTCCATAGAGCAAAGAGTAACCATAGTGTCAAAATAAAATTTACATTTTTCTTGCTATTTTCAATATGACCACAGAACAACATTAAATCAATTATTTAGATATGTAGAAGTTTTGTTGTCCTCTAAACAGAAAATGCACTTAGAAGTGTATACCAGGGAGTAGCTTAAATATTAAACTATGCCTGATGCTACCAACTTTGCCATGGAGACAGTATGTGTTAAGGAAAATATCCTTAACTAATATCCAAGTGATATTAGTTAGAATTGTCAAAGTAAGATATAGATTTCCTAAGAAAAATTTAAGAACCTTTCAATTATTTTGAAAATATGATCTCTCACTTTCCTTTATATAAATTGGTTCATTAACATTTAGTTATTCCCCTAGAGTCTGTCATATTCAAGAAGTCCAACACTTTCTTTGTAGTTATGAATTTGAAGAAAGAAAAATTATAGAGCTTGCTTGACATTTATATTCACAAAGTGGCTTCTCTAGAAGTTAGCCCCCCAAAAAGTGGTAACGTGCTTTCATTCTTGAGCAGAACTACTTCCTCTTAGCCAGGGTTAGGAAATATCTGTCAAATAACTGAGTATCTTTACATCTGAAATTAGCCACCCATTGGCAAAAATATTTCATGTCACATTCATGTGGAACACATCAGTATCTTAGCTGAAAGCTGTGTAAAGGTATACTGAAACTCAAGATGGCTTAATAGAGAAAATGAGGCAGTCCCCAGAAAAAAATATCCCACAAATTCAATTTAATAGAAACTATATTCATTAAGTACCCACAATACGCCAGACACTGTACTGAGGGTGAACATAAATGATAGTGAGAGTTTATAATAATCAACTCTATGGGAAATATTGTGATATATTATCAAAAGCAGAGAATAATTTTTATGATTTAAAGAAAGCTGAGAAGAGAATATACTTGCATATTCATCAAGACAGCTGGGTTTACTAAACTTTTGCTGTATTTTTTTTAAAAGGACTTTATGCATCTATTTTATAAAGCAGTTTCAGTTAAAAATAAAGAGGATTATTGAGTAAAGACTGCATGAATTGGAATGACCAGATAGATTCTCAAGGCTTCAACATGCAATTTTATGTAGGTATCATTAAAAATAGGATATGGGCACCAATTAATAGGTATTAGATTTTTTTCCCTAAAAGATTAATTTACAAACTTCTAATCTCTCTGTGATTTTGCCCTTTTATTAGTGTCTCTTCTAAATTCTAACAGTGATTATTATTGACTCTGTCTTGAATACAGATATTGAAATATTTGGAATAGCTCAGAATTTATTAGTAAAATGCCAGTATTATTAAGCAATTAGAGCTAGCAGATAAGGATATGGAATTGAGATTTTATGTTCTGAAGTGCTGTAAGTAGCTTTAAGTGAGAGTAAGAAAACTAGAGAGCTAAAATGGGTTCTTTGCCCCAAACTTATTATAGATCATGTTTCTTTCTCTATCACATGTGCAATGGCATGGTTATAGCTGCCTTAATTTTATATAATAATTATTTGTATTTAATATTCTCCCTTATGTAGAAAGGTTAGGTATTTTCTCTATCATTTTCTTTTTTTCTTTTTTTTTTTTTTTTTTTCTTTTTCCGTGTCCGGCAACGGATCGCAACCCTCAGTGTCGCCCCCGTACCAGACCGGGACCGGCAACGGGATCGCAACCCTCGGTGTTGCTCCCACACCTCGCTCAGCCAGTGAGCGGGAACCGGTCTGTATGTGGGATCTGAACCCTCGGGCGGGAGCGCCGCCGCGCTTCCCAAGCGGCGCACTATCCAGTGTGCCACTGGGCCGGCCCTCTATCATTTTCAAGACTTTTTTAATATGTTTGAAATATTCTGTAGTAATAATAATAATAATTTTTAAAACTGGAAATAAAGAAAAGTAAATATACTCTGAAAGATCTAATAGATAAAACCTACTGACAAAACACTCCAGGGATGAAATTCTCCCGACTCTGCCTCACTATCAGAACATCTATATCCAAGTTACCCTATATCCCTCTTGCTTCAGGTAACAGAATTTCCTCTTTTTGGTCATCCCTGAATATGAAAAGCAGATGATCAGCACTCTCTCTATGATAATAAAGATCATACTTTTTTTTTTTTTTCCAGAAAAGATATCCCCGAATTACTAGTAAAGTGAAATGTAATCATTGCACAAATTATTTCCCTCAGGAGAGAGTTCACTGGAAAGGACACCAACTGGAAACCTCCCAGTTTTTATCTCACATAGTTTCTGGCAACTCTCTTCTTTATTTTCTGCAAAATGTTTGCCCCTGGTGGTAAGTGTTGGATCCACAGCCCAGTGTGTCAGCGGAGGGCAACCACCCATTTCCTGGGTGGCACGTGGGTCAATGAGTATTTTATAATTATTAGAAATCAGGTTGGTAGAGGGATTGGTAGAGGCCTTAATTTTTCTGTGGACATTCTCTCTAATGGCTTGACATCACAGGATTTCTTCCTACAAGTATTGTGAAAACAATCCAGCCTACCTGGTGGTATTGAGAAAAGCTCACTTTAGAAATCAAATGTCTGGATATGAATCCTGCTCCTTACAGGCTGTGTAACCTTGATCAAGCCACTTAACCCGAACCTCAGTCTCTTCATTTGTCAAGGAGATGTTCATAATAGCAACACACCACCTCCACAGGATTGTTGTTGTTTTCTTTTTTTGGAGGGAGGAGGTAGGATTAAATAAAATAAAATACATAAAATATATTGTAAATTGTAACACTTCATACAAATACTAGTTGTAAGTAATTGTTACTACATCTCCTCTCTTCTTTTCCCCTCCCTGTCCATCACCTCTTCAACTCCATGTCTTCCTCCTCCTCCTGCTTTACTGTGTGCAAGTGATACAACCAAAGCAAAGCAAAGCAAAACATGATACCATTGCTTGGGACTAGTGAAATCGTATTTTGCGTATCTTTCTCCTGGTCATCAGATTGGAATTTCCAATTGTCAAACTACAGATAAGCCTATGGAGTTGCTTTTTTCCCCCTCTTTTACTTGACTACCGTGTCAGTTCCTTTAAATGTCTATGGAGGAATGCAAAAAAATAATTCACATTGCTCTACAGAGAGTAATGTGCTATTTATACAGCTTTATTTTTATAAAACAAAAACTATTCTGAATGGAGACAGTCTGTAAAAAAGTGGGATAGGTGTTTACCATGGATTGATTGAATTGTATCCCCTAAAGTTCATATATTAGAAAGTTTATTCCCACTGTAACTGTTGAGAGTAGGAAGTCCTATTACGGTAATTGACAGGTGGGGCCTTGGAGGGGTGATTAGATTGTAGGACCATGCTGCAGTGAATAGATTAATAATTGTGGCCAGCGGCATGAGAGTCTCTCTCTCTCTCTCTCTCTCTGCTCTGCCATTTTCTGCCATGTGAGTCCCCTGCATTGCTGTAAAGCCACCACCAAAGAAGACCCTCACTAGATATGTTCCCTGGACTTTGGATTTCCTAGCCTCCAAAACTGTAAGCAATAAATTTCATTTTCTTACAAATTATCCAGTTCCAGGTATTTTGTTATAAGCCACAAAGTTGAATCTGTAGGAACATTTATGGTATGCTGAGTTGTAATTACCTATAAACAAACACCAACTGATTTACTGCCTGAGTTAAACCTTCCTGTACTAATTTAATATAGGTATCTTTATATATTTCAGAAGTGAAGATAAACTTGTTCCCCCAAATTCCCTTTGGAATGCTTTAATATTGTTAAACAATGCTTATTTCATCTATTAGAGGGAAAATTTGATGGACAAATCCCAGCTAGGGATTATTTTCTATTCATATCATAACAGGTAAGTTTCCAAAATATTACACAAATATTGCATATATAAACCTGGGATAGCACTGACCACAGGTTTCTCAGCTGACTGTCCTAGGAAGCTTCCAGGAAGAACCATTCTGCAATAAAAATTGTCCTTTACTGTGCTGCTTCTCCTAGTGCCTGCTGTCCAGTTTGCTGTACCAAGAAGAGGAATCATGTATCCTCATGTTATCCCTAGCCTGCCACCTCCTCTCAAAATTTGTTGTAACATCCAAAACTGTCACCCCCATGTTCTTGAGCTTTTACAATCCTGAAAATTAAAGTGTTGTTTTAGCTGTCTTTCTACTAAGACATAGATCTCAAAATTGGTTTAGTGGTATTACTTTCTAAAGGAGCATTATGTTATTTCCCTTTGTAGTTTACCAATATATTATTAGTGTTCAATATGATATACTTACCAATAAGTCTGTAATTCTATTACATATCTTTTTCGTTAGGCTTATTTTACTTTGAAATTATTATCCTATAAACCAATGCAGCTGAGTACTAGAATGGCAAATTCAATTCAAAGGATTTCTGTGCCTCAGTTTCCTTATTTACATAAAGTGGGGTTAATAATAGCAACATTCTCATTCATTTATCATGAGGATTAAGTAAGTTTGTATATGTGTAGTACTTAAAACAGTGCCTAGCACACAGAAACTAAATATAAAAAATAACAGAGTTCAATAGGGTTATTAGAATTTTGCCAGACTTAGCACATTTTCCAACCTATTGCTTGTTACCTGTTCTTATCTAACAGTAATAAGTAAGAATCTCTAAGAAGCCACCACTTGCCATCTTTTGGTGCAGTATCAAAAAAGAATATCCACAATTATCTGAAAACGTGACTCAAATGCATCTCCCTTTTCCAACTACATATACCTTTGTGAGGCTGAAGTTTCTTTATATACTTCAACAGAAAAAACAAAAGCAATGAGAAATCCAGTTATCTTCTATTAAGGTAGACGTTAAAGAGATTAACAAAAATGACAAATAATGCTACTCTTCTCACTATTCATTTTTTATTTTGTAGAATATTTTTAAATTAATAAATATCTTATTTATATTAACATGTAATCGGTTTGTCATTATTTTTAAATAAATATTTTTGGAAGCTCTCAGTCTCAGTTTTTATTATGGTAAAAACCAATAGATGTAACTCATATAAGCAAAAGCTCCTTGGGCTCTTCTGTCATTTGTAAGAGTGCAAAAGAGTCCCGAGGCCGAAAAGTTTGAAAATCGCTGATGTCTTAAATTCTTCTAAATTCTTCTATGGTTAAAATTTTCTGAATAGATACATCAATCAATTACAATATGCCATACATTCTTCCTTTAAATTAAAAAAAATCTCCCATTACTAAAGCTAAATAACAAATGATTTTTTAAAACAGTATTTTGTCATAACAAGAACATAAGATTTGAAGTAGAAATTCTAATACTGAATCCATTACTTATTCTGGATGAAAAAATTATTTTTTAAAACCAAAACAGTATGCCAATTCTAGCAAAATTCATGTCAGTGTTGAAAATTTTCTATAAAGCTTCCTTCAATTCTAGAGTAATTGGCTTTAGTTTTTTTAAAAAGTTAAAAATAAAGGACCATTTTTCATATCTGGGTTGCACTGAAACTGAGAGATGTATAGTCCTAGACTAGAAGATGAGATTCAGCTGAAATCTAAGGCTCAGCTGCAGAGAGAGGTGACCATGAGATTGTGAACCCCTCGTAATTAAAAGAAATCCTTGAGAGACTACTGGACTTCTAGGAGCTGAAATCAATTTTATATAAATGAAATCTCAAAGGAAAGGGTATATCCAGGTGACAACAAAGTTACAGGCATAGCCTTAGGTAAGTCACTTCTCCATGTGTCCACATCTGCTTCTGCAAATGAGTTAAGGTACAGGAAGTGTCTGTGTCAACTAGAATGTGCTAAACAAATGGTTATTGTTGATGTCGTTAAGGTAACCTAGGGAGCCCTAGGGCTGTAGTCAGACCATGTGGCTTTCAGATCATGCTCCATTATTTGGCTCCTTCACTCATCCTTTCTACACTTAACTTTCCCCATCTGTATGAGGTAGGAGGGACGTGCATAGTGGGTGTGGGCTTTCGGAAGGGGCCATGCATGAGGTGGGGAGCCAGAGAGTTGGCAGAAACTGTTGCTGTAAAACATAACCCTACATTTCCAGAAAAGCACTGGAAATCTTGTGGAGAAAGGAGAAGGGCAGAGAGGTTCATTACTCAGCGTGACAAGAGGAGGAACCTGAAAGATGGGGAGGCGCAGGAGCGCAGCCTGCGACAGGCAAAGAAATGATGGCTGTCAAAACAGTTCTACATCTAACAGGAATCGTGCTCTGTAAAGCAATATGGTAAAGTTTTATTGAAGATTTCTAGTAGGAACTAGAAACAGGCTGCTTCTCTAGAAGGGAAGCACTTCCTTCTTTAATTCTGTGTATTGCACACAGTGCTCCATATCCCTTCAAATGTCAACAAAACAGAGGGCAGCTTGCTATTCCTTTTTATGTTTGTTGGAGTAGAACCCTATAGCCAGAAGCTAGCTTCTGAGAGAAAAATTAAAAGCACCATTCTGCCAAAGATCTTAATTATTCTCCAGCTCTTTTGTTGTTGTTGTTGTTGTTGTTTTTTCTTTTGCAGCTGGCCGGTAGGGAAATCTGAACCCTTGACTTTGGTGTTATCAGCACCACACTCTCCCAAGTGAGCTAACCGGCCATCCCTCTCCAGCTCTTTTAACAAGAGAGTTTCGGTGAGGTTAAAAAGAATTCCACAAAATATTCATGTTTGCATGAATGTTCAGATACCATAAAATGTCCTCTAGAAAATCATTCAGAAGCTATTAGGTACACATGAGCAGATTTAAAACACACATTCATGAAACATAGCAGTAGACATCAAAATTATCCTGGATCACTTTGCAGCATTCTTATTCACTGTGGATTATTCATACATTTGCAGAAACAAATCTGAATACTAGTGATACATCTAAAGAAACATACTAGTCAACATGGGAAAACTCTTCAAAAAACTAACAACGTCTCTTCTATAAAACGAGGAGTCTGTAATTAGGGAGTTTCCGGAGTTTTTTTGGTTCTAACACTCTATAAACCAATAATTTTTATTAGCATTTAAAAGCTGGAAGATGAACTGAATTTTCTTGAAATGAAAACTTTGTTTAAAAGTATAAATCATAAAGAATCCAGAGGATTGTATGCTTCTTTGGAGGCTGATTAGAGAAATGTGGAACATGCTTAGCATCAAAGTTCAGATCAAATGAAAGTCAATGAAGGGACATAAGTTATGAGCACTGCCTGTTTTGAGTGTCTACTATCAGAAAGTCAACATGGAAAATATTTTATGTATATCATCACATCTTAGAGTAAGAATAAAGTTTAAGAATTTTTAAATAGCAGTGCAGCTCAGGAAATTACAAATGTCACATTCATATTCTTGAACTAGTTAATATGAGCCATTGACAAATTTTAGAAAGCATTAAAGATCAGTGTCACTAATAATGACACACTGGAGCATTAAAACTGGGCTTACTACATGACATGGAATGGCTGGACTGTGTAGATATTGTATGGAGTTGATTTAGAGTCACCAAACAAAGGAAGATTAGAATATTATTTCATATTCTCGAAAATATACATATATATACTCTTGTATAAATACATGCACATGCATACACATACACACACTCAACAGAAAAAAATCTCGTTGATATAAGTGCTTTGCATCCTCCATAAACTGTGCTGAGTATTACTCATTTCAGAAACAGAAGGAAGAGTACAAAAGAGCAGGGCTGCTAGGAGACTGGGGGAAGGGATGGTGGTAAAGGCCTTAGTTAAGATTCTTTTAGTTTATACGCACTCCTTTTATTATTATCTTGGATGATAGTCTCTCTGTTTAATATTTACTGAGAAGGGGCAAGGGACTCTCAGCATTATTCACCTGAAACTATAAGATTTGTTCAATATGCCAGGATGGTAGCTTTTAACCAAGAGGCTGAGGGCTCCAAACACCACAAAGATGATTAAACAGGCTTGTTATGGAGAATTTTGTTCACCTAGGCTGTAAATGAAACCACCAGCTTGTGAGTATTAGCCAATTACTCTAGGAATAATCTTCCCAGCCTGTGTTAATTAAACTCGTCACACAGCAAAGCTTCTCTTCTTAGTTAGAAATGTACAGGCATTTTGAGTCCAGCTTTCTCTTTTGCAAACTACTAAAATAAAGGCTGCACCCAGTGGTTTCTACTCCAAATACAACAAAAAATTTCATCTTTCACAACAGCTACATGTAGACATCCTGGTATATAACAACCAGGAATGGAGCACCTTGGTGAAAACTTCAGGTAGACAAGGGTTCTACACAAATGGGCAAATACCAATAAATTCTAAATTAAGTTACGGCCATCATGTTTGAAAAACATGGACAGGGCAGCTTTTTTTTTTTTTTCTTTCCTTGTGATTCATCTTCCCATTCAAACTTGAAAGAGAGCAACATTGACATCATTTGTGAGGAAAGTACAGTAATGTCTACTACAGAAAATAACATTTAAAAAATGCAAAAATATCCCTGTCTCTTATTATCTTCTCAAGGACTACCCTCTAAGTATAACCTCATGCCTGTCAAAAATATGTTAGTAAAGTACTGAGTTGAAATTCTTCATGTGAAATTATGAACCAGCCAGAATCAAATATTGTTATTCAATTTTAAATAGTTTCAATTACTAAGCGTTTGTAATAAATGAAGAAATGTAATTTTACACTTAAATTTCATATTTGAAATGAAAAGAGGAGGATTATTAACAAATATTCTAATTGTTCTTTCATGATTAGCTACTGTTCCATGTTTAATTATGGCATGTGTAACACAATATCTTCCCATCAGCTCTATTGCTATGCTTCTTTTTTATTTTTTCAAATATACTAGACATGTTCTGTAATTATTTGATGGAGGTAACAGTAGATTCAGTTTTGACCAATCACCGTTATATTTTCACTATGGGGAAAATTATAATATTTACAGTAGTCTTCATACTTTTACTCATATATTATAGAAAACAAGAAAGTACTATTTGATAACAATTAGATATCATCAGATTATGCTACAGAGTTTTAGAGTTAAGCATGGAGTTTCAGAATACCATGAAACAATGTAACATTAATTTAGAATGCTTTAGCCTTTGATTTATTAAACATGGCAGTTTTGTTTGATATATAAAAGCAATTTGCTTTAATACTAATCAAATTCCTTTCCACTGTACTCCATGGAACAGTGTGATTTGTTGTTCTGCATACAAAAATGTCAAATGAACTATGTGATGGTTAATTTTACATGTCAGCTTGGCTAGGTTGCAGTGCCCAGATATTTGGTCAAACATTATTCTAGATGTTTCTGGGAAAGTATTTTTTTTTTAGATGAGATTAACATTTAAATCAGTTGACTCTGAGTAAAGCAGATTACACTCCGTAATGTGGGTGGGTCTCAGTGAATCCGTTGAAGGCTTTAATAGAAAAAGACTGGTCTCTCCTGAGGAAGAGGAAATTCTGCCAGCAGACTGCCTTTGGATTTGGACTGCAGCATCAATTCGTCCTTCCCTGGATCTCCAGCCTGCTGGGCAACCCTGCAGATTTTGGACTTGCTAGCCCCACAGTCACATGAGCCAATTCCTTATAATAAACTTTTTACTCTCTCTCTATATACGTCCTGTTGGTTCTGTTTCTCTAGAGAACTCTGACTAATATGAAGCTATTACTTGGAATAATAAATGATGCCTTTAAAAGCTTCTTAGAAATATATTATTCTTGAATGGCACTGATATTCCTTGAACTTTTAGGAAATAAAAAATAAAGAAGCTAAATTTTGAGGAAAATCTATCTTAAATCTTCAGTCTTATGGAGATTGGTATAAACTGATTTCTACTTATTCTTTGAAAGTGAAATATTAGAACAAAAATTAAGAAGGAGGTAAAAGTTTATTTGAGAATGAAAGTTGTGATAAGGTCCTCTATTAACACTAGATTCTCTCTATTGCTTAATAAAACGATAAACAGGGAAGGTTTTGTTCTGTGGCTCCTTTTCAATTTTTTTCAGTAAAACAAAAAGAATTCCTAGATTTAGCTAGCTGCAGAATTAACACATTGTCAATGGTGTGTGCCTTCCGAATATCCTGTTTACATTGCCTTCCTTTCTCCATAATTAAAAGTAGGTGGTAGAATACAGTGATTTGAATGGGCTCTAGACCTGTGCTATTCAACTCCATATCCACTAGCTACTAGCAGCTATTTATATTAAAGGTAATAAAATAAAATTAGAATTCAGTTCCTCAGTTACATTAGCCACATTTCAAGTGCTCAATGACAACATGTGGCTACTGGCTACTCTACTGAATAGCACAGATATAGAATACATTTCTATCACTAAATAAAAGTAATATTGGACCATGCTTCTCTAACATAAAACTGCATAGGTTCAAAGTTTAGTTTCACAGCTTATTACCAATATGAATTTGTCCTTTCTGTGCTTTAGTTTTATCATATGCAATATAAAATAATAGTAGAACCTATTACCTTGGGTTGTTTTGAGAATTAAATATTATAATGTATGTAGAACACTTGACATCTTGTATGCATTCAATAATTATTAGCTTTTACTGTTAATAATATTACCATAGTTTCCAATTCTAAAATAGACATTTTTTATAACTTAATTCTAAAATTGTGACATGTCTTACAATTGACATCAATTTAGTGAGGTTTTACTTAATGTATTGGGTTTTCTGCTTTTAATGGCATCTTATAATTAGTAGAACGTGAAATATTATATTCCCAGAGCAATGCATATGTCTCAAATTTACATATCAAAGTGATATAAAATCCTAAAAGCACTGTAAGAAGGAAATTAGGTAGGAACATTGAGACTAATAGTTTGCAACAAAGATAAATGCTTTTATTTTATGTCATCACTATAAAAATTCAAATTTATGTTCCTATCCTTCATATTATAAAGCCTTACCAGCAGACATTTACTTTTGTCTGTTTAAAGGCAGAAACAAAGACCAATAGCTTTTTAGTCTTCTTTAGTTTTAGAATTAGCTGCCCCCCTCTCTTCCTTCCTTCCTCCCCCAACAATATGCTGCTGAAACACAGGTGAACAAGACATAGTACCTTATCTCAAGGCCAAATAATAAAGGACAAGGTAGATGTCCATGTAATTTCAATTCAGTGTGTCAAGTGCTTAAATAAGGTGATGACGGGGTGATAAAAGGACCCAAATGTTCACAGTTCGGTGAAGTTCAAGGAATATTCTCTGAGGAAATATTTAAGCTGAGACCTAAATGTAGAATACAAAGGTAAAGAATGGTGGGAAAGAACTTTCCAAGCAGAGGCTAAATGATGCGAACAGGCATATTTAAGTAGTTAAACATGGTAGGCAAGAGCCAAGGTTGGGAATATTGGGAGAAGGGTCTTGTGTAAAAGACTAGGTAAAACTAACCATGTGGTATGTCTGCTGATATGACTTTGCCAATGGAACTCTACAGTTTTCACATTGTTTTAATTTTCTCTTTTTTTGGTTTCCTTTTCTTTAATTGAGAGACAATTTATTACACATAGTTGTGGGGTATAAAGTTGATTATCAATAGTTGTGTACAATGAGTGGTGGTCAAATCAGAAGAGTTAGCTTATCCATCATTACAATACCTAATACTTCTTTGTGTTGGTTAACCCATTTCTGATTAATTTCTGATTAGCCCCCTTTCCTCTCCCCCTTGCCTCTTTCCACCTCTAGTAACCACAGTTCTGTTCTCTCCTTCTAAAAGATCGACGTATTATTGTGATTGTTGTTTCTCTCTCTCTCTCTACTGTTTATTTATTTGTGAATTCAGCTCCCCCTTATGAGTGAAAACCTGGTATTTCTCTTTCTGTGCTTGGGTTATTTCACTTAGTATAATTTTCTCTAGGATCATCCATGTTGCTGTGAGTGTTAGATTTCATTATTTTTTATGGCCGGGTAGTATTCCATTGTGTATATACCACATTTTCCTTATCCAGTCATCCACTGATGGACATTTAGGTTGGTTCCATAGCCCGGCTATTGTAAACAGAGATTCAATAAACATGGGAGTGCATTACAAGGAGACAGTATCTTTGCTAAGGAATGGGGAACCAAAAAGTTTCCAAAAAATGGGATGTGGGGAGAGATAGTCCTAGAGCCTTGGTTCTGTCCACAAAAGGCAGGACAAGGCAATGAAGAAGACTATGAAGGTACCATGCAACAGGGCAACTGGAGCCAAGTAATGAGGGAGGAAAGGGCTGAGACAGGTCAGAGTTCTAGAATCCAACTTTATATACCTTACTTTTGATAAAGTCTGGTTGTTCAGATGAAATTCCATATGTGAGGATTAGCTTCACTACAGACAATACAACAGTGTGGGCTGCTGTGAGTGGGCAGCATCCTCACAAACTCAGAGTGAAGAAAAAGTTGTGCCCTGTGAGAATTAGACTACAAAAGTAACCATGTTAGGGAAGAATTTGGGTATATGTCAGAGTCATCTGGTGGAGACTTCCACTGTTAATAACCAATATCATCAGCATCTGTACAAAAAAGGAATGTGAAACTGAATGAGGACCAATGATTTGCAAGTTATCCAGAGAACGAAGTCAGAAGCACAGTCTTATTTTTGTGTCATGGGACTGCTCTGTAGTTTGGCTGCTTTGGTTACTGGATTCTTCAGTCTGTCTGGTCTCTGTGACAAGTAATTGGCTAGTGATCTCCAAACTGGATGTGCCCAACTCAGGGCAGGTACAGGACAGAAAAAAAAAAAAAAGATTAGAAACACTAATTATATTTATTTTACCATTCCTCTAAAATTTCTGTTTTGGAATGTATTATTTCTTATATTGCATATTTAATATCATTTGTATATGTAATACAGGATTAAATATATACACATATGTTACGGACACTTGCTAAATTTTTGATTCAAAGACGTTTGCAATTAAAAAAATCAAATTTTGGAAATCCCAAAATATTTGAATCATAAACATGTTTCCACCAGTCCTAGACTTGCTAATCAGTGTTTGCTTATAATTCAGCTTCATTCAAGCAGAGAACGAATGCAGTGGTTATGCCAACACAATAGCATTCTGTGTGATATGACAATTTGCATTTTAGGCTAACAAATAAGTAATCTGGTATGTATGTATTTATCTTATGATCCTAGCTACTAAGAATTTATTTCTAAGAAAAAGATCCATTTTCAATACAGTGCCTAAGAACCCAAATACCAGACCCTGAACCATGGAAATTTAAAAGTAAAATATTACTTAACCAAGTATCAACAATTACATACTAGTTTTTAATCTTATTTTTCAATTTTGTCCACATATGTTTCTGAATCTACTAACTGTGGGAAAATGCCCAGCCAACAAAAGTATAAATAAATATGAATTAAAAAAAAAAAGACTGCCCATGGCTCAGCCTCCTTTACTTTGGCCCAAACTTAACATTTTAAGCAAAAAGAAAAATATTAGGAGGGGGATTTTTCCTTTTCATTAACATCTTTACTCTCCTCTTGGACCTACCATGTTTCAAGATTAAATAAAAAGAAAAAGAGAAAGGAATTATTGAGATAAGCAAAGCAAAAACAGTAGAGTAGAGGGAGGCCAACTGAGCTACGGAAGGAGTAGCCAGTGTTTCCACCTGCTTGGAAGAGAGTGAAGCCACGCTCAAGAAAGAATAGATAAGCTCTCCCATACTCCAGGCCTCGTTTTATTTTGTTACGAAGATTTTTTTAAAGTAAATGTCTCTAAGAAAGAATTTTTACCTCGTCATGATTAAAAGTAATTTTTAGATTACTTTGGAATGGGGAGAGGTTAAATATATTCCTCCTTTGAGGAAGCTTTGCATGCAAGCAAGAACTCATGTCAAGAAGCTCTGAATATATACAAGAAAACTGCAAGAACAAATAAACAAAAATTAGAATTGAATTGAAACACAGTAAATATCTTGATTCAGTGTATTAAAATGTGATTTTTAAGGTCTGAATTAAAACAAACTAAAATATAAACACAGGGGTAATGAAATTATTAATCCTGAGAAAGAATGATGGGAATTCATAACAAATGAACAAGCAAACCAAGACTGAAACGGAACGTCACAGCCTCAAAAGTAGCCATGAGGAGAATCCACCAGAAGGTCAGAAGAAAAGGAAAGGATGCAAGAAATGAGAGCAAAAGAAAGTGGTTCAGAGACTTAAACAATTTGATACTACTTAGACAACTGGCAGTTATCTAATTTTCATTCACAAAGTTGTTGCTAAGCAGGGGATTTTAGTATAAATGTATTTTTAAATAAATAAAGCTGGTGCATGGACCACTAAATTGGTTTGCCCATAGTACTAAGTCCCTGTCATAACCACAATAAAGTTAAATATTATTAGTGAAGCTTAGACTCTAGGGGACCTAAGGGAAATATGGGGGAAACAAAATTATCCATAAATTATATTATGTGAAACTACAGATTTGCTCAAGAAGTCAATGGCAAAGCATATACGAATTCCTGGAACCACAGTATCAGCCTAGATCTGGGAAAACTCATAAAAATCGTTCCCTAAAGAAGTTTTTTCTTTTATAAGCTGAGTCCCCTTAGGCTAAACTTCCACAGAATATTAATATGTAAATGATCCAGTGTAGAATTTTCTAGCAAAAGTTAAAGACCCTATTCCTATTCATATTCTACTTTTCCACTCATGAACCTCAAAACTACTGCCTCATTTGTTAAGCACACTTTTGTTCCAATACCATATTACCAGCTCTGCGCTCTATTGGCAAGACCCTCCCCCAGAACACTGACAGGTCCCCACCACTCTCTGGCTCAGCTCCAATCCCATTTTGTCCTTTATCACTGTTCAAGTCACACACTAGATGAAACCTGGGTCTCTTCCTGTCTCAGTCTCTAATTTGTCCCCCAAAGCTCTGTACATGCCTCTTTCTGCCCCCATCTCTGACTCCTCCCCAACACACTGTGCCCTCTGCAGCTCTCAGCTAGTCATAAGCAAAATTCCTTCTATCTTCAATCTCTTCTTGAACACGACCTTTATTTTCTTAGTGCTGCTGAAAACTCTCCATTCTGAAGAAACCCCATCTCCTGTAGGTCTCCAAGTGGTTTTCCACACATTCACACCACTGGGTCTGGAAGTGGGGCAGATATCCCACTTGCATTTCATTAACAATTTTCTTTTTCTCCTCACTCTAGACCCTAACTCTGAGTCCCATGTTATCAGACTACAGAATCTACTGCATCTCCTTTTTACAGCTTCCTACTCCTCCCCGTCAGTTCTCAAAGATTTTGGCTCTTGGCTTACTGTCAAATACTCTTCAATTCTACTTCAGTATCACACATGGAAAACTCTTCCAATGCCTTGGATTCTTGGTTCCTTGACTCCTTGCCTCCCATGATTTGGTCCTCCCAGCTACCAACCCCTGTGACCTAATCATTATCCCTTACAGGAGCCCAGTCTAATCACAATTTCAAGCACCTCCTTTCTAATCACTGACTCCTACTTTTTTCTGTAAAAATCTGAACCCACTGAGACTAAGAACCCATTTATTCTCTACCCTTTCACTGTCCCTATGCCCCTTGTCTCCTTGCCTAGTTTAAGTTCCACGTGCCATCACTGTAATTATTCCTTGCATATGTGTGCAGTTCTACTTGCCTCCTTCTCACATTATCACACTCTCTTGGTAAAGCTCTAATTCTGCTTAAATCCAACTCTGTCTAAGCCATTTCCAGAGAAAAACCTAGAATGATACATACTGGTTGCTATGGTCTGAAAGCGTCCCCAGAATTCATATGTTAAAACTTGATAGTAATGGGGCCGGCCCGGTGGCACACTGCTATAGTGCGCCACTTGGGAAGTGTGGCGGCGCTCCCGCCGAGGGTTCGGATCCCACATACAGACCGGTTCCCGCTCACTGGCTGAGCGAGGCACGGGAGCAGCACTGAGGGTTGCGATCCCGTTGCCGGTCCCGGTCCGGTACGGGGGCGACACTGAGGGTTGCGATCCATTGCCGGACACGGAAAAAGACAAAAAAAAAAAACCAAAAAACTTGATAGTATTAAGAAGTGGGACCTTTAGAAGGTGGTTAATCCAGAAGGGTGGGGCCCTTATGAAAGAGGTTGTAGGGAGCACCCAGCCTCTTCCTTCCTTCCAGCATGAGAGGACTAAAGCAAGAAAGTGACATCTTTGGAGCACAGAGCAAGCCCTCACCAGACACTGAATCTAGTGGTATCTGATCCCAGCCTCTAGACCTGTAAGAAAGAAATTTGTTGTTTATAAATTACTCAGTAAGTTATTTTGTTATAGCAGCCTGAATGGACTAGAGCACTAGTCTTACTTTAAAGTCATGACCACTAGTGTCTAGTGGGCCCTTCGTGCTGGCCTCCAGTCCTCTTTGATGTCCCTTGTTCATCACCTTGCTCACTTCCTTAGATAAATATTTCACATCATACTTTTCTCATCAGATCTCTAATAGCTCCTCTCTCATCTTCACTCTCAGCTGGTAACTAACTTCCTATTTCATGAAGGAAACAGAATCACTCAGATTCTACCCTAATTTCCGCCAAGTACTCACCCCCATCTGCCACTTCCCTGCCTGTGTGTTCTGACCCTCCACTCTCCTTCCTGTGCTCACAGCAAGGCCAACCCTCACCTTGTGCACTAGATCCCGTCTTCTCTTGTCTATTCAAGAACATCTCTCCAGCAATACTGCCACTCTATTTCTAACATCAACAATTTTTGTCTCCATACTAAATCATTCCTGTCAACTTGCACATATTTATTCCATACTGCAAAACACCTTCTCTCAACTCTACTTCCCTATCCAGACACTGTCCCACATTCCTCTTCACTTTTATAGCAAAACTCCTTGAAATACTTGCATCCACATATTTTCTCCCATTCTCTTTACCATATTTTAGGAGGTTATTATATCCACTTGTCCACTAAAAGATCACCAGTGGCCTCTATGTTCCTAATTTCAACTGGTCAATTCAATTCATTGATCAATGTCAGTCTTCCTCTCACTTGATCCATGAACAGCTTTTGACAAGAGGATCATTTGCTTTTCCTTTACACACTTTCTTCACTTGGTTTTGGAACACTATCTCTTGGTTTTCTACCTCTCTGGCTGCTTCTTTTTACTATCTTTTTTACTCCTTCTCATCCACGAGACCTCTGAGCTCTGGAGTGGTCAGAATTCAACTTTGCATCTCACACAGTCTCACGGCTTCTATTGCCTTTTACTTATGTCTTTGGGTATAATCTCTCTTCCAAACCCCAGTTTATTGTACCTAGTTGTTCACCTGACAACTCCAGTTAAACATCTAATATGTGCTTCATACTTAACAGAGCCAAAACCTAACTCCTTATTTACCTCCCTCCTTGAAAGACATAAATGATTCAAAACCATAAATAATTTAAAATTATGTATTCTAAATCTTGGAGTTTATCTTTTACTATACTGGAATATGAATTGGTCCAAGAAGTAAGACCAAACAAAACTAGTTTTCCAGTACAAAAGTGAATAAGAAATTATCTATTTCTTTAGTTTGATTGCTTAGTCAATTATTTTTCTATCTTCCTACTTATCCTAAGTATATACCATGATTCTCAAACTTTCTCTGAAATAGCAATTAATGGTGTCTGGATTTCATATTACTCTCCTTCTGAAAGTCAATTTCTATAAAAATTTAAAATGCACTTTACATGTTCTTTCTAAGCTTAAGTAATTAACTAAGGATACCAACTAAGGAAATTAAATGCCAAATAAAACCAAATCATTATATCCTCACCATAATTTTCAATGTAAATAAATGCAAAATTTGACGCTATAACCTATAAAAAACCCTGTTATCATATGGGCAACAGCTGTGACTTCTGACTTAGTTTGATCTTTTCCTCATTCATGTATTAAAGATGTATTAAGCAACTTCTGTGAATAAGGCACAGCTTTGATGCCATGAGGGATATCAAAATATATGAGTAATAAAGAACTAAGTAAGGAGGATAAGACATATAGAAATGTAGGCAAGACAAAATTCTGGGGGTGTTCTAAAGAGGAAGAAATGAATTCTGTCTGGGTAAACAGAAAGATGAAGGAAGTGTTCTTGTGTCATGTGGTTTATAATTTACTGGAGAGTAGAGTCTGTGTCTTAACCATCCAGGTTTCACACTTCATACAAGCACTTTGAAATAAAGTTGTCACTTTAAAGGTTATTGAATGAATGAATGAATGAATGAATAAATGAATGCATCTATGTATATGTATTTCGATGGATCAGATTGGCATCCAAAATAATGTCTTTGCTACCTCAAAAAAAGGGAATTTGCATGTAGTGGTAGCCACAGGTGGGCCAAAGGAGAATCTGGTTTGGCCTGTAATATGCACTGAATGTGTCCCCCAAAGCTTCATGTACTAGAAACCTAATCCCCATTGTGACAGTGTTAAGAGGGTGGGAAATCTTATTATGGTAATTGAAAGGCAAGACCTTGAAGAGGTGATTAAATTGTGAGGACTGTACCCTTGTGCATGGATTGATCCATTCATGGAGTAATGGATGTGGTTCTGGTGGCTTTATAAGGAGAGTGAGTGTGAAACTTAGCTCTCTCTTGCTCAGCATTCTGCTATGTGACACCCTTATTGCTGTACAGTCACCACCACCAAGGCCCTCACCAGATGTGTTCCCCAGACTTTGGACTTCCCAGCCTCTGAAATTGTAAGAAATAAATTCTATTTCATTATAAATTACCCAGTTTCGGGTATTTTGTTATAAGCAAAAGAAATGGACTAATACATGCAGCCAGTAAAAAAAATAGTGAAAAACGTATGGAAAACACATGTATGACTTCCACTAGTTAGCTGCTTCACATGCTTCAGATGCAGAAACTTGAGCCTGTAATTTTTGGTGTACATAATAGCTGCTCAACAAATAAACAAATTGGATAAATACATGAATGAGTGCATGTTGAATGTGAAATAGGATTCCCTACCAAATCCACTGGTTTATTTCCTGTTGAGCATAATCTGAAATGATCTTACTCACTGGGTTGCTACTCGTCCCCTGTTTGCTGCCCACTAGAATGTTAAGTTCCATGCAGGCAGGGGCCTATTGTGACTTCTTCAGCACTGCATTGTTGGTTCACTGCACAGTGCCTGATGCATTAGATGACTAAAATAGTATAGCAAATGTATTAATGTTGAGGAATGGCAGAGTGGGGAAGCTGACTGTTTAAATGAGAAAAATTGCCTTGGAAAATGGACTCACCACTAACAACTGATATTTGTTGAATATTCACCATTTATGAGGCATGGGGCAGGATGCTATATGGGATTCAGGCACTAAAAATTAGACAAAGAATATGAAAAATTATAGTTTTGTTTTTAACCCATGTTCAAAAAAGGAAGCCAGTATGATTTTCCCTACTAAAACCCATCAACAGAGAAATATTTTTTCATTAAACATTTTGAATTGGCTAGAGAATGCTGCTATATGAAGAAGACACAATTTTTATAGCTAGAATTAAGAATAGTGAACTAATTTTTAAAAAATAATTTTTATTCTACACTGAAATAATCTAACCATCTTAGTTATTACGTTTTTATTTTTTAAATTCATTTATTAGTTTTATTTATTTAAACTGTTTTTTTGATTGTAACATAGTTGATTGTACATATCTGCAGGGTACAGAGTTCAACATCAGTACCTGTGTGTAATATGTGATGTTCAAATAAGGATAATTACTATATTCAACATCACACAATGTAATCGTTTTTTGTGTCCTTTTACCAATTCCTCCCTTACACCCTCCCCTTCCCTTCTCTGGTAACTTCAGTTCTGTTCTCTCCTTTTGAAAGTTCAACCTATTATTGTGATTGTTGTATCTTTCTTCCTTATTTATCTATTTAGTTAGTTTTTAGCTCCCACGTATGAGTGAGGACATGCAGTATTTCTCCTTCTGTGGCTGGCTTATTTCACTCAACACAACTTTCTCTAAGTTCATCCATGTGCTGCAAATGGCACAGTAGTATCCCATTATGTAAATATACCACATTTTCCTTATCCAGCTCTCCAAAGATATTTAGGTTGGTTCTAACTATCGGCTATTGTAAATAAATCTGCAATAAACATGGGAGTGCAGGTATTCCTTCGACATGATTTCCGTTCCTCTGGGTATATACACAGCAATGGGATTGCTGGATCATATGGCAGTTCTATCTGTAATTGTTTGAGGAACCTCCATATTGTTTTCCATATAGCTTCACCAATTTACAGTCCCACCAACAGTGCAGGGTTCCCCTTTCTCCTCATCCTCACCAGCATTTGTTTTTCTCCGTCTTTTTGATAATAGTCAGTCCAATTGGCATGAGATGATACCTCAATGTGGTTTTGAATTGCATTTCCCTGATTCTAAGTGATGTTGAGCATTTGTTCATGTGTCTGTTGGCCATTTGTATATCTTCCTTTGAGAAATGCCTATTCAGCTCCTTTGCCCATTTTTAATCAGGTTATTTGTTTTTTTTTACTGTTGTTTGTGTTCCTTGCATATTCTGGATATTAATTCTTTGTTGGGTGCATCTTTTGCAAATATTTTCTCCCACTCTGTAGGTTGTCTTTTCATTCTGTTAATTGTTTCTTTTGGGGAGCAGAAGCTTTGTAGTTTAATATAATCCCATTTGTTTATTTTTCCTTTTGTTGCCTGTGCTTTGGGGGTCATATTCATAAAGTCTTTGCCCAGTCCTACTTCCTGCAGCATTTCCCCTATGTTTTCTTTTAGGTGTTTTATAGTTTCAGGTCTTATATGTAAGTCTTTTATTCATTTTGAGATGATTCTGGCATATAGCAAAAGGTACAGGTCTAGTTTCATTCTTCTGAATATGGATGTCCAGTTTCCTTAGCATCATTTATTGAACAGGCAGTCTAAAAAAACTAGCACATATTCTTTTCAAATCAGAATCAGATTCACTGTAGGCTTTCCTTAATCTAAAAATAATTGGAAGGGCACTGCCATTACTCATGGAGGTGAAGGTATTTTATTATACTCAAATATGAAGCCACTTTTATATTGCAGCTCATAAAAGCAGAATAAAAATGAGGCAAAATGTAAAAAAAGAAGAAGTCTAAGAGTACAGTAAGTATTTGGTTATTTCAAATGAAATATTAATGTGTCTTTAACATCTTCCATGTATATGCTCACATCCTGCTTTTAGTTATCTTGCACCGAGGTCTGTGAACACAAGCACACTCTCTCTGCTCAAGATTATCTAAGAGCAGATAATCTTGAAAAATTCAACAGATACATAAAATGATTTTCAAAGAAAATTAACCAACATAAAAAACACGTATGCCGGGCCGGCCCGGTGGCGCACGGGAGAGTGCGCCACTTGGGAGCACGGCGGCGCTCCCGCTGAGGGTTTGGATCCCATGTGGAGACCGGTTCCCGCTCGCTGGCTGAGCGCGGTGTGGGCACAGCACCGAGGGTTGCGATCCCGTTGCCGGTCCCCGGTGCGGGTGCGACACTGAGGGTTGCGATTCCGTTACCAGTCAGTAAAAAAGACAAAAAGGAAAAAAAAAACACGTATGCCATCATTCATTAGTAAAAAACTATGTTCAGTCAATAAATAATATTCTCTGAATTATATTAAGTGAAACGAGTCAGGCACAGAAAGAGAAATACCACATGTTCTCACTTATTGGTGGGAGCTAAAAATTAAGAAATAAATTCATACACACACACACACAAAAAAAAAATCTGGGGGGGGGAAGAAGATATAACAACTACAATTACTTGGAGTTGATACGACAAGCAAACAGAAAGGACATTGTTGGGTGGGAGGAAGGAAAGGGAGGAGGGAGGGAGGTTTTGGTAAGGGGCAACAATAATCAACCACAATGTATATCGACAAACTAAAATTAAAAAAAAATATTCTTTGATTATTCTATTCATACTCTAGCTGTGATATGATTTCAGTGGTACTGGGGAGATCCATTTCCTCCATTGTCTGCCCTATGCAAGGGCTAGAGATGCTGAATGTTCACACAGTCATTCTTTAGGTGTTGCATTTTCCACCCCCCAGTAGCCACTCAAATAGTACTAATAATCCTGTAGGGACAGATGAGGACACTAAAACCTTAGTGAGAATTGGGTCCTGCTGAATCAGAGCAGCAGGAAAAGCTCTAAATGTCTGGAAAGTGTGGGTAAAGATGGAGGACCCAGAGATGGAGGCGAAATTACCGAAGACAGATTTCACCCACTTTAGGACTGTGCCTAAAATTAGCTCTAATTAAGAGTTATATTAAAAAGTAAATTCAAATGGATTAGAAATTTAAATTAAGAGAAAATATTTTTTTCATGTTAAACCCAGTCGTAGTTTGACAGGCAGTATGCATGCTTCTCGAATTTTGGTGTACATGTTAAGGCAGATATTAGTGGTCCTTTACAAAACCGTTTTCCTTATTCTCCAGTTTCTACAATGTCCTCCCTGAAGTAAACCTCCGGGTTACAGGGGAAAAGGAGACAGTCAGCCAGCTGAGTAGGCTTCAAACTTTTATGAACAGAGAGTGAACGGATCTTTCCATTTGGCCAGATAAACTCTGCACTTCTTACAGAGCCAGGGATATTGTAGGGGCTGTAAATATTTCTAGAAAGAGTGACTGAATTCTTTCTAGATGTAAATGTGATGCACATAGCAACATGAAAAAACACCCCATATTCTGAAAATAAAATGCGCTGGCCAGAGTTTCTAAGGACATCGTAAGCTGTAAAACAAAACAAACTTTTTAATTACATAAATGAGCAAGCCAAAGTGTAGTTCTTTGGCACCTCAGAGAATTTTAAAAAATACAGGAGTCACTTCCTGTATATTCATGTTTTAGTTCAGCAAATGTTTATTTGGCTTCTACCATAGGGAAGAAAATCTATAAGAAATTTAATAGGATAGTTTAAAGATGAGAAGGCATGGCCTTTATGCCCTCAAATGACTTGTATCTGGTGTAAGTGTATTGCAAGAAGCCCTCAAATAATCATAATTCAAGATGGAACTGCTGTTAAAATTATAAAATGTCTTTTAATTTAAATTAAAACCATGAATTAAATGTCTAATGCGTAAGGTACCACATTAAACTCTGGTGAAAACAAAAATAAATACACAATTTCCACTTTCAATTAAATTATGATCCACAGGAAGCAATAATTCATGCATACAAATTACAGTCAGCAATACAAAATGCTTGACTAATGTTGCCAAGTTAAAACTGCAATAATTAAAAAACAAGAGTGCTAGACACCTTTTCATTCATTATCTTCAGCACAATTCTGAGGTAGATACTATTATTATTACAAATTAGAAACGAGAGGTTTAGAGAGGTAAGATGTGTGACAGGTCGTGTTTCCAGAAAGCAGGGCAGCAGCGATGGTGGGGGGGGCGGGTTAGAGAAGGTATCACAACTTTACCTCCATGAAGTGCGATCAGACTGTTGAGATACTGAGGGAGCACTACTGGATTCCAATTACAAGGAATCTATTAGGTAAACGAGTTGAACTTGAAGAGCACAAGAACACAAGAATGTAAGTGTAACTCTAACATAAAACATGAGTATTGAGCTATACAGGTTGGAAAGGCAAAGAAAGTTCAGATCATGAGAGGACTTGAAAGCACAGTTAATAGCCTCTGAATTTATGTTTCCATGTCCGTCTGCTCACGTTCACTTATCAAACAGCTTCCAGATCAATATTTTATAAGTAAAGCCTGATGATATAGCCGTGCTGCTGAGAAAAAAATCCAGGTACCCACAAATACACGAAGTATAGACATTTCAGAATACTCAGTCCTTCAAATTATTGCTGCAACCTTTCACAAACCCAAGCCACAAGGGCCCATTTCCTCACTGTTCTAAATAAACCCCAAGCAACACCACTCCTATGACTTTACTTGGAAAGAATCTTTGCTTGGAACCACTTCCACGTTTAAAGGCCCATTTCAAATGCTACCTCTGCAATGGACTTTCCTCTCTCCCTTAAGCACAGGTAGAATGCAATAGACAATGACTAAGACTGTTCTTAGATTTATATCTCAGCAAGCAGTGGATATGAGTGGTCTTTTCAGATTTTCATTTTAATTTGGCATCTACAGCATGAACACTGCTGCTAGAATTTCAGAGCTTTTTCTTAAAATGGAAATGTCATAAAAATACGAAGAAAATTAACCACATTTCTTTTAAAATTACTAAATATATCCAAGTGTTTCATCATAACCTGGAATAACTGTTACCTCTTTGGTGTAGCTAGTAGATACATGTGAAGAAGATACCTTGTCTAATGAGCCAGAAATTTACCTAGGTATTAAAAAACAGTCAAAACTAGGAGTGGAAAGCATCTTTCTACTAAGAATCACAAGATAGTCATTCATAATGGTAGACTTTGAGTCTCTTTGGTGGATTCTGACACATCTTCTCAAACCCAATCAGTGTCTGGATTTATCTGGAGGCCATCAACCTCCTTTTGGTCGAAGTTCATTGCCATGAGCTCAAAGCTGATCAAACACTTTTTAAAAAGTGACACAGAGGAGTCAGCATCTGCCATAGGCTCCAATTTTAACCCTCTAGCTCTTGTTCCCCTCTTGGAGATTGCATAATCCTGAATCGACGCCTCATATCTTAGCTCACATCTGAAGACTTGACTTATGCCTCCTTGTCCTATAATATATGCAAAACTCTGTGCAGGAGTCCCTGCCACTCATGCTCTACTGTGACATGGCACGCTGGGACCACTATTGTCTTGAGCACCACTCCATGATGTTTCATCACATTACACGAAGCAGTATGATTCCCTAAACTGAGCAGAAATTCCTCTGTCAATATGTCAAACATATTTTTACTGGGATTTGCTTATGCTTTCTTTCAACAAATATTAAGTGAATTACTTTAGGCCAGGCACTGATCGATGAGACCGGGCTCCTCACTTCCCACAGGGGAAGTCAGATATTTACATTTAAACCACTTAGCAACTGAGAAAATTCAAGTAGTGATAACCACTATGAAAAAAAAGTAAAACAAGCTAATGTGCGACAGTGACTGAAGAAAGTTCTATTGAATAGAGTGGAAAGGAAAGGGTTCTTTGAGGATGTAGTTTTTGAGCTGACACCTGAGTGATGAGATGGGGCCAGTCATGTGAAGATAGGGGGGAAGTCA
The DNA here is from genome assembly GCF_000696425.1 of Galeopterus variegatus. Classification (NCBI taxonomy): domain Eukaryota; kingdom Metazoa; phylum Chordata; class Mammalia; order Dermoptera; family Cynocephalidae; genus Galeopterus; species Galeopterus variegatus. The sequence continues at coordinate 794,348 of NW_007726113.1, read as the reverse complement.
TTCAAGTAGAAGAAGCAGTAAACATAAGATCCCTGAGCCAGAGAGGTATATTTATGAATAGAGAGGAAGACAGTGAGGCTGGAGCACAGTGAACTAGGGAAGATGGGAGGAAACCAGGACAGAGAGTTAGGTGGGAGCCAGAATGTGTTGTGCCTTGTAGGCCATGTCATGGAATTTGTATTTTATTCTAAATGAAATGGTGAAGCCATTGGTAAGTTTTAATCAGGGGAGAGATACCTGATTTAAGTTTTTCAAAATATCTCTGGCTGACTTGTAGAGAATGGAATTTTGGTGGCAAAAGGGAAACAATATGAATGATGCTTCAATTTGACAGGCAAATGATGTTTGTGGTTTGGACTGTGGCTTGGAACCAGGAGACTCTGAGAAGTGGTATTTAGAAAATGATCTGACAGAGCTAGACAAGGGTGTGTGTGTGTGTGTGTCTGTATGGATCTGTGTATTTGGGATGGAGAAGATGGATAATCAAGAGCCAGGATGATTCCTATAATTTTAGTTGAAGCGACTTGGCTGGCAATAGGGGGAAAAAATCAAAGGTTCTGTCTTAAAGGTTTGAGACTGCTACATTAATCTCATAATTCCTCATCAGGGAGGCAGATATCCAAGATTTCCTTAAAAAAAGAAAAGGTCTCATAATTTTAAAGTCACCTAGACTCCAAAAAGGACCCATTAACTAAAAAAACAAAATTAAACTAACGTGTCCAATAAAATTATATAGTGTACAGTGACAAGAAGATACTGTCCAAGACCCATAAACAGGCCAGAGATTACTGGGTGTCCTTCAGGGCAACACTGGGAGGCAGAGTGTTCTAGCAGAGCCTCTGGGATCGTCAGTTCTCCAGGGTTGTGTCTTGTGATTGACTAGGCTATTTTACAACTCTGTAGGAGTAGAAGCTAAGTGGTAGAAAATTGAGAGTAATACAAATGATTTTTTACCCATAGCAATATAATTTAATTTTTTCAGTAAAGATACAACTGATTGCCACCCTATAGTAAAGACTCCAGACATTACATTTTATTGCCCATGGATATTAACCAGTTTTGTACTTATTAACAAATTCATTTCAACATTCCTGATTGCCCATATATCTCTCTTCTAATTCCCATTTTAATTAGTATTGACGTCTTAATTGCTCTCTCCTTAATTAATGACTTCATTAAAATCTTTGACATGTTTATTCTATGTTTGAATGAGAATATTTTTAGCTTTTTGAAATAAAATGTTAATAAGAGTAAAATTAGTGTATTAAAAATCAAACAAATACAAAAAAACCCCAAGGGACATTTTTTTTTTTTTTTAAATTTTTATTTTGTCAATATACAATGTATATGATTATTATGGCCCTTCACCGACACCTCCCACCCTCCTCCCTCTCTCCCCTCCCCCCCAAGAATGTCCTTTCCGTTTGCTTGTTGTAACAACTTCAAAAAAAAGTATAGTAGTTATATCTTCTTCCCCCCCGCCCAGTTGTTTTTTTTTTTGTGTGTGTGTGTGTGTGTGTGTGTATGTGAGTGAATTGATTTGTTTTTTGTTTTTATTTTTTTTTAGCTCCCACCAATAAGTGAGAACATGTGGTATTTCTTTTTCTCTGCCTGACTCGTTTCACTCAGTATTATTCTTTCAAGGTCCATCCATGTTGTTGCAAATGGCAGTATTTCATTTGTTTTTATAGCTGAGTAGTATTCCATTGTGTAGATATACCACATTTTCTGTATCCACTCATCCGATGATGGACATTTGGGTTGATTCCAGCTCTTGGCTATTGTGAAGAGTGCTGCAATGAACATTGGGAAACAAGTGTACCTTCGACTTGATGATTTCCATTTCTTTGGATATATTCCCAGCAGTGGGATAGCTGGTCATATGGTAGATCTATCTTCAATTGTTTGAGGAACCTCCAAACCATTTTCCATAGGGGTTGCACCATTGTGCATTCCCACCAACAATGTAAGAGAGTTCCTTTTTCTCTGCAGCCATGCCAGCATTTATCTTTCGGTGTCTTTTGGATTTTTGCCATCCTAACTGGGGTGAGATGGTATCTCAGTGTGGTTTTGATTTGCATTTCCTGGATGCTGAGTGATGTTGAGCATTTTTTCATATGACTGTTGGCCTTTTGTATATCTTCTTTAGAGAAATGCCTGCTTAGCTCTTTTGCCCATTTTTTGATTGGGTTGCTTGTTTTTTTCTTGTAAATTTGTTTGAGTTCTTTATATATTCTGGATATTAGTCCTTTGTCAGATGTGTATTTTGCAAATATTTTCTCCCACTCTGTTGGCTGTCTTTTAGCTCTGTTAATTGTTTCTTTTGCTGTGCAAAAGCTTTTTAGTTTGATATAGTCCCATTTGTTTATTTTTCCTTTGGTTGCCTGTGCTTTTGGGGTCGTATTCATGAAGTCTGTGCCCAGCCCTATTTGCTGAAGGGTTTCTCCTATGTTTTCTTCCAAGGGACATTTTGAAATCCAAATAGAAACTCATATGCTGTGATTCGCTCTTGGTGTCTTTTAAATGTTCATTTCTGACAATAAGACAAGAGAGGACAGAAATAAGTGATCTTTTAATAGTTAAAATCATAATTGACCAGTGGAGTTATGTGTGATATCATTCCTGTATTTGAGTACATGTGGAATTGATCCTTAGTCACTCACATTATAGGGGAATATTTTTTGGAGGATGCCATTCTTTCAAAAAAGGCATCATAAACAACTAGGAGAAACCCAGTTTAATTGCTTTTAAAAATCCCATTGCTCCATTTACATATTAAACCCTTAATGAAGTTTACCTTTCTGTATCTGACATTTACATAAACAGTTATAACAACCATTGTTCAGAAGTACCCTGTGTACTTGCATTTTGTCTGTCCTTTGATCTTCTTACTCTCTTTCTGATGAAAAGAAAAAAATCACTCCCAAGTAATTTTCACTCAGGTGTTTCTCTGATTTGAACCAACAATCTTGGCTGTTGACAGGATCCTTGGGGATTTACAAATATCAATCTTTCATAGTTGCAGGCAGAGAGATCTATGAAAGCAATTTCTCATAAAATACATTATTTCTACTCTTTATATATATATATATTTCCCCCCCTAAGAATCACTTTTCCCCCTTGGCACAAAAATAATTTGCTTTGTGGTTATTGGGATGATTAACTTAAAATAAAGGAGGTGTAAGTCACTTCTAACTGTTCCCTTGGCTGGATGAAAGAAAGTAAAAAGAAAGCCAGAATTTACTCCTTCACCTTTTCTAGGTATCTCTTTCCCCCCGCCACACACACTTTATTATGTGCCTCCTTTATGCTTTCCTTGAACTGTTAACAGTAGGGACTGTGCTTGATCTTCAAATTAAAGTGAATAGAAATCCTAAATGTAACCACCATCTCTTAATGACTTGCAAATCACTGTGCACAAATACAATCATACAGGTATACATCCAAGTGTCATACCATGAAGACTCCTTTGCACATTAGGTGGCATTTTGGAGAGCATAAAAAATTGTACCTGATGGGCCGGCCCGGTGGTGCACTGCTACAGTGCACCGCTTGGGAGTGTGGCAGCGCTCCCGCCGAGGGTTTGGATCCCACATACAGACCGGTTCCCGCTCACTGGCTGAGCGAGGTGCGGGTGCAACACTGAGGGTTGCGATCCCGTGGCCGGTCCCGGTCCGGTACGGGCGCAACACTGAGGGTTGCGATCCGCTGCCGGACACGAAAAAAGACAAAAAAAGGGAAAAAAAAAAAAATTGTACCTGAAATAAAAGAATGCTAAGATATTGAAGATAATTTAAATATGTCATGTTTTGAAGTACTCTGGTATATTAAAATATTTCAAATTGTGAATAAGTAAGGTCTCTAATAGTAATTTAAAATTGAAAAAGTTATTTTCTTTATTTTGTAGAAAGCAAACTGCCTGAAAAATTAACTTGTATCTTACAAGTTTTTAAATAAATTTTACCTTTTCTTTTTGCTCATTTAGCTTGAGAAAACTTATATATTTTGTTAAGTGTAAAATGGTAAAACATATTACTAAGTTTATCTTAATGTAGAGTATTTTATTTAATTATAGCATTTTGGAATGTAAGTCTAAACTTTCCATTTAATCAAAATATACTAACAAATAGTATTTTATTTATTATATTATAAGGTAATGGCCTTGTGAGTTATTTACAGCTTCAACCTACTATCTTATTTATATAAGGCTGACTAGGGAATGACTTGTTGAAACATATATTCTAACATAACTACAGATCATTAAACCCAAATACTTTACTAATATCACAAGAAATTTGAACCAAGAAAAACTTTAAAATTATTATTTTTTTCTTCTTTTGAGTTAACAAAGAATTGAGCATTTTCTGGAACGCTGAAGTTGTATTAAATGTCTTATTTTATTTTAAAACCAAACCACTTATACTTTGTCATGCCCTGATAATAGTTGCAAGCATGCTGTGTTCTAGGATCTATTCTGAGTGTATTGTTAATGTTACCTATAGTCTTGAGTTATTTATTATGCTTCACTGATTTTATCTATATATTTCTAGACAATCATATTTTAGAACCAAATTCCAAACCACTAATGGAAAACCTAACAATGATATTTCTGCAGGTGCTCAAGAGAACAGTGGGGCACTGAGCCAGGGAGGAGTCCGCTGTAGCCATTCCACACCCTCTTCTAGGATTCTTGGATGGTATCTGGCTTTGTTCTTAGTACTTTCTGTATCTCTTCATTGAATCAGATGCTGAAAGAGTTTCTTAAGAAAGATGCTACCTCTTCTCTAGCACTTTTTTCTCACTAGAATTGAAGATATGGTGAATACCAGTGACCACCTCTTTCCTTTATGCTTGACTTTCATTAAAGGAGGGTAAAAAAGGTACATGTACAAAATTTGAGGTGGTGCACACTAGAATCTGCCATTTCAACATCTGCACACACTGAATGAAGACTGGCATTCAACAGCCTTTTGTTATCCCACAGGTATTTACTGATGGCTCCTTCGATGTCCAACTTAAAAAGACAGGAATGATGTTAACAGCTGAGTGTTAATGAGGATTTACTCCTTGCCAGTCCCTGTGCTAAAGGCTTTACTTCCCTCTTCTTATTTATTCCTCATAAAGACCCCATGAGCTAGATATATTAGCATCATTTGAAACATGAAGAAATAAAGGCACGAAGTGATAAAACTATATCTCAACACTGAGAACATACTTTTGATATCTGTACTCTACCCCAAATGTACTTCATTAGCTCTTTATGTCTCCCAGCACCCCTGAGAAGTAGAAGATCACTGTTATGGCTCATCGCCTTTCCCCTACTTGATTTTTTTAAAATTAAAATTAAAAAATTTTAAAATTTTACTTCTCAATATATATTGTACTTGATTTTCATGTCCCTCTACCTGTTCCTCTCCCCTCCCTGCCCCCCCCAACATCATATCTATTTGCTTGACTTATATAGTTCAAGGAATTTTTGTGGTTATTCTGTCTTTTTCCCCCCTTGATTTGTTTTTGTGTTTATTTATCTATTTATTTTTAGCTCCCACAAATAAGAGAGAACATGTGGCATTTCTCTTTCTGTGCCTGACTTGTTTCATTTAATATAATTCTCTCTAGGTCCATCCATGTTGTTGCAAATGGCAGTATTTCATTCTTTTTTATAGTAGAGTAGTATTCTATTGTGTAGATATACCACAGTTTCCTTATCTACCCATCAGATGATGGACATTTGAGCTGGTTCCAACTCTTGACTATTGTAAATAGAGCTGCAATAAACATTGGAGTATAAATATCCCTTTGGCATGATGATTTCCATTCCTCTGGGTATACTCCCAACAGTGGAATTGCTGGGTCATATGGTAGACCTATCTGTAATTGTTTGAGGAGCCTCCATACCATTTTCCATATAGGCTGCAACATTTTGCAGCCCCACCAACAGTGTATGAGAGTTCCTTTTTCTCTGCAACCTCTCCAGCACTTATCATTCTCAGTCTTTTGGATGTTAGCCTTCCTAACTGGAGTCAGATGATATCTCAAAGTGGTCTTGATTTGCATTTCCTGGATGCTGAGTAAGTCTGAGCATTTTTTCATGTGTCTGTTGGCCATTCGTATATCTTCCTTTGAGAAATGCCTATTCAGCTCCTTTGCCCGTTTTTAAATTGGGCTTTTTTTTTTGTTGTTGTTGTAAAGTTGTTTGAGTTCCTTATATATTCTGCATATTAATCCTTTGTGTCAGATGTATATTTTGCAAATATTTTCTCCCACTGTGTTGGTTGTCTTTTTACTCTGTTGATTATTTCTTTTGCTGTGCAGAAGCTTTTTAGTTTGATGTAATCCCATTTGGTTATTTTACCTTTAGTTGCCTGTGCTTTTTGGGTACTATTCATGAATTCTGGACCCACTCCTATTTCCTGGAGTGTTTCCCCTATGTTTTCTTTAAGGAATTTTATTGTTTCAGGGTGTATATTTAATTCTTTAATCCATTTTGAGTTGATATTGGTTTATGGTGAAAGGTACAGGTTGAGTTTCACTCTATGACATATGAGTATCCAATTTTCCCAGCATGACTTGTGGAAAAGGCTGTCTCTTCCCCTGTATGTAGATTTGCTGCCTTTGTCAAAGATCAGATGGCTGTAGGTGTATGGATTGATTTCTGGGTTCTCTATTCTATTCCATTGATTTGTGTATCTGTTTTTATGCCAGTACCATGCTGTTTTGGTTATTATAGGTTTGTAATATAGTTTAAAGTCAGGTCATGTTATGCTTCCAGCTTTATATTTTTTTGCTCAGGATTGCTTTGGCTATGTGTGGTCTTTTGTTGTTCCATATAAATGCCTGGATAACTTTTTCCATCTCAGAGAAAATTGCCATTGGAATTCTGATGGGGCTTGCAATGAATCTGTAGATCACTCTGGGTAATATGGACATTTTCACAATGTTAATTCTTCCAATCCAAGAGCAAGGGATATCTTTCCATCTTCTTGTGTCCTCTTTAATTTCCCTCAACAGTGAATAGCAGATATATACAGAACATTCCATCCAACAACCTCGGAATACTCATTATTCTCATCAGCACATGGAATATTCTCCAGGATAGACAATATGTTAGGTCACAATGCAAGTCTCAACAAATTAAAAAAAGTTGGAATTATTCCATTTATTTTTTCTGATCACAATGGATTAAAATTAGAAATCAATAATAAACAAAACTCCAGAAGCTATACAAACACATGGAAATTAAACAACATTCTACTTAATGACAAATGGGTCCAAGAAGAAATTAAACACGAAATTAAGAAATTTCTTGAACCTAAGGAAAATAATGACACATCATACCAAAATCTGTGGGATACCACAAAAGCAGTATTAAGGGGGAAATTTTTCACATTAAATGCTTACTTCAGAAGAATGGAAAGATGACAAATAAACAACCTAACACTTCACCTTAAAGAACTAGAAAAACAGGAACAATCCAAACCTAAAGTTAGTAGACAGGAAGAAATAATTAAGTTCAGAGCAGAATTAAATGAAATAGAAACCCAAAAAACAATACAAAAGATCAATGAAACAAAAAGTTGGTTTTTTGACAAGATAAATAAAATCGACAAACCTTTAGCAAGATTAACTAAGAAAAGAAGCGAGAAGACCCAAATAACAAAAATTAGAAATGAAAAAGGTGATATTACAACTGACACTTCAGAAATACAAGGAATCATTAGAGACTACTATAAACAACTATATGCCAACAAATTTGAAAATCTGGAGGAAATGGATAAATTTCTGGATGCATACGAACTACCAAACCTGAGCCAAGAAGATGTAGAAAATCTGAACAGACCAATAACAATAAAAGAGATTGAAGCTGTTATCAGAAGGCTCCCAACAAAGAAAAGTCCAGGACCGAACAGGTTCACTGCAGAATTCTACCAAACCTTCAAAGAGGAACTGATACCGTTCTCTACAAATTGTTCCAAAAGATTGAAACAGAGGCCATTCACCCTGATACCAAAACCAGACAAAGATGCATCAAAAATAGAAAACTACAGGCCAATATTCTTGATGAATATAGATGCAAAAATCCTGAATAAAATACTAGCTACCAGAATACAGCAATACATACAGAAATACACCATGATCAAGTGGGATTCGCACCTGTGATGCAAGGTTAATTCAACATATGCAAATCAATAAATGTGATACACCACATCAATAAAAGCAAAGAGAAAAACCATTTGATCATCTCTATTGATGCTGAAAAAGCATTTGACAAAATTCAACATTCCTTCATGATAAAGACTCTCTACAAGTTAGGCATAGACGGAAAGTATCTTAACATAACTAAAGCCATATACGAACCAATATCATCCTGAACAGGAAGTAGACAAGGATGCCCACTCTCACCACTCTTATTCAACATAGTGTTGGAAGTACCAGCCAGAGCAATCAGAGAAGAGAAGGAAATAAAGGGCATCCAGATTGGAAAGGATGAAGTCAAGCTGTTCCTTTTTGCAGATGATATGATCCTATATATTGAACAGCCTAAAGCCTCTATAAAAAAACTCCTAGAGTTGATAAATGATTTCAGCAAAGTTGAAGGATACAAAATCAACACACAAAAATCAGTAGCATTTCTATACTCCAACAGTGGACGTGCAGAAAAAGAAATCAAGAAAGCTAGCCCATTTACAATAGCCACCAAAAAAAATAAAATACTTAGGAATAAAGCTGACCAAGGACGTGAAAAATCTCTACAAAGAGAACTACAAACCCCTACTTGATTTTAAATGAAGTTATTTGGAGAGAAAAAAAAAGAGGTGTGGGGGATTTACTTTCGTCTAGATTTTCTTACTTTCAATCTGGGAATGGAGTCAGACACTAGATGCCAAGGCTACGCTACACAGAAACTATATGTTTCTCAGGAAATAAAGTTCTAATAAAATGTACTGAAAAGTGATTACACAGGACTAATAATATTGGGCTGTCTGAAAGGAGAAACCTGCTTCTCAAAGAACGACTTCTCCATTTCTCTCCCTCTGAAGTGATTTCAACTGTCCAGAACTGTCCTGAAGGAAATCAACCAAAGAAAGGAAATTTCTATTCTATCCCCTCCAGATTCCTTTTATGCTCCCCCAATACTGGCTTCCTCTGCCCCCCTCCTCATTGCTTTAGGGCCAGCTGGTGAAGGGAAACACTGTTCCTAGCACAGCAGATGTAGGAAGCACCAGCCAGATGAGCCCTGCAACTGGCAGTCAGTTTGGTTTGGTAATAAGGAAACAGCTCAAGAGAAACATAGGAAAGGGACACTGAATGATTCTGCTGAGAAACACTATCCAACAGCTGTGAGATAAATCTTCAAAGAAAGAGAAAGTGGGAGGAAGGGAAGGGGAGACTATGGAGGAAGGGGGAAGCGAGACAGGGAGAGGAAGGAAGAAAGAAGGAGGGGGCAGAGAGAGAGAGACAATGGTTTTGCTTCAAAGGCCTGCTCATTCTGGATGAATATAAATTCTATTTTGTTCTATAATATGCATAGCAAAATATTAAACATCAGCTCCTTAGACTCATGCTATAGTGACTGTGTTTTCTTTATTTCTCTAGCCACTGTTTACCAAGACTTGCACATGTAGAGACTACGCTTTCCTGACTATACCCCACTTGTCATAGGAATGGGAATTATTTCCTCTGGAGTCTGTTCTGAAACAGCATTCCGTTCTTTAAAAAATGTGCACCCAGTTGAAGCACTGGTATAACTGGGGCGGCCATGATACCCTGTCATTAATTCTGTTTATGACACTAAGCAGGGTCAGCTCTATATAAGACTGAGAATTAGGAGGAGGCACTGGGAGTAAAAGAAAACAAATGGAAGTATTTTATGTTTGAAGAAGCAGATGTAAAAGAGGGAAAGAAACCAGAATCAGAAAAGTTAGAGACTTATGAACAAGGCATCAGAATCCCAGAACAGGAAAGCTGTAAAGCTCCACACTTGTTACTTAGTCCTACAGCATGTTCTAGAATGCTTCCAGTGGCGAAAGTTCAACAGCTCTGCAGACAGCTCATTTTATTTCTGAAAAGTTTACTAATACAAGGTTCTTACGTGGATTACTCCAGGCTCTACTTGTCTGGAATCTTAATAAATGGAGAATATCTTCTACATTACAGTTCTTCAACCATGTGCAGACAGTTACCGTGTGTGAGTGGTCTCAGCAATTTCAGCCAATCCTCATGCTGGGACGGCCAGATCTCCTGGCACGCACCTCAGTTTGTCGATGTCCCTCTTAAAATCTGGCACTATGGATTGAACATAATACTCCAGAAGTGGTCTGAACAGTGCAAAGTTCAGTGGGACTATTACCTTCCTTGATGTGAAGTCAACACTTTATGAGGGCCCACACTGGCTCATTTGGCGGCACATCACACTGTTGGCGTATGGTGAGCTTGCAGGCAGCTAAAAGCCCGAGTTTATTTTTTTCCATACAAACTGCTCTTAAGCCAGGTGTCCTGTATCTTGTAAGAGCAATTTGTGAAGCTACACAGAGACTTTTCATTTCTTGATGCTTTCTCTCATTCTTCCAGCTATTTAAAGATCTAGAAGGTACTTGATTTTGTCATACAATATGTTAGCAATTCCTCCCCTGTTAACTTTGGTAAACATGTCTTCACCTGAATCATGTATTAAAGAGTCTGAGGCGGGAGAACTCAGGACAAACCTTATAAGTTGTCACTGGACATCTGCCTCAGGTCAGCTTTGGTTTATTACCCAATTCACTTGAATGGTATATTCAATTTTTTACTTACCATTCAGTCTATTTTTTATTATTTAAAATAATTGTACTTTCTACAAACCTCACGGAAACTGAGATTTAGCATATCTATAACTTCCCTTGATGTCTGCACAATGGGAAAAATTTAAATGATATTTTTTGGGGCATGATTTCTTCTCAAAGAACCTAAAGGCAGTTTCTAGTGATCACTAGTTCCTTTAGTAACTTTATCAATAACAATAAATTGCCTAATCAAGTAGAAATTTTTAAAACCAGAGCACCATAATCAATCTATTAATCAATTAGTCTTATTTCTAAAATCCAGACTTTTTCTTTTGACATTGAGATACGTCTTCAGTATTCTGATATCCTTGATTTTTATGAGTCGTCAATGACTTCTTTTAAATTTTTTCACACACATATTAATGTCTAGAATAAGGCACGTAATTTAATCCATTCTGGATTCTCAGTTCAGGTACCTGTTCTTACAATCTGTTAACCAAGATAACCAAGGGCTTTTGTAGGAAAACCCTCTGGGTGAGGTAGTATTGAAAGCAGTCACTAGAGGGCAGAAGAGGGCTGAGAAAAAGGTACAGGACTCAGTGACCCCCGGTTAGAAGGGCCAAGAGAACTAACCATAGGCTAGAGAAGGCCGGCCTGTAGGAGAAACAAATCTCTTAGTTAGGATTACCCCAAAATTCCAATTTAGATGCGATTCACATAAGAACTGGGATAGAACTGGGACACGATCAAGATAGATCCGAAGTAACAGAACATTTTTAGGAAGTATGATAATGCCAGAAAATAGCCTTGATACCAAGACACTTGGTGTCATGGTTGAAATCTGTATTCAAAGCTAAGATCAGAACAGTATAGATTCAGCAATAATACCTACAACTTATTGAGTCTCTACTACATGTCTAGCCATGAAACAACAATATCTCCCATTCCCCAAACAACCTTTAGTAAGTAATATTATCTCCATTTTACAAATAGCAACTGAAGAAGAGGGTGTAAGAAATCTAAGTGGCAGATTTGGGATCTAAGAAGAGCTCAGCTGAGCTGCAAAACATGCACTCTCTATGCTGAAAGACTGTACAGAATATCGATTTGATCGTTAGAACTCTGGGAAGAGAGCATGGTCAAAGCTTATGGCAATCTGCTCTGAAGACCTGGACTTCTCCCTTAGAATTGTGGAGACTGGACACTTCTCACTTATTTGGGGCTTCTCTTTGCTACTAATCGTATTTCAGCAGTCCTTGAAGTTCATTTTGCTTTTTAAGGACAATGCAAACAAAATGTATTTTATTAGTACATTCTATTTTCTCTAAAGTCTTGAGGCAAATGTATACTCTGTAAACATAATGTATGGCTTTTTAGAAAAGCTCATTGTATTTAATACAAACTTGGTGCAATGAAAATTCTCAGTAGCAATTTGAATTTCAAATAAGACCTGCACTTTTTGGCCCAAATATTGGCCACATAAATGTGACACCAGATCGGTCTTGTGAAAATGCATACTAAGTAATTAAGCGAGAAAATGTTTCAAAGGGTTAAAAAAGACTTTCAATTTCAGCATCTGTAAAACCAATATTGGGTTATTAGGTAAACGAATTTTGTGATAAAGTGATCAGTGACAGCATAATAAAAGGCTTTAAAAAATGCTGAACCTTAAATAACTTAATGGAAGTGAAGATAAAGTGCTCTGGAAAAAAAAGATTCAAAAGGTAGCTTGTGTAGCGATAAGGTCACTGATGTCAAAGATGTGTGACATGTTTGAATAAAATCATTTCAAGAAATCTGAGATTCAAAAAGACAATATTTCTAAATATATTAGAAACATTCTTAAGCAAGTTATTGACTATGTAACAAGCACAGTTCTTTACAGTTTCACTGTTCTGAGTTTCTAATCCGTTTCAGCAATGAAGTAATTAAAATAATATATTAGCCACCAAAATTTATTTTAGGTTTTCTGAAGGGACTTGCTCTGGTTTCCTAGAGTCACTGACATCTCCTTAGATATTTGAATCTCTCATTTCATATCTGAATGTATGCAAACCTATTAACGATGGTCTCTCTCCTCTTTGCCTCCCTCTTTCCCAGCATATATGAATAAAAGATGCCTTGCAATTAATACAAGTTTTCCTTGGAATTAATAGATGTTTCCATAGCAGCTCTCTCTGATCCAAAAAAATAATGTAATTTGCAAGGAGTATGAAATAGAAAAACATTTCAGGCTCATGGACTATAAACCCATAATTCATATTACTTATTTACATTTTCATCTTTTATGAGGGTACAGGTTTTATGTATAGATTGCTTTGGGTAATATAGACATTTTGATGATGTTAATTCTTCCAACACATGAACATGGGGTGTCTTTCCACTTATTTGTGTTCTCTTCAATTTTTCTCACAAATGTTTTACAGTTTTCATTGTAGAGGGGTGTAACCTCTTTGATTAAATTTACTTCTAGGTATTTCATTTTTTGGTAGCTACTGTGAATGGGATTACTTTCTTGATTTGCTCTTCAGCTATTGCATTATTGGCATATAGGAAGGCTATTGATTTTCATGTGTTTATTTTGTATCCTGCCACTATACTGAATTAATTTACTATTTCTAGTAATTTTTTGGTGGAGTCTTTAGGGTTTTCTGTGTATGATATCGTGTCATCTGCAAATAGAGATAGTTTGACTTCCTCCTTTCAGATCTGAAGGCCCTCTTGCTTTCTCTTGCCTTATTGCACAGGCTAGAACTTCTAGTACTATGTTGAATAAGAGGGGTAAAGTGAGCATCTTTGTTTTGTTTCAGATCTTAGAGGAAAAGCCTCCAATTTTTGTCCATTCAGTATGATATTGGCTGCAGGTTTGTTGTATGTAGCCCTTATTGTGTTGAGGTACATTCCTCTATACCTAATTTGTTGGGTAGTTTTATCATGAAGTGGTGCTGGATTTTATCAAATGCTTTTTCTGCATCTATTGAAATGATCACATGTTTTTTTCCACTAGTTCTGTTGTTGTGATGTATCATGTTTACAGATTGCACAAGTTGAACCATTCTTGCATCACTGGGATGAATCCCACTGGCTCATGGTGTATGATCTTTTCCATGTGTTGTTGGAATTTGATTGCTAGTATTTTGTTGAGGATCTTCATGTCTGTGTACATTAAGGATACACATCTGTAGTTTCCTTTTTCTGTTGTGTCTTTTTCTGGTTTTGGTATGAGGGTAATGGTGGCCTCATAGAGTAAGTTTGGAAGTATTCCTTTCTCTTCAATTTTTTGGAAGAGTTTGAGAAGAATTGATATTAGCTCTTCTTTAAATGCTTGGTAAAATTCGGCAATAAAACCACCCGGTCCTGGGGTTTTCTTTGTTGGAAGACTTTTTATTACTGTTTCAATCTCATTACTCATTTTTGGTCTGTTTAGGTTACCTAAGTATTCATGATTCTATTTCGGTAAGTTGTATGTGTCCAGAAATTTATCCATTTCTTCTAGGTTTTCCAGTATTTTCACACATAGTTGCTCATGGTAGTCTCTTATGATCCTTTGTATTTCTGTGTTATTAGTTGTAATGTCTCCTTTTTCATTTCTGATTTTATTTATTTGAGTCTTCTCTTTTTCTTTGTTAGTCTAGCTAAAGGTTTATCAATTTTGTTTATCTTTTTGAAGAACCAGGTCTTTGTTTCACCAATCAAAAGTATTGTTTTTTTAATCTCTAATTAACTTATTTCTGTTCTGATCTTTGCTATTTCTCTTCTTCTACTGATTTTGGGTTTGGTTGTTCTTGTTTTTCTGTTTCCTTGAGGTGTAACATTAGGTTGTTTATTTGGAGTCTTTCTTCTTTTTTGGTGTGAGCATTTATCACTATAAACTTCCCTCTTAGAATTGCTTTTGTTGTATGCCATAGGTTCTGGTATATTGTGTTTTCATTTTCATTTGTCTCCGGGAATTCTTTAATTTAATTTTTGATGTCTTCTTTGACCCATTCATTGTTTAGGAGCATATATTTAATATCCACATATTTGTATGGTTTCTCTTGTCCCTTTTGTTACTGATGTCTAGTTTTATTCCATTGTGGTTGGACAAAGTAGTTGATGTGATTTAAATTTTTAAAAATTTGTTGAGACTTGTTTTTGTCCTAACATATGGTCTATTCTAGAGAATGTTACATGTGCTGCTGAGAAGAATGTATATTCTGCTGCTGTTGGATGAAATATTCTATAAATGTCCATTAGGTCAAGTTGGCCTATAGTAGAGGAAATTCTGAGGTTTCCTGGTTAATTTTTTGTCTGCATGATCTATCCTTTACTGAAAGTGGGGTATTATAGTCCCCAACTATTATTGTGTTAGAGTGTATCTCCCCCATTAGGTCCAATAGTAATTGCTTTATATGACTGGGTGCTTGGGAGTTGGGTGCATATGTGTTTAGAAAATTGCTATATCCTTTTGTTGAATTGATCCCTTTATCATTATATAATGACTTTCCCTATCTTTTTTTTTTTACTGTCCTTAACTTCAAGTCTATTTTATCTGATATAAGTATAGCTACTCCTGCTCTTTTTTGGTTTCCATTTGCATGAAATATCTTTTACCATCCCTTTATTTTCAGCTGGTGTATCTCTTTATCAGATAAGTGAGTTTCTTGTAGGCAGTATATTGTTGGTTTTTCCTTTATAATCCATCCAGCCACTCCATCTTTTAATTGGGGCATTTAATCTGTTTAGGTTTGGGATTATTATTGATATATAGAGACTTGTTAATGCCATTTTGCTGTATTTTTGAGGGTGCAGATTTTAAATACTTGTAAAAGAAAATAAAGGAAATGTTTGTTTCAAATTCTGTCTTAAGCAAAATACATAGGGAGCTCTATGTTTCAAAAAACTAAAATGTATTTATTTCATTTAAGGTTAAACTTAGAAATGTACTTTAAAAGTCCACATCTATCTCCCTCAATTCTCACTGCACAAGTTTTCCCAAGGATAAAGATTTCCACAGTTATTATAGGCATTTTTTGATGTACAAGCATTACCACTAGGTGGTAATTTGTCTCATAACAGCAAGATAGATGAACTCAGCTCATACTGGGGTGTAATACACCAGCATCCCACTGTCTGAAAATAGAGTCATGCCTTTTAAAAGTTAGGCTGTTTCTAGAATGTCAATGGACATTCAAAACCTATACCCCAGAAGCCAGATATCTGGAACCTCTTAGAAATTATGTTCAATTCATTTTAACACAGTAATGCCTTTCCCATTGCTATTCTCTGTGCACTTTTCTGTCTTGTCGTATTTTGGTCTCTTCTTTCCCCTGATAAACAGAGCTGTTCTTTTTTTTCCTCTCTCAATTTCTTGACTGTTTTCCTCAGCATATGTGAGCATACAGCATCTGTTTTCAAGCCTATGCCAGATGGATGAAAATAATTATTGGAGAAATCTGAGGAAAGGGAGACCAAGGTACTTCTAACACAGGCAGGAGATAATAGAAGGGTAGAACAAGAACTGAAGAATAGAGACATTCATTGTCAGGAATAAACTAAAGTCACTTCTCAGAGTTTCATCAGCTCCAATGGCACTGCATAAATCTAGTTTGAGAAAGTCCTCAAGCAGTTATTGCAGATATACTATGCCTACCTTCCCCTTCCCCCAAATTCTAAGTAAAATATATCAAAATATATGGAAAGACTGGTTATTATTTCAATATTATCCCAATTACCAACTTCTTTTAGATCCTAAATTTACATGGACTGATGGTAATCTAAACGACTACATAATTGAACAGAAAATTTGGGGGAAAAAGAATCAATTGAAATACTTGGAAGCCCAGGTTCCATGCTATCCTACAGGGGCTGTGTCATGATCTTTATTATAAATGTAACTATAAGGATGCAGTTGTTCTGGTATTTCCAAGCACCAAATTCATATGGGTAGAACTCAATAAATACCATGCAAATAATAATTACTAACATCTGTAGAGTGCCTTTCAATTTACATGTTGCTTTGTTTAGCCTTCATAACTTTTACAGTCCTCATTTATAGCTCAGGAAACTAAGACTCAGGGAGATAAAGTGATCTAGTTCAGATCACATAGCAAAAAACAATGTTTTAAACCATAAATTTCACCTCCAAAATGAGGTTTTCTGATTCCAAATCCTGTGTTATTTCTACATATGCTGCTTCTTCAAAAATGTTTTTAACAAAGTCTACATTGGGGGAACAATAATGTGTGATTATATCTTTATTGTAAGTTTTAGAAAATGTTGCCTTCAGTACCTTTCAGCATTAGGAGCGATGATCTAGTGTTTTATGAAGATAATACTCATATGTCTGAGCCATTTGTAGTATGGAAACTGAACCATGAAAACATTATTGAAATCTATTTGAACACTTTATTTGGTGCTACTGTGCTCAAAAATATTTTTTGCATGTACTAAATCTTGCAGTTTGAGTAGACTGTAGCCACAGGAAAAAACAGAACCCCACCCAGTAATCCTCATGTTTGCCAGCACAGGCTCTACACAAAGGGGTTAACAAGTCACAAAGGATGTAGTGCTACAAAACAGAGAGCACTGGTTTAAAATGAAATGTATTAAAAAAAATAAAGTTTCAAAACTTACTTACTTTGATCACCTTTGCCTAAGGTGCTGGCCAATGTTTCTGAACTGAAGATAAATGATATAAATATTCACTTAGAGGAGGGAAAAATAACCATGTCTTTAATTAGACAATGCAATCTTTGAGGCAAAGTAACATATTCTTATGTTAAGCAGGCTTAAGTTCATGCCTTCTTTTAAAAATAGGCCTGGAATGGTTCTATAGCTGGAAATATTCAAGAAAAGTTGAAGGCAGTTCTCCCAAGTTTTAAAGTAATTATGTTTGCTCTTGCTTGGGGCAAAACATGAAAATATTTGGTTGAAATAGGGAATAGGTTATAAAGTTCTGAGTGATTAAAATAAAAATGTTGTGTTTTAAACATTGCAAAATGACAATTTTGTAATGTTAGTAGAATTTAGTGTTTTTTAAAAGATTTTGATCTCCAGTCCTCACCGAACCTTGGATGGCAGTGTATAGGTGTCTCAGTGAAGGCCCTACCTCCACCAAACTGTTCCACTAGTGGGCTGGGATCAGTGACAAAGCCCCAGTGGCCTAGCTGGCCAGCATTAGATGAATAAACCACAGAGGGTCCTGGAGCCTGCAGTGAGATGTGGTGGCTTTCCCTGCTTCTGAACAAACAGGCTGGGTTTGGGGCAGAAGTGGGGAGCCTGAACTCTCAATTACTGGGAGTTGGACTTTGCATTTGTGCAGGTGTATGAGTCCACCACATGTTCCTACAGAGCCTTATTTGGGGGTCAGCTTTTGCTTTTGTGAACCATCTCCCCTGGAGCTAGCTCAATATTCAAGTGGCTGTGAGTAGAGAAAGTAGTTACACTCTATCCTGGGAGACACACTCTCCTTTATCCTATGAGACTGCAGCCCTCTGTCTCATACTGTTTGACTGAGGTATTGAGAGCTAGAAAAACCATTTTGGAATATAAATTAGATGTCACACCTGTGCTGAAAGCCTTCCAGGGACATCCCATCACACTCGGGTTAATTTTCAAAGTCCTTACCATGTGTTCCATAGATGGGTCTGGCCGCTCATTCTGTTTCTGATCTTGTTTCCTACCACACTGTGCTTGCTCCCTCCACACTAGCCTACAGATCATTTCTCAGATCCGTCAAGCCAGCTCCAGTCCCAGAATCTTTGCCACTGTTGCTTCCTCAGCCTGCACCAATTCAGGCTTAGCTTGTTCTGCATCTCCTTCAGGTCTCAAATGCTTCCTCTTCACACACACCTTTCCTGAGTGCCCTATAGAAAATAGCAATTCCTCATTTTCCTGTTCCTTAAATTGCTTTATTTTTCTTCAAAGTATTATCACCTCTTGACGTTGTATCATATTTTATCAATATAAGTATTAGGTATAAAAGTGCCATATTTATAGGTTACAAAAGCCCAATTATTGGGAATTTAAATGATACAATGTAAGATTCACATGCACCCTGTCTATCTTCACTGATGTATATTTTCTTTAGTTGAAAAATTTCATGTAAATCCATTTCTATGAGGGTACTTCAAAAAGTTTGTGGATAGTTGGCATATTCATCATCACAAAACATACTCATTCTTTATGTCCATTAACCATTTCTCCCTAACTCCCTTGTTTCCTCCCTCTAATAACCACAATTCTGTTCTCTCCTTCCAAAAGTTCAACATACTATTGTGTTTGTTGTTTCTTTTTTTTGGCCAGGTATCCTGATTTCATCATCACACACAGTCCGCAAATAGTGATAGTCAATTCTGCATCTCACAAATATGCAGCACTATTTACAATAGCCAAGGGTTGGAACCAGTCCAAATGTCCATCTTCAGATGAGTGGATAAGGAAACTGTGGTAGATCTACACAAGGGAATACTACTCTGCTATAAAAAAGAGTGAAATACTACCATTTGCAACATCATGGATGGACTTAGAGAAAATTATATTAAGTGAAATAAACCAGATACAGAAAGAGAAATACCACATGTTCTCACTTATTTGTGGGAGCTACAAATAAATAAATAAATATACCAACAAATAAACTGAGGGGGAGAAGAAGATACAACACTCACAACAATTCCTTGAACTTGTTAAGACAAGTGAACAGATATGATGCTGATGGAAGGGAGAGGGGGAGAAAGAAAGAGAGGAATTGGTAAAAGGACACAAAAAATCAACTATACTTTATATTGATAAATTAAAAAAAAAAAAGAACTGTGGGGGAACTGGGAGGTGACGCTCTGCAGGAAGTAAACCGTGACTTATTACTCATCATAAAACTGTGGAGAGGTGAAGAAAAATCAGCACCTGAGGAGAAAAAATGAAGGCGTCTGCCAAGATAATAACACAATAATCAAATTCCAGGAAGAGTCAAACAGGCTTAGCTTTAGACACTTGACCGAGACTGAATCTAACTAGGATGAGTAAGTTTTGATAATGGATGGATAACAGACAATGTATAGACCAAAAAAAGATGTTAACTACAGTCATAAATGCAAAAATCCATCAAGCCATTTACTTTAAGAACTCAGAAAGTAGATGACTGATCCTGGTTCTACATTTTTAATTTTTTATGTGAAAAATAGTTACCTCTCAAGCTATTTTTACCATTTCTTTAGTTAGATATATATTTTTTGGAAAAAATATCTGAAGAATAATATTGATGCAGTCATTTATAAAATAAAAGGTTGTCTATTTTCAAATAAAAAGTGAGAGCTTTTAATAAAAAAACCAAATATGTGTAATCAATTATGTTTCAATAAAAATAAATTTAAAAAGATAATGCATGATAAAAAATAGTGGAAAAATAGAATTGAAGGATAATATGTATCTTTCCATTAACTCTTTGAAGTACCCTCATATTAGGAGGAATGCAATGTTGTTGGATTACCCTCTTCTATCTATTCTGTTCTATCCTGTTTATTTTACAGGTCAGGAGATTAGTTATTGTCACAATATTTTTTGTGTGTCACAAAAATGTACTTGTTAAATATAGACTATAATATGATATATATAATAGAATAATTAATATTTATTTCAAATTGAGCTCTTATTAGATGTGTAATCCAATCATGATTAAACAGAAAAACACTCCACAAAAACAAAAGCTTGAGGAAATAAAAGCTAAGGAATGGATTAAAGTGCTTATCAGGTATGAAAATGATAACTTACATATGAATCCCACTGAGTGTGGGAAAGGACAGAAAAAATCCAACTAGAATTTATAATTGGTTGTGAAGGGAAAGCTTCCTGATTATGTGATTGAAAATAATCATGACCTTTTTATATCAGAGAAGGCTTTGGAATTTTCTTCTCTAGTTTTTTTAAAAATGAAAATTACCTTTTGGGAATTGTTTAGCTATCATGTAACTCCAACATAACATAAGCAAATGGACCATGTCCAATGCTGCTACAGGAGGAAATAACTATTTTCCTAATTTTTCTAGGAAATAATATGTAATCTTACCTACGAGAAGACAATATAGATAACTCAACCTCTGTGTACTGTAGTGTGATTATAATCAGAATACTAATATATTAGTGAAATATGGCAAATGCTCTTACAAATTCTTTTCAGTTGTAGGTACAATTAACAGGTTTTATTCAGTAAGGACAAAATAATTTTATGACTTTGGCAGATTTGATTTGAAATTTATGGAAGATAGAGATATAATTCTTTTTACAGGGTATATTAATGATCAAATCCAAATGGATATAAAATATTTGGAAAATGCACAGCACCTATGTACACTTCCATGCCAATCATACCCAAATGGTAGCTGTTTGGCTTACAGTCTGACGACCATTTCTCTTTTTCCCTTTCTTTTCTCCTTATTTTCAAATGATTGGACTTAGGCTGCTCTCTAAATAGCTGGAACAAGATATCATTTAAACGATAACCAAGTATTCATTGAGCCTCATCTTTTAATCAAGACTGGATGAGTAGTAGGTGAAGAAAGTTAATAAACAGACATATACTGAAATATAATAAATAATCTTTCAAACCAGCATTGAAGAGGTTGAACATTTATTGATCTATATGCCTAAACTGAAAAAAATTTTAATATGTTAATTTCTTTGCCTAAAAATATGAGAATAATATTGGGGATAATAGAATTTTAGTGAATTCAGAAGCAAGTGAGGTAAAGCCTACTTTATGAAAACGTACACTCAGAATAAAAAAGATTACGATCTAAAGTATTCATAGTCCTAAAGGATCCTGTCCTTCTTATAGAGTCCATTTAATATATTTTCCTTTAGAACATAAAGAGTTAATTATTAATCATGTAACAGAAAGAATAGGAGAAGGGGGTCTAAGACATTAAAAGCAAAAATATGAAGAAATATAAATATACCAGAAATCGGTGGGACCACACATTCACTTAATAAATACTTTTATTTATTGGCTATTTACTCTATGCCATAGAATTCCAGATACCTGGGCAAATTTAAGTCTACAAGATGAGGCCTACGCCTTTTGAAGAACTTAAAGAGCAATGGAGAATATAGTAATGAGGGCTGGTAAGTGTAAATAAAATGTGTGAATTAAAGTGAAACTTGTCTGTAGGAATAAGCAAAGGTAATGGAATTTGATTTGAGTCCTGAAGGATAAATTGGATATACACAGGACGAGAACTGGGAAAAAGGCCCTTCAAAAGGAACAGCCTGTACAAAGGCACAGAAGTATGAGAAAGAAGTGAGTTCATAAAATGGTGACATGATCACTGCAAATATACAGAGTACTTGAAGGAGTGTTGAGAAAGGAGTCTGGAAATACAGCGAGGAGCTGGGTCGTGAGGGGTCTTTTATGCTCAAGATGAGGTGTTGCGACTCTGTGGTCTCCACAGTGCCATCGGCCTTACGCTTTTCAGGCTGGCAACAGCACCATGTGATGTACAATTTAGAAAAGCAATGCCAGTGGCTTCATGGAGGACGGAAGAGACCAGTGGCACTGTATCATTTCACCCACTGTTGCAACTGTAGTGGCGAGATGAACATATAGAATTATATATGTTGTAAGTTAGAGGATACATTTTACTTTAGAATATTTAATGTCTATAGTAATTGTGGGCAGCTCATAATATGAAATGTTTTCAGACGAGGCTAGGTTTGGGGAGGAGGGCCTTGAGGATTCATTACACAGTACGTTAACAGCAATAAGGGCTTCAGTGTGATGTCTGGTGGCTGGGGATGGTGATAGTTCTTTCATAGTCAGCCGTCCAAATGGTATTACCAATTTATTTAAATATTTCTATTAGCATCCTTAAACATTAGGGTTTTCTCCTTCTTTTCAAAAGGTTAATTTTAGAGACCTCTTGAGAAAAATGAACAGAAAAATAAATCGTTCATGTTTGCAAAGCTCATAAGCAGTAAATTTAATTGGAAAATAAAATGTAAAAATAAGTAGAGTAACCATTTATTTGAGAACGCGATGGATCTTTAAAGTTGTTCTTCTGCAACAAATGCAGTCTTTAGTTCCATTGAGTAGGAAAATCTTAAATCAATCTTTCCAGGATAGAACATTGAAAAACAAAACCCAATAACCCCAAGCCCTCTCTCTACTGTTGAACACAAACCGTAATCACAAGTGCATAACATGTGCTTTCACAGTTCACGGTGACTGATTTGTTTGTATACTGAACACAATTATTTGCTTCTTTTGTGCTTCCCTTTCAAAAGAAGTAACATTAACTTGCAAAAAAGGTTCCCAGCTGCTTATGTGAGAAAAAAACCTTAAAAGCGAGATAGAATTCCATCTACAAGGCTTAAATACATCTCTTAATTTTATAATGTAATGGCAGTCTAAGAACATTCATGAATAAATAACAAATTGGTCAAGCACAGACCTTCTAAGACATCCTGTTTGGTTAACATCTTCTAAGTTAGAATTCAGTGATTACCATTCTATGTTCCATGCTAAGGTGCTCAAGAAAAACAACTTCATATTTTAACAAATGACGTAAACAAATGAAGTAAATCTTTTTTAAATTTGCATGTTGTTTTGGGAATCTTTTTAAAAGAAACGGTAAGCCAGCATATGGGAAGTTATAAAAGCGGCCCAAGTCCTGGAATCTAATTAGAGATGCCTTCCAGCTGTTGCCACTGCCTGGAGCCTCTATTTCCTCTCACAGTCTCCTTCCAAACATACCATGGAAAAGAAAGCTGAACAGCAGTGTCTCCAGAGGCAACCTGAACTGAGTGGGGCAGTCTGGTAAGAAAGGAGATAAAAAATCAGCCTCCTTATTGAATTTCCCTGTATATAAATTGTACTGTTAAAGTCCAGTCTAACTGAGAATGGGATAGAAGCAAAATCAGCATTAAAAAAATTATGTGCATTAGCAGCAACACAGACAATATTTTAGCAGCAACACAGACAATATTATCAGTGACATGATGAAGGCAAAAGGTGGTCTAATGTTTACCAATTTGTAGAAAATTTTTTTAAGTCCTTTAATTATTTTTTTATTTGTACTATGTTCCCCAGACCAGACACCTAGGATAATCAAAGGTCTTTAAACCCTTAGCTTTGATAAAGATCTGGCCCCCGACATCATGGATTGGCTATTTTTTTCCTTATGGACATGAACTTGCATATTTTAGCTGTTACAGATATTCAAGTGTATGTATAATAGAGCTTAAAGCATAGAGGATTTAGAGAAGGGCATGGCATTGATCTGGATCTTTGAGGATAAATAATGCTTCAAATAGGCTGAGAAGAGGGCGATTGTGGTACAAATTTACCTCTCCCATTTCTTTAATCTTTTAGTTTCCACTAATTCCTTTGTATCTTCTGCTCTGCCTTCACCCACACCTTCAAGCACGTCTCTCTCAATCTTGAAAATATCCTCTCTTTGAACCTGCTGCTCTTTAATTACCACAATCTTTCTCTTTGTTTCAAGGCCAAACCCCTCACTCAGGTTACACCCACTCTCTCCATTTCTACTTTTAATAACCTCCCCAGAATCAAAGCCATTTGTGTTTTGGGAGTGTGGGGATAAAAATGATGTCCTTCTTAAAATAGCAATTTAAAAGCACTATAAAAATTTTAATAATAACTAGAATTGTCTGAAGAGAGCATTTTCTTTTTCAAGCAAATGTTGTGAAATTAAGTAATCTGCTTCAAATTGCTGTAGACATTTTTCTGAATGGCTCACACAGAACATAAATCTCATAAGTCAACAGCACACTGTGGGGGAAATAATTTCTGTTTACCCTCACTCCAGTGTTCTGTCCCATTAACAGCTTTGCCTCTAAATATGCATGACATTTCCTTTCAAAAATCTTCTGTTTAACGTTTCAAATGCACAGACTAGTTCTGACTTAGTGAATCAATTCCCTAATACTGAATCATCTGGCCAAACATGAGTCACAGTAATAAATCTCTCTGAGACACTTAGTTATTCGAACATCAGGGACATATGTAAACCTGTGAACAATTTCACGGTCTCAAGGGAGACAGAATTTTTAGCTATTATGGGAGGCTGCGGTAAGAGAGAAACAGCATTTCATTGTTTTCATGTTTCATCTTTTCTGAATTTATAACATTAATAAGAACCTCAGTCCCATCATTTTTTATTTATAGATTACAATGATCACATGTAGCATTTATACAAAAATTCCACACAGTTGCTATGTTTTACTTTATGTTCATTTAACATGATTTTTTTTAGATCGTTTGGCAACTAAATCAACATGAGATTAACTGTTTCATCAGAATGTGTTTATATGGTTGCATATCATTAAATGGTATTTGGTTTCTGAAAAACGGAATGAAAATGTGAATCCAAATGGCATAGTTAAAAGTCAGAATATTCCCAGCCTTGCATTTTGGTTAATATCTATTTTGGTTAATATTATGATGATCTACCAGCCACCCAAACAGAACTTTTCCCAAAGTCTTCTAGTTTCTCCTTTTTTAATTTCAAGTCTATGTTCATTGGGGAATTAAGTAATGTCCCTTCTATCACTGAATGTCTCTTGAATTTTTGTTCTCTTTTCCATTTTTACTGTTACCATTATGTTTTTTTTTCAGTTTCTTATTTCTCAAACAGCTTCCTACTGATTTCCTTATTGTAGAATTAGAGAAACAATAATGAGACATTGATAAAATAATAATGAAGCAATGATGAATGATAAAAAATGAGGCATTGATAATGAATTGTAGAAGGCATTTTACAAAATATACTTGTACACCGATGGAGAACAAATTTTATGTGTTAGTTCCCTATACCTGTTCTGTAATATGCTTACCTATAACTTAGTTATTGAAGAACAGTTTCCTTGTACTTTTATCTCTCTACTGGGCATTGAAATGGTATATAACAATAAGAGAAAAACTTGAAAGTCTGATGTTATCTGAGAAATCTTCTCTACTTTACAGACATTGCTGTTTCATTATTATTTTCCATGTACCTCCATACATCCTGGTTTGGATGTTGAAGTGTTTCATGCCCACCTCCACTGTAGCATTGTAAGACCACAAGATTATTATTGAACTGCCTTGCTTTAATAGCTGTAATTGATTCTGGTAGATGCATCAAAATGAAAGTCATACTTTGAGAAAAGCAGTAATCAAAGCACTTCTTAGAAAAGATGTGTTTAAAAGATCAGTGGCTTTTTGTTGCAGCTGCTGAGTCATTATTTTCATATCTTGTAACTCAATGCCTGTAATTTCTTGAAAATGATTGCGTTATCAACACATTACTCATTTGTAGCATTAAGTCAGTAACTTATCTTCCTTGGTATGTAGGAAAATTACCCCCAGAGTAGAATAAACAGGCCAGACTATTTCAAACAAATAACCCAGGAGCTCTAGAGATTGGGCAGAAATGCCCTGAGCCTGCCTTAGAGGAAGAGCTGGTGCTGAGAACCTGGGCCAGCAGCTCTGCCGTCATCTGTTTCATAGACTGGCCTTTTCTGTCAAAGAATTCATTTGAATGAAAAGCTCCACAGTGAAAAAGAGTTTGTAAATCACAGAGCAAATTTTAAGTCCAACAAGGAAATAAGCCAATTCACCTATGGCAGACAAACGTGTGAACCCGCCAGCTCCTCTAGGTCAAAAATAAATAATGGGGAAAGAGATTACAGTGTGGTTCCTGTGTAGACAGCAGGGAAATGTGACACTCAGACCCTGCTCAGAGCTGGAGGCGGCTTCCAACACTTGGGAAGTGAAATAACACTTACATGATAAGGCAACATGGCGGGCCTAAAGTTTCACACAAAGACTTAAAATAAAGAGACTTTGAAATTATAAAAGATTCCCTAGATCAGCATACTTTATTAATTAATATTATTTTTTCTTTTTGATCAGTAAGAGAGTTTTTCAATGCTTGTCCCTAAAATCCAAGAAAGGTAATGTTTGGGCTAACATGTTATATCAGGCAGAGGTTGGATATTTTGATTTCATTGCTAGGTGTGGTAACTAAGGTGAATATATGAAAACAAACATTCATCTCAATAAAACTTTTCTCAGTGTCTGCACAGCTATTAACTCTTTGGTCCAGGAAACAGCAGAAGAAGCCAGCAGTAATACAACTTATTGTGGTTCATAAACTCCTTATCGAGCGATTTACTTTTGGAGAACAAAAACAAGAAATCATCAATGTGAAGAAGTTTTGACAAGTGATTGTTTTCTAAAAATAAAAGCAAATGATCTATTTCTGCCACTTTAAAATGAGAAACAAAATGGGTATGCCTCAAGTTTTTAAAAAAATTTTGCCAGAAGTAAATCCTTAGAATTCATAACTCTAAAAATTCAGGTTCAGAGCCACCCACCAACTACTGCTCAGACTCTTTGGCCTTGACATAATCCAAGAGAAAGAGAGAAACATGTATATGTGTATTGGTGTGTGTAAACACTTGATACTGAATATAATCAATAGTCTGAAGTAGTAGCATTTTCATTGTGATGGAATAGAGAGGAATGTTGAGTTCATACACTGGATCTTCTTGTTGGTTTCCCTTTCTCACCAACCTTCTGAGAAACTGGATGTACTAACAACGTGCAAGGTTTGTGCCTGCAAGCCCAAGGTGGGAAGATGATGGAGAATGGCAACTTCACCCAGTCAGTGCTGCCCTGGGACAGCCTCAGGGCCAGACAGGCATCCTTGCCCTGGCACAGTACCCATCTTCCACATTCACCTGTGCTGTTTTGTCTTTCTCTTGAAGTATTAGTAAGTGGCTGAGCCAGAGCTCAAATGCAGATCTTCTGACCCCTCCTATCACGTTAAATGAAAAAATATATATCTATAACTGCCATCCCTTAAACCGTAAAACCTAAGGGAGTCAGGCAAAGGAGAAGGGAGAAGCAAAGGCTATTATTTATTTGTGGGCTTTGAAGTATGAAACATAACTGCTGAAGAGATTCTTATAACTTGTGATCAGGTGTATTTTTATCTGCTTGAGTAAGCACCCTTTTTTTTTTTTTTTTGCTTACAATTGAGTGAAGGCCCCCAAATAACTTCATTTTCTTCAAGTTGGCATTCGGGTAAAAAGGTTCTAAAAAAGCAATATTTTTACTTCTCCTAGTACCTTTAATTTCATAATTTAGTTATCAGAAATCCAGTCTCTTTTGCTCTTGAACCAATTGCGTTGCCTAAAATAGAAATCTTTTTATCAGTCATTTTATGAGAGAGTACAAGCAGGAAGACTCATGTCTTCCAAGAGTCAGATCTGAGACCCGAAACGAGCTTTCAATTGTAGAAAAACATGAGTTAACTGACCTGCTACTTGGATAGTACTTAAATTAAATAGTTATATCCATATAGTAAGAGTTAAATAAATGATGAAGAAAAAAAGAGTGACAAAGACAGTAACAAATAGCCACGGAACATTAAAGACTGAAACTCCGTTACAGTGTTACTCAGCGTGGTCCTGAGACCAGCAACCTCGCCATCACCAGGGAGCTTATTGGAAGTGCACCATCTAAAGCCCTACCCTAGACCTTCTGAAATCAAATTTCTAGGATGGGGCACAGAGGATGTTTTAACAAGATTCCCGTGTGATCCTCACACACTCCTTGCTCTATCATGTACATCTTACAGTTCTAAATGTCTAATTGTTAATATGTAAGAGGTTGTTAGGATCAATAATACGTGTAGAAAAAAATATTAAAACTTTTCAAAATCAAATTTAAACAAAATATTTCATAGAAACTCAATAACTGTTCCTTCAAAGCACAGTAACAAAGACAGTTGAAATTACATTTTAAATATCTTATGGAGCCCATATGTGTTGAATATTCAAGCTGTTCATCTCCCAATAGGAGAAAGTGTAGCTTGATTAATAATTTAAGTATTCTTAGAAATTCTGAAAGTTAAACTAATATTGTCATTCTTAATTTATATATGAAACAAATAAAGAACAAGAACTTATTCCAATTTCTCAAAAGTGTATGGGAAAGCCACTTTGAAAATGAGTTTCTGGCATTTAGAATAAGTATTTAGGATAACTATCAATTTTGCCTGTTTTTTCTTTACATGAATTACATAAGATATTTATTGATTTCCACTCCAAAGATAAGCTGTGCAGCTACACCAAGCCCATCCTGTCAACCATATGAATAACAGAAGAATAAAATGATAGTGTTGGAGTTGGATCCTAGCTTCCTTACTTACCAAGGGAACTTGGCTAAGATATACTTCTCTGAGCTTAATTTCTTCATATGTAAAATATGGGTGATGATAATTACCCCAGAGTTATGAAGCTTAGAGAATATATACAGAGAGATACAGATGTAGATATACACAAACGTATCTAGAAATAGATATTTTAGAGGATATATATTATAGAGTAACATACATAAAATATATTCCTTAGCACTTAAATGCCAAATAAATGTTAAATCTCTATTTCCAAGATTTTATCATCAACTAAATCCTTTAACTGTAAAAATATGTGATTAAATTAGACTTTACAGAGTTACAAAGACAACCAAACTAGGATCAAAGTAAAAAATTGATTTCAAGTGTTTGAGTTCATATTTCAAATGTGTTAAGGAAATACATAATCCAAACTAAACTTTAATTGATGAGTCTGAATCACATGTTCACGTACATTTATTATGGCCTGACCCTGAGCAAGAACCTGGTGTGTTCAAAGACTGTAACAATGTCTTTAACCGTATAATGTTCAACCCCAGTGATAATTTTTAAAAGTCTGATGAAACAATTTTAAAATGTTTGAGTTCTTAGATTCAAGATTATGGCACAATTTTTTTATACATTTGTATTTTTTGAATAAATTTTTTATAAACTTCTATTTTTAAAATAAAAAAACAATTGACTTTTAAGAATATTAAAATTATGGTAAAGATTATTTATAGTAGGGATTAATATTATAGTATAGTATAGGTATACCATCAAATTTACAGTATAGATTAATATAGTATATGTTAATAATTGGAATGGAGTTGTCATGTACAGATAACTCTTTCATGAATTTTTGCTACATAGGACAGCAGAGAAATTGGGTCAAGTAAGTTGTTTTCTTTGTTTTGGTTTGATTTTGGATAGAAGGAATTTAAACGAATGTACATGCTGATAGTAAAGACAGAAAAATCAGTAACAAAGGAGAGAAAGGGTAAAACCATAGGAATCAAGTCCTTGAGGAGGCAAGAAAGAGCTCAGGGAGGCGTGGGTCTGACTGACGCGAGTACTTCAATGCCTACAAAAAGAAGGAAGGCAGACAACACGGCTGTCAATGCTGGTGGATTGGTATTGGTATTGGTAGTATGAAAGGGATAATTTACTGTTGATTCTGTTCTTGCAGTGGAATTTCGAAGTAAGGTAAAGGCTAATAAGAGAATATTGGCAGTTTCTGGAAATGAGATATTTGGAAATAGTGTTCTGAAGAATGGGAAACATAATAGAGGAAGGTAAAAAGATTGTGGGACATTTTTGAGTGCCTATTTTAAATTTGTGGTCATAAATTTAATTCAATCAAGTAATGGTTATAACCCAAGTTCCTGCTGCTGTTTCTACCTGCTGGTTAGACTTTCTTGGACACTGAATGTTGCCAAATCATGAGTACCAAACCGTCTGGGCACTGTGTGTGGAATAATCCAGTACTCCGATAAGGTCCAGTCAATTTCTCCAGCTCTTTATCATCCCTGTCTGGTTCCCTTACCCTCCTCACCAGGCCTGAGAACAACCAAGTATTGAGAAAAGCATATCAATTGTATTTACTCATCAAGGGGACAATAACCTAGAGATTACTTTATGGCTTGTTTCTGCACCAGGCCCAGTTGGTTGGTAGATTTTGTATTGGTGATATAATAGAATAAATATCAATCATTTTATTATTGATTCTGCTCAGTCATTGGAGAGAAGACTCCCATTGAGGGTTATAAAATGAAGGCGTTGGAAAAAATAATATGCAATGTCTCTTGGAGCTCTAAGAATTCTATCATTCTATGTTGGCTGCCACATCTTATTATATCCAAGAAAAGGTATGTAAAGCCTATATAAGGTAAACCCAAAAGTTTCATGAGTATTATCATAATTTCTGATAAGGATTCTGCATCAGCCTATTTTGGAAAAAAAAATATGAGTAGTTAACACTTTGGAAAGACTTTTTCTTTTCTATTTAAAAATAAATTCCCTGAAGAATTCCATTAAACCTAAAACTAGAATGTATCAAGCAACTGTTACATGCCAGGTGATGCTCTATGTACTTTCACCAATACAGCCTCATTTAATGAGAAAACCACACCAGAAAGTAATGGTCACTTAGGTTCTAGGTGTGGGGGCCATTTTAAACAGTGAAATTAGCAACAAATTGTACAAAAATGCAAAAAAGTGGCACTAAGTGTCCTGAAAAGGACATTTGTTTGTAGTATGAGAGGTGAAACAAGATGGCAGAATGTCACCCTTGTCTGACCTTATCTGGGCATGTGTGTCAGGTGAACTATTACACTACTCTGGGCATGTCTGTGAACAACCACAAAAGTTCCCCAAGAATTGATTTGAGGGTCACAAATTAATTTTAGCAAGTAGGCAAACTTACAAATATGGAATCATGAATAATGAGGATGACTCTATTTCCTTCTAAGAAGTCAAAATATTGATTGGCTTTGTAAAAAGCATGGACATTGTAGAAGAGGGCTTTTCATTTATTTGTTTACTTTTTTAGCTCCCACTTATGAGTGAGAACATATGGTATTTCTCTTTCTGTGCCTGGCTTATTTCACTTAACATAATTTCTCAAGTTCATCCATGTTGCTCTAAAAGGAAGAATTTCATTCTTTATTTATGGCTGAGTAGTATTCCACTGTGTATATACACCACATTTTCCTTATCCAGTCTTTCAAAGATGGACATTTAGGTTGGTTCCAACTCTCGGCTATTGAAAACAGAGCTGTGATAAACATGGAGGTGCAGGTATCCCTTTGACATGATGATTTCTATTCCTTTAGGTATATACCCAGCAATGGAATTGCTGGTTCATATGGCAGTTCTATCTTTTGCTGTTTGTGAGGAAACTCCATATCATTTTCCATGTTGGCTGCATCAATTTACAGTCCCACCAAAAGTGTGGGAGAGTTCCCCTTTCTCTGCATCCTCACCAGCATTTATTATTCTCTGTCCTTTTGATAATGGCCAGTCTAAACAGAGTAAGATGATATCTCAATATGGTTTTGATGTGGATTTCCCTGATGTTGAGTGATGTGAGCATTTTTTCATGTGTCTGTTGGAGATTTGTATACCTTTCTTTGAGAAATGCCTATTCAGCTCCTTTGCCCATTTTTTCATCAGGTCACTTGTTTTTTTTTTTTTTTTTACTAAGTTGTTTGAGTTCTTTGTATATTCTGGATATTAATCCCTTGTTGGATGCATAGTTTGTGAATATTTTCTCCCATTCTTACGTTGTCTTTTCACTTTGTTTCTTTTGCTGTGCAGAAGCTTTTTAGTTTGATATAATCCCATTTGTTATGTTACTTGTGCTTTTGGGGTCTTATTCATAAAGTTATTGCCCAGTCCTGCTTCCTGAAATGTTTCCCTTATGTTTTCTCTTAAGAGTTTTATAGTTTAAGTCTTATATTTAAGTCTTTAATCCATTATGAATTGATTTTGGTCCATGGCAAGAGATATGGGTCTAGTTTCAATCTCCTACATATGGATGTCCAAGTTTCCCAGCATACATTTACTGAAGAGGCAGTATTTTCCCCAATGTATACTTTTAGTGCCTTTGTTGAAGATCAGTTGGCTGTAAGTTTGTGGGTTGATTTCTGGGTTCTCTATTCTGTTCCATTGGTCTGACTGTCTTTTTATAGCAGTACCATGCTGTTTTGATAACTATAGCTTTGTAGTATAATTTGAAGTCAGGTAGTGTTATGCATCAGGCTTTGTTTTTTCTGCTCAAGGTTGCTTTGGCTACTCATGGTATTTTGTTGTTTCATACAAATATTTGGATTGTTTTTTTCTATTTCTGTGAAAAATATCATTGGTATTTTGATGGGGATTGCATTGAACCTGTAGATTGCTTTGGGTAGTATGGACATTTTCACAATGTTAATACTTTCCAACCCAATCACATGGAATGTCTTTCCATCTTTTTGTATCCTCTTCAATTGTTTCAGCAGTGATTTACAGTTCTCATTGTAAAGATCTTTACCTCCTTGGTTAACTTTGTTCCTAGGTATTTTAGATTTTTGGTGACTATTGTGAATGGGCTTACTTCCATGGTTTCTTTTTCTGCTAAATCATTACTGGAGTACAAAAATGCTACTGATTTTTACATGCTGATTTTGTATCCTGCAACTTTACTGACATTGTTTATGAGCTCTAAGAGGTTTTTTGTGTAGTCTGCAGGTTTTTCTATATATAAGATAATGTCATCTGCAAAAAAGGCATCTTGACTTTATCTTTTCCTATGTGGATGCCCTTTATTTCTTTGTCTTGACTGGTTGCTCTGGCTAGTACTTCCAATACTGTGTTAAATAGCAGTGGTAAGAGTGGGCTTGTCCTGTTCCTGTTTTGAAGGAAAAAGCTGAAAGCTTTTTCCCATTCAGGATGATATTCGTGGTGGGTTTGTCATATATGGCTTTTATTGTTTTTAGATACTTTCTTTCTATACCTAGTTTACTAAGAGTCTTTATGAAAGGATGTTGAATTTTGTCAAATGCTTTTTCCTGCATCTATTGAGATAACCATACGGTTTTGTCCTTGATTTTGTCAATGTGTTGCATCACATTTACTGACTTGCATATGTTGAATCATCCTTGCATCCCTGGAATGAATCCCACTTATCATGATGTATAATTTTTTTGATGTGTTACTGTATTCTGTTTGCTAATATTTTGTTGAGGAATTTTATGTCTATTCTCATCAGAGATATTAGTCTGTAGTTTTCTTTTTTTGTTGTTGTATCTTTGTCTGGTTTTGGTATCAGGGTGATGCTGGCCTCATAGGATGAGTTTGGGAGAATGGCCACTGTTTCAATATTTTGGAATAGTGTAAAGAGAATTGGCATTAATTCCTCTATAAGGGTTTGGTAGAATTCAGCATGAAGCCATCTGGTCCTGCACTTTTCTTTATTGGGAGACTGCTGATTACTGCTTCAATACTGGTGCTTGTTATTGGTCTCTTCATGTTTTCTGTTTCTCCTTGGTTCAGTCTTGGTAGGTTTTTGTTCCCAGAAATTTATCCATTTCCTTCAGGTTTTCAAATTTGCTGGCATATAGTTGCTTATAATAATTTCTAATGATTCTTTGTATTTCTATGGTGTCAGTTGTAATGTCTCCTTTTACATTTCTGATTTCTGTTATTTTAGTCTTTCCTTCTTTTAGTTAATCTAGCTAATGGTTTGTCTATTTTGTTTATCTTCTCAAAAAACTAACTTTTTATTTAATTTATCTTTTTGGGGGGTGTCTGTCTCATTTAGTTCTGCTCTGATAGTAATTATTTTTTCCATCTACTAATTTTGGGTTTGGATTATTCTTATTCTTGTTTTTCTAGCTCTTTGAGGTGCAGCATTGGGTTACTTATTTGAAATCTTTCTATTCTTTTGATGTAAGGGTTTATTGCAATAAAATTTCCTCTTTGTACTGCTCTTGCAGTTTCCCACAGGTTTAGGTATGATGTGTCTTTATTTTCATTCTTTTCAAGAAAATTTTTGATTTCCATTTTAATTTTTTCTTGGAACCATGGGTCATTCAGGAACATGTTGTTTAATTTCCATGTACTTGTACAGTATCCAGAATTTCACTTGTTATTGATTTCTAGTTTTAAGACATTGTGGTCTAAAAAGATAGTTGAAATGATTTCAGTTTTTTACAATTTGTTGAGACTTGATTTGTGACATAACTTGTGGTCTGTCCTGAAGAATGTTCCATGTGCTGATAAGAAAAGTGTATATTCTGTACTTATTGGATGAAATGTTGTGTAGATATGTGCCAGGTCTAATTGGTGTAAAGTGCAGTTTAAATCCTGTGTTCCTCTGTTGATTTGTTGCTCAGATAAGCTGTGCAAT
The DNA here is from genome assembly GCF_000696425.1 of Galeopterus variegatus. NCBI lineage: Eukaryota > Metazoa > Chordata > Mammalia > Dermoptera > Cynocephalidae > Galeopterus > Galeopterus variegatus. The sequence goes on along the minus strand of NW_007726113.1, from coordinate 759,540 downwards.
GCTGAGAGAGGGGTGTTCAGTTCCCCAACTATTATCATATTGGAGTCTGTCTCTTTCTTTAGGTCTAAGAGTGTGTTTACTTTACATATCCAGGTGCTCCAGTGTTGGGTGAATATATATTTATGATTGGTATGTCTTCTTGCTGGATAGATCCCTTTAACATCATATAGCAGCCTTCTTTGTCTCTCTCTTTTTTTTTGGTTATTGAAAGGCTTTTTCATCCAATATAAGAACAGCTACTACTGCTCATTTTTTGTTCCCATTTGCATGGTATATCTTTTTCCATCCCTTCACTATTAGTCTGTGTGTGTCTTTACAGGTGAAGGTGAGTCTCTTGAAGGCAGTGTATAGTTGAGTCTAGCTTTTTAATCCAATCAATCTGTGACTTTCGAGTGGGGAATTTAGTCCATTTATGTTTCATATTATTATTGAAAGGTATTGTCATATTCCTGGCGTTTTATTAATATTTGGATGTTTTAAATATGTTTTATTCCTTTCCTTCCTTTTTATTGTTTGTCTTTTTTGGTTTTGTGAGGTGGCAAGACATAATTTCTTTCTTTTTCTCATTTGCATTTTTTTGCTCTATCAGTAGGTTTTGTTCTTTCTTGTGCTTTTGTGGCAGTGATTATCATTTCTATTACTCTCATTTGATGACAAAACTCACAGGCATTAATTAACCTAAGGCTTCACTGCAAGTAGGAGCTGGTGTTTACACCCAGCTATTCAATCCTATGCCTACTGCTTCTCAAATAACTTCCATTTAACATGACTACTTTCTCTGAATATGATAAAGTTTAAAATTGTACTTAAAAATTATTAAGTATTATTGTTACCAATCTGAATATCTATGTCCACCTAACTCTATCAAATGTAGCATCATATCTCAGTCAATAAGCAATGGTGATATGGATGTTGACAATTTTTAAATCAAAACAATCCTTTAAAATTTTAAGCCATTGTACTAATAGATAAAAAAATAAGACAGCTCCTAAAATTCAGAATAAACTCATGTATATCAGTCAAAAAAAATACTTAACATATTTTTAATAATTTCTCATTCAAAGCTTTTCACTTGATTCAATACAATTGTTCAGTAAATATTTATTGAGAGTCTGTTTATCAACAAACGTCTATTAACTACATATGGGATAGATTATAGTTTCCCAGTCTGCAAATAACCAAGATTATCTGTGTTATATGGGTTCCTATGTGGCAGGCTTAACTGCTTTATGTACACAATCTCACTTAATCCCCACAATAAACCTCATAAGGTAGGTAGAATAATTATCATCTCCATTTTCCCATGAGAAACCTGAAGCATATATAGTTTATGCCCAGTGTCACACAAGATCCTTGCTTGTAACCACTCTGGTTACATATATGTATATATGTATGTGTGTGTGTGTATTTTAAAATTAGACTCTATGAAGTTTTTAATTTAGTGTAATTTTGTACATTTGGGGGTTGGAAGGAAAGAGGTGAATAAGTAATTATAATATATTACAAAAACTGAAATAGAGGTATGCAGAAGAGGCTGTAGAAACAGAGAAGGATGCACTCAACTCTGCCTGTGGAGGATAAGAAAATTATCAGAGAAGGACTGGAGAAGAGACAAGGATAGTAGAGGTTCTGGAAGGATGCAATAGTGTTTTCACAGAGGAGAACAAAGAACACTTTATTAAAGGGAATTCTGTTTAGAAGGAAACAGGGAGGTAAGGGTACATGGCCCTGGTGGGAAAGTACACATACTCTGGCAGTGATAATTCAACAAGTGTATAAATGGGAAAGTGTTGGGCACCTTATCAGAGGCTGGATTTTGAAATTATTTATAAGGAATGCTTAAGAATTGGGTTTTAGCCTAATTCATAAGCTTCTGAAAATGTTAAGCAGGGGACTGGCATGATTTGGACTGTGTTAAAGAAATTCCATTCAGGTCCTATTGTGGAGTGTGGATTCAGATGCTGCAGGCAATATAATCACTTAGGAGGCTATTGAAAGAGTGATCATAGAGCCTCTGAAGTTCTCATCCCCATGAAGGCTAGAACAATTTATAAGTATTCGAAACTATTGTGTACTTACTGAGTGTTAGTCCTTGGGATGAGCTGACAATCAAAGTTATATTTAGCTATATTAAGGATAGTCAATAAAATGTTTAAAAATTATTGCTGATTGAAGGGATTTGAAGTAATTAATCACTGGTCTTTCTTTTAGTCTATTTTCAATTCTTCTTATTTAGTATTATACTCTTTTTTTTTTTTTTTTGGACTGGTAAGGGGATTGCAACTCTCGGCACGGTGTGGTCTGCACCATGTTCAGCCAGTGAGCACACTGGCCATCCCTATATAGGATCCGAACCCGCGGCCTTGGCGCTCCCAGTGCGGCACTCTCCCGAGTGAGCCACGGGGCCAGCCCTTATTTAGTATTATACTCTTAATATAACTGTTTAAATACACATCTGCTTTCATTTGGCACAAGCTTAGCAAGGTTCCATCAGATTCTGCCAAACATGACAACCAAAAAAATCTTGAAGTACAAAACCACAACCAAAAAAATCTGCACGTACAAAAACTTAAAAAACCTAGTCACCTTCCTGGGCATCTCAGAACTAACAATACCATGTGGAAAACATATGGGCTTTAAATTTAACTCTTTTTACCAACATTGAAATTGGAAAAGAGATATAACTATTTTCACAGAAAGCTTTTAAAAAGAACAAATAGCTGGTTCTTTTAAGATTTGTATATGATTAAAAATTATAGAGATGTAGCTAAATTTACAAAGATTTTTATTTAAAAATTATGTAAAAGTTCTTAAAGTAATTTCACGTTACTTCAACTGATCAGTGGAACAGCCTTTGAGGCATGTAATTATTCCTATTCTACAGAGGAAAACAATGCATCTCAGGAAGATTAAATGACTTATTCAAGGTCACAGTCAGTAATTTGTCCCTTGAATCAGCACTGTAACTCAGATTTCCTCACTATAACTTTTATGTTATTTCTGCTCTGTCACATTGCCTGCCAGAAGGAAATAAATAATTGTTTGCTCATCTATTCGTTCATTCATTCTTCACACATTTGCTTAGCTCCTGTTAGTACAAAGCACTGGATTGGGTACTGTGAGATTTATGGAGATTATAAATCAGAGTCTCATTGCTTAGGGGACGAGAAGGGAGGTAAGAGGTTCAGTAATAGCTGTGAATGAGGTGGAAAATCATGCCTAATAAGACAGTTACAGAATGAATTATGAAAGGTCTTCACTGAGATAAATTATTTCATGGAAAGCTGTAAGGGGAAGATGGCATTTTAGCTGACTCATAATGAGTAGGCAACATATGCGCAAAGAGAGATAGGTTGTGAATTCCAAAAAGTCAAAGTAGAATGACCAAAAGAAGAAAGTCAAGATGTGCTCAAGAAACTGTGAGTCATCCATTTCTCTGAAGTAGAGAGTCTGAAGTAGAGAGGGGAAGATGAGGCTAAAAAAATGTGTTTGAAGACTGGTCTAGTTGCTTACAGTTTTCATAGGAAGCAGAATGGGGTGACAAAAACAATAAGGGTTTTGTTGAAGTCTCACAAGTTTAGGTTCATATATAGGCTGTATAGCTTAGAAGCTGTATGACCATGACCAACTTACACAATTTCCCTAAAACTTTCACATATCATCCATAAAATGAGGACGTGTGTTAAATATTTTATAAATATTTTTCAAAATAATAAAAATATTTTGCCTCCAAGGTGGCTATGAAGATCAAATGACAGGATGTCTGAAAAGCAGCTGGCACAAGCAGGTTCTGTGGTTCTTTGTTGGTCAGTGGGGAACCAAGGAGAGTGATTGCTGGGGGTGGTGATGTAATAAGAGTCATGTTTTAGTAAAGCAAATGTACTGGGTGAAAGAGGAAGTAAAAGATTAGAGGCGGAAAGTCTTCTTGCAATTGAGCACACAAGAGAAATAAATGCCTCAATGAGATAACACTACTGGGAATATTTAACACTGTGAATGATAAAAAAACACTGCAACCAACTCTAATTATACCCAAGTAAAATGCTTATGGAAAAAGATTAAATCAAAATTAATTCTAGAATATTGCCATAGGAAAAAGCTGAATGAAAACAAACTTTGAAATAAAAGAAGTTTTTATTCTACTCTGCACCTGGATACATTTCCACTTTTCAGACCAGCCATTCAGGAAAGTCAACAGAATTACCTAATAGGGATTCACTTCAAAGGGTGCCTTTTTTAAAAGACTTATTTAAGATTAGGGACTTTGATCATAAGGGTGTGCCAACAGCTTACTTGACCATGATTCTACTATCTGAAAATCCATATGGTTAAAGAGGAATAGGCAGCTAATTGTCGAATGCTGTTGACTATTAAGTCATTCTTTTTGAATTGGATGTGTGAGGTTTTAAAGCCACTCTCTCCACTTGTTATATTCATTTTCCAAAGTCAAGAAAAGCTTGAAGGAAACTCCTGTTTCTCCTAAACTTCTAACCATAGATATTTAAATTTTTCTAAATGTTTAAGTGTTAACAAAATATTAATGAAGGTAATGAGTGAATTCTTGTCTCTGGGTATAGAACACTTAAAACTACACCTTGAATAAAAGAAGTGGATGGAAGAGGAAGCATACATGATGTTGATGTTTACAATGTAAACTCAGGGGAAATAGGCATACGTGTACACACATGCCTGCGAAATGAAATAGACAAATCCTACTCCCCTAGTCTTCCTTGAGTTTTTCTCCTGAGGGAGTGGCTGAAAGAATTCAATTACCTTTTCAGGGTTTCCAACACCAGGACAATTGTAAATTGAGAATTTAATATCTAAAAGCAATACTTTGTAAACTCCGGAAGACACCTTCCCCTGCCTTGACAGCCCACTACAGCCCACAGAGGAGGCCTACCTGGATTTTACCTTCCTGGGCCAAACTGGGCCCCCAGAACTCCTGACTGCATGCCTGACTGTACACAGTGGGGCTGTGGTTGTTGGTAGGGAGGCCCAGCTCAATCAATCTCCAGAAAGTGGCTATAATTAAAATCGAATACTTACCACTTCCTAAAAGAGCATCTGGGAAAAAAATCCCACCACGCCTTTTTGCCTTATTATTTAAATCTTCACCATTACCTTAATCTTCCCAACATCTCTGCTTTCACTCACATTCTAATCACTATATGTCTCTGTACATCTTCTACTCTTATTCAATCCTTCCCCCATCTTGACTCTCTAACCCTTTCTGATAAGCCCCCTTTTACTGAAAGTCTGTTATTTAGCAAAATCCTCTTTGATCTCGTCTCTTTCCTGGACATTCTCTCCTTTGCTCCAACTGATTGCTGGCTGTCCCTGCCATACTCTCAACTTAGGGTTGGTCTTTTACCCTACTGCAGTTATCACAGAGCCTGGAACAGGGGTGGGTGTCCTTTAGGTTGCTCCCTGGTATTTCTAGACAATCTTGGCTCCTATTTCCCTTTAAAAGCTCAACTCCTTTGAAAAGCAAAGCAACAGACTGTAGAGTCACTATCTTTCCTGTCAGAGTCCTTTAACCACTCCCTTCACCCCATGCTTCATTCACAGATCAACCCAGCACTGGCTTACTGTCTCCTTTACTGCTACTTCTCTCATTGTTCCCAATGATTTCAATATCCACAGGAATGATCCGTCCAATACCCTATCCTTCTAATATCTTGCCTTCCTCACTTCTAAAGATGTTTTCCTCCATCTCACCCTAACACTCATTCCCTTATCATTTTCAAAAACTGTACTACTTACAAAATTTTGATCCTGAGAATACACTTTCTCAAACACTGCTATCTTCTCAGCTTTCCAATTTACTATAGTGTTCTCACTTTGACCTAATCCAGTCAATCCATTGACTTTGGCATAGTTTTAGAGAACATGAACCCCCTATAGACTTCCCCTTTGCCATGACAAGTGTAGAGTCTACAGTCCACCAGTCCATTTGGCAAAGCCCCAAATCTAGTTAAATCCACCTATTCAACTGCGCTGCTTCTGCACACATGCACCCGATCATGGCAGGAGAAAAACAAACAAATAATGACTGGGCTCTGTTAAAATTTATGACCACAAATATCAAGTGGCCTCTCATTACTACTCAGTATTTTTACTGCATTTCCCTACTCAATTTACTTTCTCATTCTACTAGAAGAATATTTTATATCCATCTCTTTCTTTAAACCTTCAGATCTTCATTTTCAGCTAATGGCTCATTTATTATTTCCCTTTGAAACCAGGATAATTCAGAAAAGGACTACCTTAAATCCCCAAACCAAATCTTCCAATGTATTTGCTTCTGTACATCCATATTCTCTCCTTTCCTGTTAAAATGAGTGAACTAAAAATAAAGAATAGTCAAGGCAATTTTGAAGAACAAACAGGAAGACTTATATTCTAGATATCAATGTTTATTATAAAGCTATAGTAGTTAAGAGAATGTAGTGTTGGCCCAAAGACAGAACAATGGAATATAACAGAGTTCAGAAACAGACCAAACATGTACACTAATCTGATTTACAAAAAAGGTGATGCTGCATTGCAGTGGAGAAAGTATGGTCTTTTTTAATAAGTAGTGTGGGTCATATACACACACACAAAAAATCCTGAACTCTAATATACCATACTAAAAAGTTAATTCGAGATGAATTATAGATCTAAATATAAAATAGCGCAATAAAACTTTTAGGAAAAAAAGACCATTGTCATGATCTTGGGGTAGGCAAGAACATCTCAAACAGGGCATAAAAAGGAAAAGATTATAAATTGTATTACAATAAAATTAAACCTTCTGTTCATCAAAAACAAACAAACCAACCAACTATATATATAAAGAGAGTGAAAAACAAGCCACAGAGTGGAAGAAGATATTTGTAATACAAATACCTGACAAAGGAATAGATATATAAATAACTACCACAAATCAATAAGGAAATATCAATCAACTAAGGAGAAAATAAGCAAAAGACTTGAATAAATACTTCTTAAAAGGGGATATCCAAATGGTCCATAATAATATAAAAAGATGGTAAATTTAATTAGTCATCAGGTAAATGCAAATTTAAACCATAATGCCGTACTTTTGCAAAACGATCAAAGTAACTAAAATGAAAAAAAGACAATACCAGATGTTGACAAAGATATGAAGCAAATGAAATGTTCCTTATAATTGGCAATGAGAGTGTAAACTGGTAAAAATCACTTTGGGAAACTATTGGGCCATATCTACAAAATCCGAACATACACATTCCTATAACCCAGCAATTTCACTTCTTGATAAATATCCAAGGGAAATGTATACACACGTTCACAAAAGATATATACAAAAATTTTTATGTAAGCACCATTCATAATAGCTTAACACTAGAAACAACCCAAATGTCCACCACCAGTAGAATGCATAAGTAAACTGTAATATATTTATACAAAGAACACTATTCAGTAACGAGAACGAACAAATTATATCTACAGGCAACATAAAAAAAATTCACAAACATAATGTTAGAAGCCAGACAAATGAATGCATCTCTGTAATTCTATTTACACAAAGTTGAAAAACAGGCAAAATTAATTTAAGGCCACAGAAGCTGGGAGAGTAAGGGGCAGCAGTTGGGTAGAGGGGTGTTTTAAGCAAAATGATTTATCAAATTATAAATTTGATAATTTATATTATAAATACACATTATTTGAGTTACCTTTGCATTTGTTAAAAATGATCATCATGGTATTTGAAATGGGATAAATAAATAACAAAATGGTAAAAACACAAAATTATTGTCGAAGATATGAATTTTGTTTGGGTTACCAATCTTTCCTACTCTAATGTCAACATAAAACACCTGTCTAAATTTCGCAAAACTTATAATTCTCTTTCTGAAGCCTTCACTATGTTATCTTTTAATAAAATATGCTGTCATTTCTCCATGTCTTTATTTGCAAAACTCCAAGGAAAAAGAGTGAGAAAATTACTTTGAAATAAATCAAACACAGGCAGCCACTTTCCCAATCAAACTTTCATCCCACCAAGCTAACTTTGAACACCTAAAGTGCTGCTTCTCAAAGTCAAGTATACAAAGTCCAGAACCGCTGCCTCACTACCCCTCTTGGGATCTGTTGCCACATCTATATAAAATAGGGATAGCAATAGCAACTACCTTATAAAGTTGTTGTGAGGATTAAATAAGATAATGCATGTGAAATGCATTATCCCGAAACACAGTGACGACTCAGTAGATGCTAGCATTTAACACTAACACTGTTAATTTATTGTTAATAGTGTTATCATCAGAATAACCTGATGTGCTCATTAATCACTATTGATTTCTGGGCTCAACCCCAGACCTACTGAAGCTGAATTGGTAGTTCGGCCCAGAAATCTGCAGTTTAACTAAGAGATTTTGGGTGATTCTTTTTGCACACTTGAATTTGAGAACTATTATCCAGAGGTTAGGGCTTACTTCTTCTTTGTTCCTCACAACTCCAATCCGGGAATCTGCACACAATGAATGTTTAGTGATGGGATGACTGATATTCAATATTGTCAGACTGCTATGATGTAAATTATTAAAGGAATCTGGAATTTGTTATAGACTCGTGTGGTAGAGGGAAATAGATTTGTACATTTTGACTACAGCAAAATATAAAGTGAGAGTTGTTTTGTTTACTATCAAAAGTACCTTCAGTTTCAATCATTTTAACTCTTTCTTTGTCAATGTGAAGATAATTGAATCCTCTCACATTTCACATGAACTATTTTTTGCCTTAAAATAATTCAATTCATTTAGGTTTTTATTGCTTCCTTTTCTAATTTAGAGGATACGAAAAGAATAGACATGTGTTCATAGAGAGGCCAAATGACCATATTCTCTGGGTCTTGCATTATTAATACTAAATCTGGAACTAGGCTTCCATAACCACTTTCTTTCTTACATCTGTGTTCATTTAAAGGAAAGTTCCAGCAATTTGTTTAAAGGAACTGCAAGTGAAAACATCTTCAACTTTTTAATTCAAATAGAAATTCAAATCAAATCACAGTAGGTATATGAACTTTCTGTCTGTAAAACAATTATGCAACTTGTTGCACTGAATAGAACATTTTAATACGAAAAGAAATCTAATTAGATGTTCGATTGCATTCAAAGTACAGAAAAGTCAACCCTTGATCAAAGACAAAAATTAGAAATTATTTCCGGCTTACTTTCTGTTTCATGTCATTTAGAAAATGTAAAGATTGAAAGATAAAACCTAGATATTTTATCAGTACAAGATAATATTTAAGAACAAAATTTTCTTGTTAGGTGAAAAGCCTTGAACATATGCTTTACTGTGACAGTCAAATTCATGTAATTCAGTTACATATTTTTCAACTTCTGGTACCACCTGTGTATATCTAAATTCTATAAATTAGTTGAAGAGGAATAGTGAGATTTTATGACACATTTATTTCATGAGCCAAATGTAAGGGTGGTTCAGTTAAACATGAAGAACTTGACCTCCAGGCCACCAGACGGACTTGTTATTTTCCAACCAACAATCTGCTTCTTTATAAATATCAAATACTCTTGACTTTCTGATTGCCTCAATTAACCTTTAAAATGACTCTAAAGTACAGTGAGACTTTTTTCCCCCTCTCTCTCTCAAGAGAGGGAAGGATGTTTTTTTGTTTTTTTCCTTTTCTGGCAGAGATGCTAAGTTCTGACAGTTTGCTAAGCAGTGGAAATCGTGCTATAAGCAAAAGTCTCTGCAAGACAGAGATTCCTACAAGACAGTCTTTATTTTTCCAGCGGATACTGGCTACTCTTATAGGATCCAATTCCAAAAACAACTTCACTGAAGCAACTGCAAGTGAAATCACAAGACGCATGGATTGAAAACTAAGAATTCTCTTCTACTTCTGTCCAATGGTAGCTTGACCCCTGGCCCTCCTAGTTTATCTCATTTCCACAGGCTGAATTTGGACATCCAAATCAATTACAGTAGTCTATATTCTGAGAATAGGGTAAAAGTATCAAAATGTGTGAACACCTTAATCAGCAGATTTAGCTACTTAGCAAAGCAGCCATAATATTAAAAACACTTAAGTATCCAAATAATCCGACTTTTGTTAGTTAATCAGAAAATTCGCAAACATGTGAGGAGCACAAGAAAACTTCAGATGAAGTTAGATTCCTGTTGAGCATTTACCATTAAATTTCCTTGCATTTTGAGAACTACCTTGGTAGTTAAATATGGCCTTCGTTAGTGATCTCATAAGAGAAAATTACCTAGCAAAGACTCAAGCAGAGTCATATGGACACTGTTCATATTTTATATTACCTTCCATCTGTTTCTTTGACCCCTTCTCTCTCTGTAATGACCTGTGGCTTTGATAATTCAATGCCAGATTTAGGAACAACCAAAAATTTTGGTAGGTCTCTCTCATCAGTGATGGTGACTGTGAATTCTATTGGCACCTGAAACAAAATCTGAGCATGCGCAAGAGTCAGAGTAGCTTTGGAATAGGAGACCTCTTCCGAAGATCTCTCGTTGGTGCGGAAGTGTTTGCACGTTCTGACCTCATTTAAAAACTCAGAGCTGGCTCTTAGAGTAAGGAACTAGCGACCACACTGTCAAGATCATCATTAACACGGCATCCATTTTAATACTCATCATAAACCCATTCATTCATTTATTCATTCATTCAGATGTTCTCCATATTTTCTGATACTCCCTTAAATTAGGGGCTGGATCTTAATTAATGCTCAAGATTTATCTAAGGAATAAATATAAGAATAACACTTACTTGCCAGTAATAAACTGACTCCTGGAAGGTGTGCAAATAGGCTGGACATAGTAGTTCTCCAGTTTAACTCCTTCGGCAGCGAGTTTATCAAGGGTTGGCGTCTTTATCTCAGATCCGTGGTAACCCACATCTCTAAATCCCTGATCATCTGCTAAGATGAAAATGAGATGAGGCTGGGAGGTGGCCGTTGTGCTGGGCTCGGGTCTCTCTCCAGTTTGAGCTCGAAAGGTCCCTTCCTCCTCCTCCTCTAAGCTCTGGCCCCAGGACAGGTAACCGTAGGTGAGGAGGCTGAGGACCCAGAAGCCTGCCAGCGCTCCCATAGCTAGCATCTTTCCAGGCCAGACCCAGGCCCGCACGGACGGCGCAGGCAGAGGTCCCGCGCAGCCCCAGGGGGCCATGCACTCGGGTCCCAGCTGCGACTCCACGTGCGAACCTCGCACCGCGCGCCGCCTGCGCACACATGCACGCAGGAGGGGTAGAGCCAGCAGAAGGTGGAGGTTGTCCACCCGGAAAGAAATCCTGCGCTCCCCTCGGCTGTCACCACGTCCGATAACTTTAATCTTCTATGAGGGATGGCTTAACGGATGGGACAACGGAGAAACAAGAAAGTGTCCTTCTTCTGCACCAAAGTTAATTTTCTCCTCCTCCTCCTCACTTCCCAGAGCAGCTTCCACAAAAAAGTTAATATCTCCACTCAAAAGTTCGCGGGGGGTGGGGTGGGGGGGGACGTCAAGTAAGGAACTGGGAATCACACCGGACAAGGACTTTTCGTGGCCAGAGCGCCCTTGACGCTGGGGAGCGAGACTGTCCTGGGCGCGCACACGGAGAGGGCGGTCAGTCCAGCGGTGCCCCCACCTGGAAAGAGCAGATGACGAGCTGCCGGAGACGACGGGCTCGCCGATCACCTTCGCCGCATTTCCAGGGCTCTATTTTTCCCAGTCCTCTCCTAGGCGTTTGCCAACCCCCCGACACTCACCAGGCGGCGAAGTGAGAAAAGCCATTTCCTGATCTCATTCCACCGTGAACCATTCCCTTCTCTCCAGGAACTTCGGGCAGCGATTCCGGGACGCTGGAGCGCGTGGGGACCAAAGAGGGGTCCCTGGCCCCGTGGCTGGTCCACACCGAGTCCACTCGGTCCCGGCGGAGGCGCTGCGAGCCGCGTGCGATTTCTCGGCTAACTTACTTAGTTTTGGCACTCGGAGTTCTTCTGCCTCCTCCCTCTTCCCTCTCCAGTGAATCACAGAACGGTCCTCGCTGCCTTCGCTCCCCCAGGAGGAGGGGGAGGGGGTACGGCCGGTTTACAGGCTCCATCTTTCCCTTCTCTTTTCCGGGAGGAGGATGGACGCGGGAGGGGAGGCTTTGCCAGGGGGAGATCTGCGCGCCGCCCGAACCTTACGGGATCCAGGGGGATCCGGCAGGGCTGCCGCTTCCCAAGAGCGTCGCCCGCTGCTTCCCATCACCCGGCGACGGGGGCAGGACCGCGGCGCGAACGGGCGAGGGTGAAGCGGCCGCTTCTCTTCGTGGGTCTGTAGGTGAAGAGCCCCGTCGCCCATCCCGAAAGCCGCGCTTGCAAACTTTTCCCAGCTTCTGCAGCGAGTGCGAGAGGAGAAACAACAAACAGCGTAGCACGCTCTTTCCTTCTTCCTCTTTTGGTTTTCCTTTATTACTCCCTTTTTCCTACCCCTCCCATTTCCCTACTTTTCTCCCCGCCTCCTTTCTTTCTTTTCTTTCTTTCTTTTTAACAGCCACAACTACAACTTCTTAAGTTGAATTTCTGCCCCCAATAGCTGACCTTTACAGTCTGACTTCCCCATTAGCTTCTCCCTTCGTGGAGATAATGAAATTGCCCCCACCTTCTTACCTCTCCCCTGACTTACCCTCAGGGCGTCTCCAGCCAAGAAAGTGGAGAGAAGAGTTACACATTTCACCCTCAAGAACCGAAGCCAGACTGCATTCCTGTAGTAAGGAGACCACCTACCCACCGTTTCCAATCCAGTGATTCGAGGAGCTTCATCATTCTTTTTTTCTTTTCTTTTTTTTTTTTTTTTTTACCATGTGGAGTAAAACCACTGTAAAAGCTTGCCTTGATTGTGAAGATTCGCCTGCTTTTACCAGAGTCAGAGCGTTTTAAAGCACTGTTCAGAGGCAGGAAAGGGATTTATAATATCCCTTTATAGAAGAGACAATCAATGCCAAGAATCATTGAGATGTATTTTTATTCCCTCAAATTTATTCAACAGTTATTTACTGAATACCTACTGTGGGCTGGCACATAACATGTCAGATTCTCTCAATTAACTAAAGCATAAATCTAGGTTTCATTTCGCCATGTATTTTTAATTCTCTCCTGTTACTATAAATCAGTTCCTGTTGAGTTCCTACTCAGAACAACTGTAAAATGGAAACTTAACAACTTTGAAACTTGCAATGAGGCTCCAGGCAGTTAATTTTACTAACATGTGTAGCCTTCTACCAGTCTATGCTCATCCCTGCTGCCATTCTGGTTGGTCTGGAGAGAAATGGTCAGTGTTAGCAGACATGTTTGGAAATATAAGTTTAGAAAATCTGAGAGTTACCCCAGATATGTAATAAGAGTATTGGGGGATTGAGAAGCTCTGAGAGGTAGAGCTCCAGGCTTTGTGGGTTTAACAAGGTGCTCGAGTGGAAAAGATGTGAACAAACATTCAGATCAATCCAGCTACTTTTAGTTGGGGTATACTCAATGCCTTCTTGTGACATAGCAAAAGATGTGTCCATGTTGCTGTGTAAGAAAAAGGGACATTTTCAATTTAGAAAAAAAGTCAACATTTATGGAATACTTATCATGTGCTGACCATAGTACTCAATACACACATGTGTGCACATACATACACACATGCTTTTTAGTATTTATACAGTACTTTATATACTTTTCTCTTTCCCTTCACTATTAACCTTATGAGAAGTTCTTCCATTGAACAAATATTTGAGGAACTGAGCTAACGCTAGAGGCTGGGAATGTAATGTGAACTAAATCAGACACAGTCTCTGCTGTGGTGGATCCATATTGTGGTAAGGAAGAAATATACTGATCAACAAATCACCCCAGAACTCTAGTAGTTACTCATGAGATAAGTTTTCGGAAGAAAAGGAACACAATGCAAAGAAATTTTAAAAGAAACCTGACTTAGGCTGGATGCAGCTAGTGAGTGAGGTGGTTCAGGAGAGTGACCTTTAAACTGAGGAGATGTATTTTGTTTGTATCCGCTTTTTGCAGAAAATCTAGACTTGGAAATCTATCTGACTTCAAAGCTCATGCTTTTCAAAAGATACTCTTTCTACAAATGGGCTTTAAAATCTTTGCCAGCCACATGGCACAGAGAGAGCACAGCTGCCAGGGTTAGAATTCTAATCCCCACACAAGGCATGCAGACAATCCACACTCAGAAGAGAGGGGCAGAACTCTGGCCTTAAAAAGTCATTTCCAGAGTAAACAGGACTAACAGTGAGGAAAACTAATAGCTATTTGCAATTAGTTAGAAGAGCCAAGAAATGAGAATGGTCATGCCAAAGTAAACCAAATGAGATGTGACTCAAAGAGGAAAACTAAAGTCAGCAGGATGGCCTACCTACAGCAGGTAAGGATTATTTCAACATCTCTCACAAAGACATGGAGAATGAAATCAGAGGCTGTCAAATGCCCAGTGCTTCCTTGTACGTACACTGGTATTATACATACATAAACTTTGCATTTCTCCTAATAAGAGGATCGGATTTCATGCACTCCAAGCAATAGATTTAGCGTCCTCATGAAGGCCCAAGTTAAAGGTCCTGTATAACTTAGTAGTTCTTTCCTGAATTTAAAATCATCATTTTGGTGTTCAGGCATCAGCTGACCTTACGGAATCCCATTTAGGTTTATTTGCTTGGTTATGCTCATGTTAAAAACTCCTCTAGTTTTTGAATGGTTATATGAAAATCAAAGGTACTATTTGATTCAATTTAAAAAAATGAGAAAAACAGAATTACTTAGAGATGAAATTATTGTGAACCAAGTCTTCGGGTGAGGCGTAATCAGAAGGTGGGACTGCATCTATGCCCTAAAGTATGATAGAAATTTGGGAAAGAAGAGAAGAAGTTAAAGAAAGGGCAATTTAGGCAAAAGAGAAGATCAACTGGCTGAAGACATGCTTGTGTTGGAAGAGTATGGGAAACAATGTTAGGAAGTTCAGGCAACACCAAATGTTGAGGGGCTTTGAAAATATGAAGAGCTGGAACAAGATTCTGAGGGCATTAGGAGCAATGAAGTCCTTGGGATAGGTCATAACATTATAAAATATTTTAGTGAGGTCACTCCTGGGATAGATCTAAAATAGGGATAGAAGTTATAAATGCGTTGCTTCAGTACATCAGAGTTTTAAGGGTTGGAATTTTACTCTGAGGATACTTTTTTCATACTTTTCTTCTTACTACAGCAAGACATGATGAAAAAGATAGGAAAATAAGTCCCAGGGCATTTTCAGTGAGAGATCTGACGGAGTAAAGAGTAGAATCACACAACTGCCTCAGTGCATAAAATCTGTACAGCAATATTCCTTAGGTTAAAGAACTATGCTTTGGTTATGTTATCCGATGGAAGAGGGGCATTCATTAAAAGCTTAGAATTAATCAACTAAGAGGAAAAAAGGGACAAAGGAATAAGGGACCCAAGACAGGACTTTGTTTGATTGGATAATGGAAAAAGAAAGGAAAGAGTAGGGTAAATTGTGAGCACGGTCATTACCACAACTGGACGATCTGAATAAGGCACCGCAGGGTGGCCCAGAGCTCCTTGAGGGACAGACCTTGAGGATGCCCAGGGGTGGGGTGAAGGATTGGGTATGAAGAGCCTATCAGTGAATAGAGAAACTAAGAAAATCACAGACAAGACAGTAAAATAGGTAGTTGAACAGTACCTTGAAAGATCCATGTTAAATCTCACCATAAAAATGACATTTCCCATAACCCCCCAGTAAGTGGACAGAATTGTTTTATCTTACAAATTGGATATACCTAAAAATTTCTTTGAAGGAAGACCTAGTAAGACAGCATGACTGCCGCACGATTCCCACTTTTTCTGTAGATATTTATTTTCAACTAAACATGTACTCAGACACTTAAGAGACATAGCTAATTTTCAAATGTAGGTTTAAAAAAATTGAGAAAACAGTCAAGCCAGGTATTTACTGACCATTAAAAAAGATTTAAAATTCAATTGCTGCTTGCTTGGGTTTATAAGTACATTGAATACTTAAAAATGAAGGAATATCATCAAGTTTAAATTAATGCACAAATAAGTCTAAAGCAGATGTTTGTCCTAATATAGTCATGTTGAAATGAATAAACTTCTTATTAAGCATTATTAACCCTTTATTAGGCTATGAGTCTAAGGCTGCTTTGGACATTAAACCATCACCAGCAACATGAGCTCTGAATAAAACCAAGTAGGATGGGTAACTAGCTGATCTAGTAATTGTCAAGTTGAGTCACTTCCTCTTTTGGAGGAATGCAAGCTGTTTCCCAAAGCTGTTTCATTTTGTAAAGAAAACATGAATGATGTAGGAGACACTAAAATTTCAACCATGCATAAATGCAGTTACCCCAAAGTAGCAAAGTTTATGACATTAGAAACTCAGAAAATCTGAACTGTCAAAGAAGAAATCTTTCTTTCATTCAACAAACATCTTTACCTGAAAACAGACTTTTAAACAAAATGTTTACAATGGTAAATCTAATAATTTCTGTAATTTAAAAACCTGTTCCTATTGCTTAAATTGTAAATAAAATGATCTATGATTTGCATAGAATATCAATTCCTGAACCTGTCTGTCCATTATATATATATATATATATGTATATGTATATATATTTTTTTAAGGAAAATTTCCAGCTCCAACCAAGATTTAAGTCAAGATACTCATAGTCTAGGAACATCTATGCTACAGAAAGCTCTCCAGGTGATTCTGTGTGTATCGAGCTTTAAAAAACACTGATTTAGAATTTAAGGCATCAAAAAGTTTTAATGTGATCACTTAATGGGTGAGGTTGGTGCCATTTACCAAATACAATATGGGAAACACAACTGGAAAACAAATGAATAAATCCAGAATCAGAACATCTGAAGGCTGAGCACCTAATATCTATAAGACGGTAGGAAGAAGCAATGTTGAGATATGGCCAAGTTATGAAGAAAAGAAGGGAGAGACATTAAAGCCTAAATGAGTGAATGCCAGAGGTAACAGTCTGTGTAGGCATTGCTGGATTCAGATACAGTCAAGCAAAAAACCAGGGAGAAAAGCTAACTTCTGAATCCAGCTCCTCCATAGTGATGTGTTTGGGCAATATTCTTGTATTCTCCATGTGGCATGGGCCAGAGGTGGGAGGCACTGACGTCATGAATGAAATTGAAGTGGGCTAGCGTCTAGTCTCAGTGGGACTGGACAGATGTGGAACCCAGGGCCAAGGTTAATCTGTGAGTAAGGGCCTGATGTGACATCCCATATGAACTTATAAGATATTCAGTAGTAAAATCAATAGAAGTGGTGATTGGAGAATAAGAATGAGGGAAGAATAAATAATTATACTTAGTTTTCTTTGGGATAACTGACTGAATTGTGGTGCCATTTATAATGGTAGAAGTTATGAAAGGGCCGGCCCGGTGGCGCACTGCTATAGTGCGCCGCTTGGGAAGCGCGGCGGCGCTCCCGCCGAGGGTTCGGATCCCACATACGGACCGGTTCCAGCTCACTGGCTGAGCGAGGCACGGAAGCAACACCGAGGGTTGTGATCCCGTTGCCGGACACGGAAAAAGACTTTTAAAAAAAAAAAAAAAAAAAAAAAAAAAAAAAAAAAAAAAAAAAAAAAAAAAAAAAGAAGTTATGAAAGGGCCAGCAGGTTTGGTGCTGTTGAATTTGATATCTGTGAAGTATCCCAATGGGGAAGTGCAGAAGGTACGGGGATATATGGGTCTGAACCTCAGGGAAAACAGCAGACGGGAAATTTCATCAGCATCTAGATGGGGTCAGTTAAATATCCAAGAAAAGGGTGGAGAATGAGGAGTGAGAAGGGATCCAGGAGGATAAAGGGTCTTTAAGGGTAGGGAAGAAGAAATGGGGTCCATAAGGAGATTAAGAAGGAGTAGTGAGAAAAATATAACTGCAAAGATAGCAACATTTACTGAACATTACTCAATAGTGGTGTGGTGCCAGGACTAAGTTAAGTGGTTTTACAAACTATCAAAGATGCAAAGATGCTAAGTGCTCTTCACAACCACTCTATGTAGGTAGGTACATGCAAGGAAATTAAGGCTGAGTTATACTGGGTGGTTGAAAAAAGGGGTGGGAAGCAAGAAAAGGAATATCATAAGAGAACAGGATATCAAATAGCCAAAGGCCAGAAAACCAGCACACCTGGAAGTGAGAGAGGTTGGCAGAGTCAAGAGTGGTAAAGAGGACCATTGACATAAGGCACGTAACAGGTATTAGTTTATTAGGATAAGGTCTCTATGAATAGTTCACTAATGCTTTTTTCTTATCTGTGGGTTCACCAACTTTGAAAAGATAGAGCTCTAAAGTATTGAAGTACTGATGAACAAAGTAGGCTTGAAAAGAAAACAGGGTTTTAGCTCGAAATCTGTAAAAAAGTACCAATAATTGCCAAATAATATAAATGTTAGAATAAACTAGATGAGACATGTCTAGAGTCTTTATAAAGAAAAGTATATGGTTATACTGGAAGATGAAAAAAGTTGAATAAATGAGTTTGAATAAACTTCATTTCAAAACTAAGGACTAAGTATTGTAAAGATGATTAAGAGCATAGACTCTAGAGCCATATGGTCCACTTATTAGCTAATAAATTACTTAGACCCTCTTTGCCTCATTTTTCTCATCCCTAAAATAAGAGTAATAATAGTATCTATGTCATA
The DNA here is from genome assembly GCF_000696425.1 of Galeopterus variegatus. Classification (NCBI taxonomy): domain Eukaryota; kingdom Metazoa; phylum Chordata; class Mammalia; order Dermoptera; family Cynocephalidae; genus Galeopterus; species Galeopterus variegatus. Next base: position 740,806 of record NW_007726113.1, on the reverse strand, counting down.
GTGTGGCATATTAGTTAGCTATTGCCAAACAATGCTGCTTAGCAAATCACCCCAATACTCAATGGCATAAAGCAACAATAATTTAGTTTTACAAATCTGAGCATTGGTCCAGCTGTGCTCCAAGTGTTTCCTATGTCCCACTGGGATCAGCTAGATAGAAACAACTTCTCCTCGTGGTAATGGCTGAAGCATGAGAGAGCAAGCCCAACCAAGGAGGCACGTATCAAGACTCAGTTTATCATCTTAAATCCTATTGGCCAATGCAAATCATATGGCCAAGCCGATGGTCAAAAGGTGTGAAACACGTTCCTCCCAGGATGAGGCCATAACAAAGCTGTAAATGCAGGAAAAGGTGAAGAATTGGGGTTGATAATTAAATCTACCACAGTTGTTTTGAGAATGAAATGAGTCAGTATTGAAAAGCACATAGAACAGTGCCGGATCCATTGTAAACAATATTAACATTTATTTTAATTTTTATTTCTATTATAATTCTTCCTAAATTAATTTATAGTTTAATGTCATTCCAATCAAAACCTCAATCCGACGATGATTTAGAACTGAACATATGCTAATCTCTGAAAGAAAAGTAACAAGAAGGCTCCAACCTTACTGTATAGTAAAACATAATATTATAGAACAATAAGTGTTGATTAATGAAATAAAAGAGAAGTCAAAATAGATCTAATGTTATAAGAAAACAACATATGAAAACAAAGTTTTAAAAATGATAGAAAGAACAAAGCATTCTAAGTGAGGAATGTAATATTTGGATAATTATGTAACCACCCTAAAAAAATGCTGATTCACACCTTATTGCACATGCTAAATTAAAAAAAAAAACGTCTAGTTCAAGTTGGAGAGCTAAATGAAAAGAAGGTTAAGTTAAAGAAACTCCAACAGAAAATTTAATTGGCAGATACTTGGGAAAACTATTCTGTTTCAGCTTTTAAATAATACGGAAATTTCAATGGCAAATGATTAATTATGAAATACATTTAACAAACTATTAAATCAGAAATTTTAACGGAGGCACAAAGACATAAAACTGTGATTTTCCAAAGTGGTTTGTCAGAACAAGACGCCAATTTTCAAAGGAGATTATTAAAAACCAGTTGGACAACTCTTAAAATTCATATCCATACCATGGTAATAAAAGGGTCAGAGTGTGTGGAGATTGGAGAGGATTTGTGAAGAGACATTTTTAGAGTTATTGGTGTGCCCTGAGTACACCGACATCTGCCTACGTGGCCCAAGGTGGGAGGTGCTGACCTCCTGAAATTCATGTAGTCTGGTGTCTGGCTTCTGCCTGAGAAAGAATCGTGATTGACTGCTGATGAACTGGAGGAAGAGAGGACGTTATAGAAGCTGACTGGCTGTCCATGAGTTTGTCTGAGCAAAGGATGTTTGGGTGTTTCCTGGGAACCAGGTGTGGGCCACCTGTGAAAGCAAGGTGGCCTGTGGTTGTCTTGGGTCCTGTGTAGGAGGGTGCAGGCTCAAACAGACCTCCCTAAAGAGAATTGAGGGGTAGCTCCCACTCTGAGGGCTGACTCTCTAAAATGTGTCTAGAGATGCCTGTTCCCAATTCAAGGGAACTGCAGATAAGAGATCCTCAGAGGTTGGTGGGGAGCCTGTAAAAGAAAAATTCACCTTTGAACACCTACCAGGCCCAGAGTGCATCATACTGGTCTTTTAAGCACTTACTTGACTCCTTTCCTCTTTTCTTCCTCCCTGCACATTGATCCCGGAGGAGTAGAAGTTGAGATTAACAAGCTAGGGATAGCGGATTAGAACTACTAGGAAGGAAAATACAGAAATACTCTAGGTTTCCACACTGAAGCAGTATTAATTTGGGGAAAGGACAAAAGGTTTGTTTTAAATGAAGTTTGGGCTTTTCATAATCATATATTATTGGGAAAAACCTAATTCTGAATTGAACCAGGTTTGTGATATACAGCACCCACAGGACTATTTGTTAGTTTAGAGTAACTCCAGATCTCTCAGAGGAAAGAAGAGTTAGACTCACAGAATTTAACAGGACATTGAGAAATAAAAACAAAATTGCTTGATTCACTAGTTGTATGTAACTAGTTCAATGTAGCAGCTAGATATAAAACGTTTGATTGTATAAAAATTAATTACAAAACTAAACCCAAAAAAGGAAAATAAACTTGGAAAATATTTTCAGTAATATAGCAATCAAGGACTTAATATGTATTTCATGAAAAGAGTTCATTCAAATATATATAAAAAAATCTTGACCACCAATAATAAGTACGTAGTTTAGAAATTAATGCAAATAGAGATGGATTAAAGGAAACTAAAAATATTTATCTTAGTAACAAAAGAAATATAAAATAAGCAAGGTTATGAAACATATTTACACCTATTAATTTAGTAAAAATAACAGTATATGATATGTAATATTGGTAAGATTGAAGTGAAACTGATAAGCTTCTGAGATCATTGATTTGATACATACCTTTTAAAAATAACATGGCAATGATCATAAGTAATACAACCATTTCTACACACTAGTGCTTTAATATCATTCAATGATATTTACCCAAAGAAAATAATTCAGCAGAATAAAAAAGGTATGTTCATGAAATGGTCATGATAGCACCATCTGTAATTGAAAACATGGAAATAACCTCAATATATTGTTTTGAAGAATATCCTTCCACTTTATTTATTTATTTATTTTAATTAATTTATTTATTAATATATTTTTTTTATATTCTAAGATGTTGTGGAGCAGTTTGGGGGAAAGGGGAGAGGAGAAGGGTGAAGGAAATAGGGTGAGAGAAGGAAGGAGGAGGGGCATGGTCGAGGCCTGTGGCACCACCCTCATTCCTGCAGTGGAGACCGGGGGGCTTCCAGTGGCAGCTCCATGGTTGCTGGGCTGGATGCTGATGTCAGGGGTGTGTGTGGCTGGAGCCATTGGCCCCACCCCACCACCCCAGCTCAAGAGCCCAGGGTGCTTGCTGTGGCTGCTCAGTGGTTGTTGCTGGGCTGGGTATGGTCATCAGGGGGGTGTGGCTGAGGCCCTTGGCCCTCTCCCCACTCACTGGCTTGTGAGCCCAGCGGGCTTCCAGTCCTTCTAGGTTTTATAGGTGCTCTTTGGTGATGTTAGACCTTTACGAGTTAATATCAAACTTCATCTCTGATCTGCGGGTATTTTGTTTATTCTTTCAGTTCTTTGTTGGATTATTCACTGTTCCCACCACTTATACTCTGCACTGGAACTAATTTGTTGTCCTTTGCTTACTTCTAAAATGGAGGAACTTCCTGTGGGGACCAGCACTTGAGCTTTGTGGTTGAGCTAAATTGCTGCCTTGCTGCCAATTCCCTGGGGAAGGCTTTTGTGCAGCACAGGTTTTAATGGTTGACCTTGTGTGTACTTCCAGGTCTTGTGAGATCAGGTACTCCTGTGTTGTGTGGAAACTCTGGTCTGGGTCTGACATTTTTCAGCAAACTGCAGCCCCTGCAGTTCTATATTCCTGACCAGTCTCCACTGAGTGGTCCTGTGCTGATTGGGGGGCAGGTCAGATGTCCTTGCTGTGCCCCAGTGTTTCCCTGGTGGGTCCATCTCCCCCCGACTGCCACACTCCAAACACTTCCCATGGGACAGACCATGCTCTGGTCCCTTGTGATGACTCACCAGCCCCTGAGTGGCTCCTTTTCTTCAGTTGTTGTGGCTCCTCGCTCCTATGTGGGTCCATGGGAACCTTGTTAGTGGTCTTGCTGGCCTGGAGGCCACCAAGGTCCTCTTCTCCCCTGCCACCTCCAAGCAACTTCACATGAAGGGCACAGCTGTGGCTTTTGCCAGCTCTTGCTCTGTGCGTTCAGCAGGGCCAGCCTTGAAACTGCTGGGGCTTGAAATGGTGGGAGCAGTACTCTCTTTCTCTCATCGTGCCTTCAAGAACTCTGTAGGTCTCTCCTCCTCTTCTCCTGAGCTCTAGTGGCCCCAGCTTGGCTGTCACTGCCTTTTAATAGTTGCAAATTGGTTGATCTGTGGGAGAGAGTAATTCTGGGGACTGTCTATTCCACCATCTTGACTGGAACTGTGCTTCCTCTTAATATTAAATAATGGGAAAATGGGTTAAATTATGGGGCTTCAACTTGATGTGAAATTATGACCATTAGAAATGATAATTTTGAATATAATAAAGAAACATAAAATGTGCTTATAATGTAATGCATAGGGAAATGAGAAAGAAATGTATATACTAAACTATAACTATATATAAAATATATCTGTTAACTATATATACTTATTTCTACATAAGATGTATGTAGTTTCAAACTGGTAATTTTGAATAACTGGATAGAGACTGGGTTAAGTAGAAAAGAAGATGATACGAACACAAAGAAGAAAGCACAAAATTAACTGGAGGGAATGAAGACTGTTTCACATGACAGGGAACAGGGAAGCCTCAGAATTCCATATCTGATGTGGTTTCATGACCTGGATCTTCCTCCTCCTATCTCTTTGTGATTTAAGGAAATTCACATAACTTTTTTGAGCCTCTATGATCTCAAGTAACTATAAGGAGTTAAGATGAGTTTCAGCTCTAAATTTATATCCTTTACCCCCTTTTATATTCCTTTTCTCTCTCCTTAGTGAAAGAAAGTGCAGGATTTCTAGGGCAGAAGCCAGTTGGACACCAGCTACATTGATGAAATCAGAGATTTCAAACAGAAGCCAACTAGAGAAATTTGGGTCTTGTCAAAGATTATTACACCATCTTTTCATGGTGAAATCACATATATATATTCGCTGTAGATTTACATATCTTGTTTTTTTTTTAACTGTCACATTTTTCAAATATGTTGCTTTTTTCCTTACTTGAAAAATAAGATTATTAGAGACTAAGTTCAAGCTCTATTTCTATTGATCAAGGTGGAAGCTCTTTGAATTTTAATTTTCTCAGCTGTCAAGAAGGTAAAGAATATCTTTCCTACTTACTTTTCCAGGGCTGTTCTCAGAATCAAGTTGAGACAATATACATGAAAATGTTTTGTAACCTTCAAGCATTCCCTGTACATTCCTAATCTTTCTGTAATTATCTCCATTTCTCTGACTTCAGAAAACTCTTTGTCTATGGCACTCCTGAGAAAATGAATGACTTAGTATCCATCTAAAAAAGGTGGGTAGAACTCTTAAACCTAAAAAACAGTGGTTGTGAAATAGTCTAGTTAACTTTCCATAGAAAAATAACCAGCCAAGGTCACCTGTAGTAAAATATCATTTCCAATTCAGAGCTTTCTAGTACAAGGGAAACATCCCGGCTAGGCCTACCCCAAACATTGCAGGGCTGGTGCCAGTTTAAAAAATGGAGGCCTATATGCCATGTAAATAGTTCGTAGTTTCAAATAAAGCTAATGAACTGTTAAATAAAATAGGTTCTATCCTTCTACAATACATTCCCCCAGTTAGCTTCTCCTTGAAATCTCTCTGACTTCATAAATTTAGCTGGTGTTCAGTTAGTTTCTACTTTAGAAATCCTGCATTCCCTTTTATTAAAGGGTGAGAAAAAGAATATACATGGGAAACAGTATAATTTAAGAGTGAAAAGGTATATTTACCTTCAAAATGATCTGGAAGCCTGGTTCAAGATTAGAATTCCTGAACTTGCCAGAGTTCCATGTCTTTAGTTGGTCTGTCCCCAACTCACACTCACTCTTTTCTCTTTTTATCCCTGCTCCTCCTGTACCCCAAGGTACCACATGTTCAAACTGTCCATAGCCCCCTCAGACAGTCTCCTCTTGTTCTCCCCTTCATGCAGGGAGCATACAATAACTGTGTGGTTCACTCTCAAGAGGACTGGCCTGGAGAAGGGATCTATGCATGGAATATTGGGGACCCAGATATTAAAAATGTGATCTAGAATAGGGTATGTTTATTCTGAGTGGGATCCTTGCTCTCTGGGGAGGAACAGGACTAGAGGAGGGACAGAGAATAGCTGCTCTATAGGGTGGGACACGGCAAGTGCCCAGGTCTAAAGCACTGTTCCTAGATCCTTAATTTACAAACCTCTTCAATTACCCAACTTCCTACTCAGCTCCACTTGGGCCGCCCTGAGGCTCAGTTTGACCTTGGGCCTCCTAATCCCTCAAAACAGAAAATATTTGCTCATGCCCTTCCTCTATGTTCATTCCCACCAAACATACCCTTATTCACTATCATCCTCCCAGTGGCTGAGTATTTCCTTTATTAATTTGCATAGGGCAGACACACCCTTTCCGAGCCTTCTGAATCAATTTCTAAGATATGCTCTTGTCTTTACTACTTGGTTCTTTTCTTCCTTCTGCCTTGCCATCCATTCCATCATTCCCTATTTAAGGTTCACTATGGGTCAGGCATTGGATATACTTACAACGGAGCATCAGACAGGTTCATGCCTCTATGGAGATTACAATTTAGTGGGAGAATTGATATTGGGTGATTAGTTACAATTGTGGCGAGTGTTAGGCAGGTGATGTACATAGTTCTACAAGAATCTAAAACAGGGTCCTAACCCAGAGTGGGAGCTACCACATCCCAACTTTAGGTAAACATTTATTTTCTTTATTTTGGCTTCTATGCTGCTGAGTATTGCTTGGTTTCATGCTGTTCAATCACAGCTGGGTCTTCCTTGCTATGTATTGATTTTGAAGGTCCTCTCCCATATCTTTTGGAGGGACTAAAGGAGGGCTAAAATGCAATCAGTGTAAAATTGGCTTTGATGCAATTAATTATCATGTGCATGCAGTAATCTCATTCCAGAAGGATACATCTAAATTTAATACAGAGAACCAGACCTAAATTTTTCACTTTGTATTGGAGCTTTAATACTCTCAGGTTCGATCTATGCCTGATGAAATATTTCACAAGAATCATCACATGTGTTTGCCTGATTCCTTTCTCCCCACTTGACCTTTTATCAGTATTCATATTTCAAAGGAAAAGAGAAAGCAATTACCTTCAATAGCAAATGCAACCTGACTGGCTACTAAACGAGGATATCCATTTCAAAATAATAAACTGACATTCTGATTGTTTTTGCCACTTTCTTATAGTTTTATTTATTGTAACTTGCTTACAAATGAATTGTTTACCTGCTCACACTTGCATGAAATAATACAATAGAGCTAGAGCTTCTGAACCTAAAATGCTAAGAACGTATCTTGCATCTATGTTAGCATCATTGACTCCATAAAACTAAGACGAGCTGTTAAATTTTAGGTTTGTCTCTGAAACTGCTTCTTTTAAAACTGTGTCAACTATGGATACCAAGAGAGAAGAAGAGGAAGAGAGGAAGAGGTGGAGGAGGAAGACTGAAAGAACAGTTCCTAAATGATTAAAAGAAGTTGGTGCCCATCTTTGTTCTATATGTAATTTAAAACATCATGATACTATGCCATCATAAGTGTAAGAAAAACCAATTTATTACTGATTTTTCCATTAAAACAACTTTAATGCTTTTTTGAAGTACCAAAAATTTCCTTTCTCCCCCTGATATTCATAACGTCTTGTCTTGCTCTTTTTGTTTGTTTTTTTTGTTTTGGTTTAGCCTCTTGTGCAAACTGGTCATGAATTCTTCCATCTCTAATCATAGCCCTTTTGCAAAGCTCCTCCCATTAACAGGTGGAGTCTATTTTCCTGTCCTTGAATCTGGGCTTGATCATGTGACTCACTTTGGCCAATGGGACACAAGTAAACTTGCAAGTAGAGGCTTAAAAATTACATGTCCATAGAGATTTGGCTTTCTCTTTCTGGTTTTTGGAGTCCTGAGACCACTATGGGTAGAAACCTAGTCTAGCCTACTGGAGGATGAGAGATGCATGAGGCAGAGATGAGGCCCACTACCCCTAACCATCGGCTAATGTCTGTGAATGAGGCCATCCTAGCCCACTGGCCCCAGCAGACCACAGAGAACTGTCAAGTAGGCCCAGGCCAGGGGAATCGCCCAGTTTACTCACCGAACCATGAACATTTAATCAAGCGGTGTTTGTTCTATGCTGCTCAGTTTGAGTGTGGCTTGGTATGCAACATTAGTCCTCCTGCCAAGTGGAAAATGTGGCTCTGCCTTTTCCCAGGTCATGAGGCCAGGCCTGACAACAAGGACTCAGCACTGACGGAGGCTCTTCCTGAAGGAGCAGACTGATGTGAAAATGGAGAGACCAGCAAGAACTGATCCTAGGGGCCAAAATGAGGAGAAAATGGAGTGGGATGGCTTCTTTAAAAGGAGATGCAAAACTCCTTTGAAGGGAGACATGAAAGGGGGATTTTAAGACATGAAAATCACATCCAGAGAAAAGCCTCCTGTGAATAGAAGTTATGAACATAGTGAACCATGTAGAAAATTTATTCCAATCTTAACCTTTGTCACACAATAAAAAGGTCCTTTTTGAAAGAGATTCCTTTAGTATATCTGTACAGCTCATCTGGCACGTGGTGAGTAATCAGTAAATATTTGTGGAAAAAAAGTAAATTCAATGGACATTTTTCCATTAGGATATTTGAAGATTAGTAATGGCATATTGTTCAATACTGCCCATTTTTCAAGTTATTTTATGACAGATTTATTTGGGTTATAAACATTCTGCCATCTTTGTGATATCTTGCTTTGAGAGAGTTCAAATTACCATATAGTTCCCCCCGCCCCAGAAAACATTAATTGGGCTTGGAGGATGAGATGATGTTGTGAAAGCATCATGCACAGTACCTGCAAGATGTGACATGCTCATTGTACCTTGAACACTTATTGAATGGCTTGTTGGTGCCAGGCACTGTTCTTTGAGCTGTGTATTAAAATATCTAATCCCTTCATCGGCCCTCTGAGTAGGTAGTATCTTTACCTCCATTTTCTAATTAAGAAATCTGAGCCAGAGAGAAGTTAAGTAGTTACTTACACAGCTAATACATTGGAAGGGGGATATGAACCCAGTCAGTCTGGCTCCCAGGCCACCCCTAAAAAACAAATACTTTTTTAGTACTTCTTTTTTTTGGTGTTTACATTTTATTACAGCAAAATACAGCATAAAAGATGGCATGATATAGTACCTTGGTCTTTGTCATAACCTTTATTTTTATTTATTTATATTTTTAGCACTTCTTATTTCAGTAATTTTGCTAAGGAGTTTTCAAGTATAGTCAAGTCATTAAATTATCATAATTTTTCTTAGGTACTATTGTTATCCACATTTTACAGCAGGTGCTCAAAATGTGCTACCATCGTGCTCCTCCCTTTTTGTTTTGTCCCCATCCCATTTCTGCACTCTCTACTCCTGGTTCTGCAGTGACTGGAAGAAGGCCTGTCTCCCCGTGTGCCCAGCCTCATTCTCTGCAGCTTTCACCTGAGCTGCCTGGCGCCATCCTGGGTGAGATCTGGCTGGGCCACGTGCTCTTTCATGATAGAGCCTATCCCTTTTGGCAAAATACAGGCTCAGCCAAGCCTAGCTGGAGTGTATTTATGTAACATGGGAAGACCCCACCCAGTCTGATTAAACCTGAAAGTAGCTGGGAACTGTTTTCAGTTTTAATAACATTAAATGTTATTTAAACAGCAGATACTATGTATCTGCATCACTGATAAGTACAGGCAGGCAATGAGTCCTTATTTGACTTTCTCAAGGTCACAAAGCAAATTAGTGTCTAAGTAGCAATAAAAGCACAGGCCTCTTGCCTCTGCTTCCATGCTTTTTTTCATTCCATCATTCCTTTATTATTTTTATAAAGTATGTGTCTTCCTTCTCGTTCTATAAACACTAGAAGATTTTAATTTAGAAAAAAAATTTTAAAACTATAGGTAAATTATTAATGAGATCAGTTATTATACTTAGTTCAGAAAAAAATTAATTTTCAAATAATATGTTGAATTGGCAGTAAATGTGCTTTTGTATTACGATGAAAGTTTGGAGGAGTACCCCTCCTTCTCTTCCCTGCTCAGCCTTTCACCCCAGCCTCTTAGGAAGCATTTGATTTTAAGTCACTGGGTCAACTAAAGCAATAAAACAGTCGTTTGGCAACACTAAAACGAATGCAGATGTTTTGGAATATTTCTTTTGCTGATAAGATTTTTAAAAATACTTTTTAAAACAGCATTTCATATTTTAAAATGTTATTTGTCGGGTTTTCATTTTAAAATAATACCATGAGAAATATGTCCGGCACTTCATTGATTTAAACATTACTGTAATTAGTATAATTCTTTGGTTGATATCAAAGATGTAGCTCATAAAAATAAGATTTTATGGGAATGTTTCCCCTTGTGATTATCTTCTGTTTTCTTGCCACAATAAATAAGAAAACAGATTTTCTGCAGATGTTTCTATTAGCATATTGAATGCTTTGAGCCATAAAATCTGATTTAAGTTTAATCAAAAGTATCCACCCTTAAAAACTCTTGGAAATAAATTAAATGTATTTATTTTGTTTCTTCTAGTTTAATGTTACATGGAAACTAGTTTTGTAACATTCATAAATTTCCTTTTGTATGAATTAATTTAAAAAAACTGTACTTCCTTTATAATGATATCTAATAATTTTAGCAAAAAACTGTAAATGCAAATGTACATTTAATCATATAGTATCTCTTTGTGGAACCATACAATTAACTTACATGTATTTGAATTCAACATAAAGTAACCAATAATTATATCTATACGGCTAGTGTGATGGGAGCTTTTTAAATTCATAAATATTAAGTGTAAATAATTTTTATTTTGGTTAATTATTCTTTCCACCATTGCTGTAAACTTTGATGACATATGAAATGAAAGAATTTCTTGCTCGTACTCACCTTGTGAAGTAGAAAAGGTCAAAGTGCAAGGAAAGGAAGTAAATTTTTTATAATTCTAGAAAGCTTCTTGTGAGAAAAACGGAGTTAGTTTAGTCAGGCCATCTTGCCTCATATTCCCCTGGGTATGATTCAGCACATCCTTTGTAGGCAAGTTATGTAGGAGTAGAGTTAGTGTGCATGTGCACCCGTGTACCCCTGAGCTTGTTGCCGCTATTGTGTACTTTTCAGTATGGAAGGCAGCGACTCTGAACCACTGGTTGGCAAAGCTTGCTTCTGAAGAATAAAGCATGTCTCCTTTAACAGTGGCTGCTCAGTGTTTCATTCACTTACCTGACTCAGGACCTGCACAGGATGGGGCAGAGGGGTCTGTGATCCAGCCTGACAATTGGCATAGTCAGAAGGATGCACAGGTAAAGGAACCACAAGCCCCTCGGGAGAGGGAGGAGATGTGGCTGCCCTCAAGCATGTGGTACCTGGTGGCAGCATTCCTGTGGACTTGGGCTCCATGGGAAACATGGGATCAAGTGGATGGGTCCCCTGAGAGCATAGAGGAAGCTCTCAGGGTATTGAGCTCCATGATGAAAGATGAGGAGTCCTGGAGAATGGCTGGCTGGATGGGCTGGTTATGGTTTGCTGTACTGCGAGCCAGTATGGACCAGGCACTCCATGAGGCAGCACGGCAAAAGGCAGACATGCCAGAGAATGAAGTACAGCGACATGTCAACCCTGTTCCTGAAGCTGAGGATGATGACAACCCCGAGGGTGAGTTGGGGGAACTTGTGTGTTTCTTTGCATGACCTGCTGTGCATCAGAAAATGAACCCCTAGCTGTTTGGCTCCTATGGTTGTGGGGATCTAGGGGTGGATGATAAATGTACAGGGTATGTTAGCATTGGTGGACCCTGGCACAGAACGTAACATGAGGCACAGCAACCCTGATAAGTTTCCAGGGACCACAGTGAATGTTGATGGTTATGGAGAACATTCTATTGCAGTCAGAGCTGTGTTTTTGCTGCTGAGCATTGAAAGATTGCCCCCTTGTGTATATACTGTGTATGTATCTCCTGTATCCAAATACATCATGGGTATAGATGTGCCATATCATCCCTAGGCATTGGAAATGATTGAACACTACAGTGGTCTTCTGAAGAAGGGACTAAGGCTATTTGGCCAATCCCCATCCCTGAAGGGGTAGACATGAAGGTTATGACCAACAGTCAGGATCTTAAATGAGAGACCCCATGAAGGCAGGCCCTCTCTGGTGGAGGCTCTATTGCATAGAGCCACAGCACCCATTCCTGCAACCATTCTTTCCAGGCTAGTAAGCTGGCAGTTTCTCTGCCAGAGGGCGAGAACTCCCTCTATTGGTGCCAGTAACCTTTTGTCTTTTCACCTGTAGCATTGTGGCTGCAGGCACCAGAGCCAACTGGACACATACATACATTCATGTGGTCAATGTGTTGGCTTGCTGAATATGCTCCAAGTTTCCTACCAGTGTGGCTGCAGGATTCCTGTGAAAAATCACCCCAATGATGACTACTAACCAGATATGTGTATGGGTGGGGTTTCATGGCTAATAGTTAAAAGGATAGAGCTATGGGGAAGCCTCATGATGTATCGAATGTACAAGTACGGAGGTTATATGGATGCAAGGGTCAGCCATCCTCACTAAGGGAACACTGAGGAAGATTCCGAACATGCAGATTGTATGGCATGGGACCCCGAAGGTGTGGAGTGTAAGGAAAATGGAGTTGTTTTAGTCAGGCCCTCTTGCCTCATATCTGGCTGGGTATGATTCAGCATATCCTTTGTAAACAAGGCACATAGGAGTAGAGTTAGTGCACATGTGCACCCGTGTATCCCTGGGCTCACTGCTGCTATTGTGAACTGTTCTGTATGGAAGGCAGCAGCTCTGAACCACTGGTCGGCAGAGCTCACGTCTGAAGAATATAGCATGTCCACTTTGCTGGTGGCTGCTCAGTTTTTCTTTTGCTTACCTGACTCAGGACCTACAAAGGATGGGGAAGGGGGTTCTGTGATCCAGCCTGACACTTCTGAATTTAAGACTAGATAGGGAATAAGCAAATAGCGGTGTTTAAAATTATTCGATGTTAAATAGGAAAAGATAAGAGAAGAATATTGAAGGAATAAGGGAATTTTTAGAAGCTATATATATACAAATATGCATATATCAATGAAAATATAAAGTGGGAGAGTTGTTTCATTACACATTTTGAAATATATTTCACTTAAATAACTTTTAATAAAAGTGTAACATTTCCAGTACTATTCTAATTTTAACATTTCTATTATCAGTTCTATTAGCTGAATTTCTTAAGCCAATGTTATTTTCTGGAAATAACCAGAGGAATCTATTATGAAGAGGCACTTTTTGTGTTGTGATTTCTTTTAAGGATCCATATTGTTGACCTAATACTTTGATTCAGAAATAACAAGCAACTAGTTGAATCTGGTCCCACTGGCAACTGTAATTTGAAGCAAATGATTAGAGCAAGTTTTAACAAAGGGTACTTGCTTGCCACCCACTCAGACCCTACTCCAGTTAAAACATGCATGAAAAGAATACACAATAACACATCAAAAGTACTACCCACACAAAAACTTTGCTGAACATTGCCCAGTTTACATGATTTTGACCATAGAGAATACCAATTTTGTTTTACAAAGTTCCAAACGAGTACACATAAAACAAGGTTTCTTCTATCTGCACTTTTATTAACCTAATATAAAAAGTCAGTTCCCTTGCAAGGTGACATCAAAACATTCTACTACTTAGTAATTATTTGGCTTTCCTTTAACTGATTTTCTACACTCAGAAATTACATTAAAAAAATCAGGTATCTGGTTAGGTGTCAGTTCTGCCCTTCATTTTTTACTCCATGTTGCTTTGCTTTTGAAGGTTTATTTCAGTTTATAAAGTTGGTGTGAGTATATGATTAATTGCCACCCCCTACACATACACATTGGAGTAGGGACTAGGTCAGTCTTTGTTCACTATTCATGTCTCAGGGCCTAATGCAGCACCTGTTCAATAGCAAATGCTTAATAAATATTAGCTGAATGAAAAGAGACCATGGAAATTGATATTGCAGGGAACACAGTCCTTCCTGCATATGACTTCAGAAAGTCCTGGGATGTTTCATATTGCTTCTTAGCTTCTGAAAATACCTCATTGAGCAACCCCCCATAAACATAGAAAACTCCCTACACTCATGTATACACTATAGAACAAACTTCATTTTTCTTTTATAGTTAGCCCTTAATGATTAACTAAGATCCTATCAAAAGCAGCTGCCCATCACGCTTGAAGAGCCTACATCACGTCTCACCCAATACAGCTCTCAGACAAGGAAGCAGCTGTCCATCATGCTTCCAGACTCTACATCCTGTCTCCCCAATATATTACCTATATAAACCCCAGCCCTCAGTTGATCGGGGAGGCAGCTGGGACTTTACCCTCTGTCTCCCAGTTGATGTCTTCCTAAATAAAAAGCTTTTCCTTTAGGTTCTGTCTGGCAGGTGTGAATGGAGAGCCTATAGCAGCGAGCACTGGATCCATATGTGTCAGGGATTTCCCCAACTAAGTCCTTAGGCACATAGAGCCCAAACTGAAAAACAATACAAAACAAAACCCTCCACACCCACCTCTCTACCCCTTTAAAATGAAGTCCTGCTCAAGTTGGCTTCAATGGAAGACAATGCATGTATTTGTTTTCTATTGTACACTTTGCTAAGGAAGCTGCTAGGGGCTGTGCCCCAAAAGACAAGTTTTCCATTAGGAGTGTCACTGCTAACGATGGGAATGGAAGATTAAAGGCTGTTTGGGTGGCTGGTGGGAGAGTTCCTTTCAGCTGAACACGAAACCAGCATAATAAACAGACCAGAGAGCATGATTGAAAAAGGAAAGGGCTAAAGGACCATTTCACACACTCTTCAGCTTCTAGAGATTGAAGAGTTGCTAGAGTTAATGAAGAAGTAAAACCAAAAGACAAAGGAATGTGAAAACTTCAATACTATGAAAGGGATACAAACGCGGCAACAGCAGTGAGACAAAGAAATTGACAGAAGATACAGAAGAAAAGCTATTCCATACCATTGGAGACGCATCATTTGAAGAGGGCCATCCTTTGAAAGGGCAATCCAAATTTTTCAGAGAATTCAAAAACAGTGGAAGAGAGTTAATAAATGCAGCCCTTGCTGGAGGGTGTGAATGACAGGAGGTGGGAATCACTAGGCACCAACTTAGAGGCTTCCTACCACACCAGCTGAGTTCCTATTTCTAACATGCCCATGTAGAGAGCTGGAATTACCGTATTACAATTTACAGGAAGGATTCTGTGTTATCACTGCAAATGCAGTGTTGCCTTGTGATTTGCACTTGTTGAGATGTGAGGGTACTTCAAAAAGTTCATGAAAAGATTTATATTATCTTTCAGTTCTATTCCATGAACTTTTTGAAGTGCTCTCATACATAAGCACTATTTAATACATTTGTAAATTTGACCATAAAATTTATTTACTGACCTTTATTTTTGCATATTACTACCTTTTTACTATTTGTAACAACATTTTGTTTTTAACAATTCTTGCTATCACTGGGGTTCTCCACCATCTCCCTTGGAAAAGAGACCTGTAAAAATGTTTGAGAACCACTGATAAAAAAATCAGATAGGAAATGTAACGCTGTATTCAGTTTAGAGCCAAGAACAGTAACATCTCTTCCTCTAACTTTGAATATACACTTGGTCATAACTCAGGTAAAGTCCCTTCTTCCCAATCCTAAAATTTTTTTTATTATAAACAGGCAACTTATTAGAACAAGGGCATTCAATTTCCCAATGTCTCCTATGGATAAGATTTAAAGGAGACAGAATAAAATCAAAATACACAGCAGAAAGGGATATCTTAGAGTTGATTTTAAAGATACAGAGGTGAGTCCTTAAAAGCCTCAGTTTCAAAACTATGGTTCAAAGATATTTCATATGTTAATAGTCTAAAATCAAACTCATGTTATTCCTCGCATTTCTGTTCTCTCTTCCAGTGAATGGCGATAAGTGTCATCCAGTACATCCAGTCTGTCACAAAGTCCTACTGACTTCTGAAAGTCCTCATGGACTTTCTGAAATGAATCCATGGACTGTCCTCTTCCCA
The DNA here is from genome assembly GCF_000696425.1 of Galeopterus variegatus. Lineage (NCBI taxonomy): Eukaryota > Metazoa > Chordata > Mammalia > Dermoptera > Cynocephalidae > Galeopterus > Galeopterus variegatus. Next base: position 724,845 of record NW_007726113.1, on the reverse strand, counting down.
CTGCCACCTCTCTGATCCAGATGACCACAATCTATATTCTGGATTCCTTCAAGGTCTCTCCCCTGCTTCTGCTCACACACCCTTCCAATCCATGCTCCACGAAATAGGCACAGGAATTCTTTTAAAATGAAAATCTGATCACATCAATTCAATTCCTGCCGATTGCCGTTGGCATTGAGACCAAAATCACTGACAAGTCCTACTAGATCCTGTAAGATCTGGCCTCTTCTGTCACATCTGGAACCTCTCTTCCCCTTACCTAGTGGCCTATAGTTCCTTAATTTAGATGATTCTGCCTTAAAGTCTTCCCTCCGCCTGGACCAGTCTTCCCTGCTCCCTATCCCCACCCTGTATGTCATATCTCAGGTCAGATATCTCTTTCTCTAGGAAGCATTCTGTAACCTTTGCAGAACAGTCAAGTTCCTCTACATTCTAAGGCACATATCACATTTTGTAATTACATTTTTATTTGTGTAATTATTTGATCACCTCTTGCCATCCACACCAGACTAGTAGAATCATGAGAGCAGGAACAATGAATGTTTCGTGAGCCATATTATTTCAGTATCTGACTGAAATACAGAAACACTGTGAGATATAGAAACTCTTATTGTAGAATGTCTGAATGAATGAAATGGGTTTTAGACTCAGATCTTTTACCCTCTGGTCCAGTGTGACTGCCTTTCCCTCTCTTGTTAAGTAAACACTTCTGTCTTTTAATTGAAAATGAAAGAAGCATAAGAATTTCAACTTCACATTTTTTAAATGAAAGGAGAATAATAATCAAAATGAAAAAATAAGGTCAATTGTTCAAAATGGAATTGAGTAAACAGAAAAGCTAAGCACCTACAAGTCTGCTTAAAAATACAGGAGGACATAAAAGCACCAAGGGGAAAAATTAAGGAATTTCCACCATTATTATGATAAAATAAAAGTGGAGACTATATGTTTATCTATATTGTAAGTTGGTCTAGTGAAGAGAGCAAGTTAGGAGGAGACAGGGGCAGAAAAAGAACACTTAAGTCAGCTACTATTGGAAGCATACCTGACGAGGGATGGGTAAAACTGTGGCTTCATTTTATGTTCTAGAATGTAACTCACAGACCTGTCACTGTTCTGTAACTAGTCCTTAAAAACCATAGAAAAACTGATCCTGCTGATATTTTGTTATAGCAATGTTTTTTTTCCCCCCAAATTTTTTGTTAAAGCAAGAGAAAAGAATTTCAGTGACCTACTGACCCATTTAGATCACTCAAGTCAGCCTTTGGCCACAAAAGGCTTCCATGTGATTCACACTCGGCTTTGAGTAAATATTCTAAAACTCTTGGCAGCAGCTTTTTAAAATAACTTTTTTTCTTTTTGCTAATGATGAGAAAGTCTACCTTGAAAGTTATGAGTGAGATGCATGGGAATCCTGCTGTTCTCTGTGGAAGAAGCAAATAAAAAGACTGCCAAAAAATACTGACGCATCTGGAGAGGATGGTCTCTACGCCCTTTCTCAGGAAATGATCAGCTTCACATCCTACACTTGGGTAGAGGTGTAAGAGCTTACTGACATCCTCACATCCTCCATAGGACTATGTTCTTTCAAGCCTAATAAATGAAAGACTTGCCGACACCATATCTGACTGTGTAATGCTTATTAGGGATGATCACTGTAACAATAAGAAATTGCCCTTATACAGGTACCAATTCAATAATTTTTGGATTCAATATAGAAGTAAAGTCAATGAATATAATTTTAAAAATATATTTGGGAAAAAAATCAGTGTCTAGAGAAAAAAGAGAAAAGAAAAAGAAAGACACTTACCTGTATCTTTATTACTTTATGCAAAAATCTTTGCTATTTATATATGGCAGGGAAAAAAATTTCAAATAATGACTTATGTTTGTATATGTTAATTTCTAATGAAAATTCCTAGCTTGGATCTGATCCTAAACTTGTATGCACATTGTATCTGGTTGTGCAACCTCAAGGAAGTAGAATAGATCAAATTGGGAATTATATTTTAACTTTAAAAAAATCAGTAATTGGGGAGAGGATTTCCACTTGCTATAGTTTTACATTATATGAAAATCCTTCAAGGAGTAGGTTATGTTATATTTGAACAGCAAATGTCAGTGACATTATAGATATATAAGTAAATAACATTTATGGCAAGTTATTTACATATTTTTGTTATTCAGTTTCTTACTCCTCAAAATAAGGATAATTCACTATCTCAAAGGGTTATTATGAGGACTAAAGACTACATACATATTTAAAGAAAGGTATGCATACCTATTCTAAGCACTTTAACTTAGTAAGTAGCAGAATTAAACTATAAAGGAGAGCTAAAGAAGCAGGAAATTAAACACACCTCAAACATACACATAAACATATAAAGAAACTCACCTTCCAGATTTCCCCATCTTTATGTTAGAGAAGTAAACACATTTTTAGCTTTCAAAATACTCCATTTTAGAAGTATTACTGTATCAATGGCTATACATTAATAAAAAAAGAAACAATAATAAACCTCCCAATTCCAGGGCTTAATTTGATTTTGGTTTCACAGTTATCTCAATCAGCCATTTTTCTATCTACAGACCCCCTTTTCTAATACTTTATGAAGCACAGCTTGGACATCCTGTGTCTCCACTCCCTCAGCACCAACAAAAGTTGTAAATTCTGTAGTCTGTAGTACAGAAAACACAACAGATAAAATAGTAAATGTGTTTTTTATAACTGGAAAATTTTATGGTGTTGAGAAATAGTATTGTTTAAGTAAAGCAAGGATTTGATCCTAACTACAGATTTGCAGAGAAACCGTAAGCAAGTCACTAATTATACTTTTATTGTCTATAAAATAACTGATAGCTAAACTGATAGATAAAATCCTAAAATAGCTCTCAGAAATGCCTTGTCAAATTTTCAAATTAAAAATGTAAAATTTATAAAACCATCTACTAAGCAGTTGTGCAAAAGGGCTATTTTTTGGCAAGGTATAAAGCCCATGGAGTTTATTTAAATGAAACAAATTAGAAGCAGTCTCATTTTGGTTAGCTGTCCAAGGCATAAATAGATTAGCTAAGTGGTCTTTCTTTTATTCTCAGATTTATATCCAATAGCTTCCTCTGAGCAATATTAATATAAGTTGAGAACGGGAGAACTTCTTGTTCCTTTTAAACTCCTTTTAAATTCACATTACTAAATCTCATGACTTTGACTGTTTTGTAATGTTTAGTCTCTAGCTCCTAGCACCATTCTGCCTCATCTAGAGCAAAAAATACATTAGTCAAATATGTTAATAGATAGTTGTCAAAAATTCAACACTAGCTTACATGCCAACTTTTCATCCTTGAAGAAAGATTCCATTTATATTAAATCTTGAGATCTTCCTCTTAGTCTTAGTCTGTTTTTGGATTTCACAAAAGGCACAATACCAGAAAAAAGATCAGAATTTAGAAAACATGGTTTGTTTATTCACGGAACACAGCAACCTAAGGAGAGGAGGTATGTCCTGCTTTATGACAATTACCCTGCCCAATATGTTATGGTTAAAAAAAACAATGGGATGAATAAACCAGGAAACCATGAACTCATCAGGCCTGAATTTCATTTGTAATGGGTACTTTGCAAAGCTGGATACATTTTCTGGTTTCCCATCTTCTTGGCCCTCCTGAGTTAGTGATGTGTTTGACGTTCTCCATTCACAACCATCCTGATTCATTTCCTGGCTTTTTAAACTGTTTCCTGGCATAATGCCTTCTTGGTCTGCCATCTCAGAAGTAGACCACTCTTCCTTCTTTGGACTTACTCCAAAATCAACCCTATTAAACACAGACCTTTTATGTGAAGTCTTGACCAACCAAAAGCTCAGATCCATTAACTTTTAGCTCTACCACAGATGAAACAACTAGGCAGAAGCGACATACCTCCTTTGGTCTTCTTAAATTTGGATTTTAAAGATCAGTTTTTAAATTATTTTGTTGATATAGAAAAAACACAATTGATAGTGTTACTAAGAGGATTCTGTAACAATGGGAAAGCGTTATAGGAACACTAACGTCAGCATCATGAGTCATTGTTGAGTCCATCGGACAGTCTTTAGTCATACATCTGGGGTTTTCTCTCTGTATATTCCAGTAAGCCCGTACTTGATTCAGAGGATTACTGGATATCTCCATTGATAATTTTTATTCTTGTATAAATGTGGAAAAGATTATGATCACTACTGTGTTTGCTAAAACAGCAATCTAGATGCTTTGATCTTATTTTTTTAACCCAACAGTCTGAAGATTTACTCACTATTATAAAATTTCTGAGTGTTTTTATATACATTTTATATAAAGAGCAAAAGTAGCAATAAAACATTGTAACTATTCCATATACCTCAGTTTGCATTTTTTTAAATTAATACTTGACTTCAAGCTGCAAAGCACCTGGAAGCTCTGAAAGGAAAGAAATTATGATTTTTTGCCTTTTGTTTTTAGTTGGAGAACAGTGATACAATAAAGTACAGCTTCAAGTCATGAAAAGTATTTATGGTTATTTTCTGGTAGAAATATTTATTTAGAATACTTAGGTTAAAAGTTAATCTCTCTATATGAATGATACAATTGCATAAACTTCTTTTTTATGCTTATTAGAAGAACAGGCTGGCACCTATTTCTTATTTCTTCCCAATACACAATGGCAACTTGGAGATGTCTATATGATTATGACCTCATGGTCTTGGTTTTGATCCTTAGGTAGGTCTGCTAGACCTACAGAGAAAAATTCCTATTTTGAGACTTAAACCAAACTACTGGTATGAACCAATTGCTATTCAAATTTGAGGTCTGGATAAGAAGACAGCAGAAGAAAGAATGAGGATAGTACATAATCTAGAATGAGTCACACATTCTTCATATAAGCAGACTAGGTACATTGAACACCCCTGAGGAAAATGCATCTCATGAATCTGTAAGAATACACTGCCAGTTTTAAAAACGATTCCAGTTTCATTTTCAGGTATGAGGTGCCACATAATAGATATTACAATAGGGTAGTAGCAACACGTAAAGTACATTCCCAAACCTGGCTAACTGTTAGAGTCACTTGAGGTGGCCCCTGCAAACTCTAGAATCAGAAGTTCTAGGATGTGTCCCCAAAACCCTATCATTAAACTCTCTGCAGTATGAAAACCACCATTGCAATGGCCATAGAGTAGACCTGAGTCAGAAAGACCAAAGTCTAATTTTGCTGAGTCTCACTTTTCTCATTATTAAACGGGGGGAAATAATACCTGCTTTGAAGAGTGCTGCAAGATTAGAGCAAATCATATGTAAAACACCTATCACAAAATTGTTACTCAGAGGGTAACCACTATCTTAAAAATCAGTTATCTTGATTTAATCACCTCACAGTGTATACATATATCAAAACATCAGGTTATGCACCGTAAATGTATACAATTTTTTTTTGTTGTTGTTGATTATACCTTAATAAAGCTGGGGAAAAATATGTATATTTTTTTAGAAAAATCAATAATAAATGTTGTAATGCAAGATGAATGACTTCAACCAGGAAAACATTATTTGTCAAGTGCAAGTAGAGAAGAGTTCAGAAGCTGAGGGCTAAGAAATAATATAAAAAAAAGGAAAATGGTGGATGAGGACGTGAATGAGCAATTCCGTGTGATGGGGAAGGCATTAAATTGGGCAGCCATGAATAGTGAAGGTCAGAGGCATAGAAAGAACAAGAACCAGGGCAGAGACTCTGGGCAGCAGAGGTCAGAATCCAGGGAAGGAAGATTAGGCACCAGCAAAAGTGTATGTAGTCCTGCACTAGGTTCCTGTTGGGGCAGCCCTCCTAGATTTAGGGGATAAGAGCAGCAAGGAGGAGCACATAATTTTGGATTATGGCTGAACACAGGTAGTTCCGGACCATGGTGTCTGAGATAATATTACAGTTCTTTCCTTTTAGTTCTCATTCTGTGGATAAAAAAAAAAAAAAAAAAAAAAAAAAAAAAAAAAAAAAAACTGGTCAAAAGGCTAAGGTAGGTGAAATTCTTCTCAAATTTGAAAACAATGTGAAGAAACAGATACGTCTTTCATGACAAATAAAAATATGGCATCACATCTTCATTAATCCACATAGAAGATTTTTCTTTTCAATGCAAAGGTTGAAGGAGATGTGTTGTATGGCTTTGGATCTGGAGATAGAAAGGCAAAGACTTCCCCTGTGAGGAAAGCATAAACTGAAACTTGTAGGCAAGAATGACGCTGTCATTTCAGAGAGAAAATTATTAGTCTACCAATAGAGTTATCAGTAGATTGGAAGTGTTGGTAATGGCTAAAAACAGAACAATTAAAATGTCACTACAGTGATTCAGATGTTACATTTACTGAAAAATTACTACCTAGTTCAAATCATAGTACTATTACAAGTTAAAACCCCAAAGCTTTTCAATTCTTTCTTCTTTCTTGTTTTATTTTGGTAAGGACATTCTATTTCCTTTGAGTTTCATGAAATTGTGCATATGGTTTTAATCCTACTATCTAATTGTGCAAGTACTTGACTGAACTAGAGATTCATTTCTGGTTTAAATGTCATTTACCTGAAATGATTAGCAATGTTATTTGATATAACTAAAGATTAATTTCTTATTTGAATATTGTTTACTCGAAATGTTTAGCAATGTCATGTGAATACTTTGGTAGAATCTGTGTGGTTTTAGAGGTCTGACTCTCTGTTATATAAAATATAGTAAGGTGATCCCGTATCCTACATTAAACACTATTTATATGCAGTTAAATTGCATTTAAATGTAGTTGAATAGTTGATATAATGTACTATTTTGTATACATTTTATTAATCAGTTAATGATAATTTCAATCAATAATTTTATTTTATATTTTTGAGCCAATAAATTCTTTAGAGTCTTGAAAATCTGGCAATTGAGGAATGCAGTGCTTTTAAAGATTTATGAGAAAACAATTGGCCTGGGAGCAAATATTGTTTTATAGATTTAAGATAACTTTTTAGAAAAAACATGTCTTAAGACTCATCATAAAAGAGTATGAGAGGATGTTTGTTGATCCATGAAATATTTCATTTCTCAAAATAATAGGAATTAGGCAATTAGTTCCTTGGGTAGGCATATTTCTTATTTATGTCTTCTTTCCTAGAGGATCTTGTAAACTTCTTGAAGGCACAGCCTTTGATCTTAGGCGTCGTTTTATTCTCAAGATCAGTCCAGTGACTTCTACTTAGTAAGAGTTTATAAGTTAATTATTCCTTCAATTCCTATGCCTCATTTTTTAAGAAATACATTTACTAAACTTCTGCTTAGCATTGTGGGTGAAGTTCCTATGTTGGTGACAGCCGGCAGAAATCATGAGCACCCATTACCAATACATTGACTGTGCCATATTTAAAAATTTACTGCTGACTTCCTAAGTTCTGACCAACAGAAAATTTTAAAAGGTCAGCATATAGATTTTTGTATTAAAACTAACCTTCTCAAAGTTTACATCTTTGCATGTTATTGAATTTAATGCCAGCACTGAACTTAATATATCAGCAGAAAAGTACATCTGCCACCTCAGACTTGCCAATATAATTGTTATGAATTAACTGGTTCCTTTGCTAAGTATTTTCTAGGATAAAGAAAATTTATCTCATAAATCTAATAAAACCCAACCCATATATATCTCATTTACTTTTCCTTTTCAACTGGCAAATAGAATGTTTAAAATAAATTGGTGTTGATGGGCGGTGTGCCGTATCTGAGCCTGAGAACTGCCTTAACTTGGGTGGAGGTGCAAAAACAAAATAGTTCACAGGAAGTCTATTGTGAAAAGTCCAGGGGAACCACTCATTGCAGTGATTCAGGGCAGATTCAGAAAGTCACTGAAGGCTACAATAATTCCCTTTTTATAGTTGAATAAAAAAGATATAATTTATAAAATGGTGGAAGAATTGAGTGAGTAAAAAAGGCATAAATATTCTAAAGTATTATATAGTGGAACTAATTTTCTTTTTTTCTTATTGAAATTGAATTTGTTTTTCTGTGATGAGCTTTCTTTTGTTAGTATTATTTTGTTTTAAAATGCAATACTATCTGCTATAATGTCACCCATTTGGGAAAATATAAAATATTTATTATAGATGTCATCTGTATAGACTAGTAAGAGGGATTAATTCAAAATATTATTCTGTTATATGGCATTTAGGAGCAAGAGAACAATAAAATCATTTAATAGTTTTGCATTTGCAAAAACGTGACAAACAAGAAAACATACCTTGCCAGCTTAAATCATTAGAAATTCTTACAGCCTATCTTTATTTCTAACAATGAAACACAAACAAATGAAAATTATATAGGATGAAATATATCATTTTAGTCATAGCTTTAAATATATTCCCCTAACAAATTTTTGTTATATCTAAATGCTTCTAAATAGGAACAAAATAACTTAGATTTTTGCCTAAGCTTTGTAGGAAAGCATTTTTTGTTCAGTTGCTTTATTACTTGGAGAAGAGAAAGGAATGAAATAAGGATTGTAAAGAGAAAGAAGAATAAAGACATCTGTGTGGTCTGATAGAATAACATGATATGGAGGCCTGTAGAGAGATCTCTACAAACATGAGGAAGTATTGGAACTCCTAAAAAGACCACAGACCAAGTAAAATAAAGACCTTCCCAAATGTAGAGGCTGCAGAGCAGGGTCTCAGAGAATATGTTGAACTTAGTTGAATAGCTTATCATATATCTGAATATCTGGTTCATGTTAGGAAAACTTAAAAACCACAGCTAAAAAAAACCTGTAGCTGCCGTTGTCCTTCCCCAAAGCTGTTGCCATGGAAACCACTCTCGACTTCCAGGCAAGTGCGAGTGTTTCAGTCTCAGATACTTAGTGATGCTCTTTTGGCCATTTTCAAGATGGTGCCTTTTCTTTCCCAAATGATAAAGATCACACCCTGATGCAAGATGTTCCATGATGAAGAACAAGAGCTCATCACCTCCCCAGGGTCAAAGCTGTGTATCTCTCTGAGCAGAGGAGAAAGAATTTGCGACTAAGAATTGAAGAAATTTTGCTGGACCAACAAATTATGGTATTGATTTGCATGGGGGGTGCTGTAACTGACTAAGGGAGGCATGCCCTGTAAGTTGGGCTTTTCTAAGAGCAGGCTGGAAAGAGCGACGGTACAGAAAGTATGTCAACAATGGAACTTTTCTTGGTACGTACTTTCCAGAAGAAACTTAATTTCAGAGAAGACATTCTACTTTCTCCATTTCTTGTTGAAGAAACTTGATGAAGACACTTAAGGTCTTAGGACCCTCTGTTAAATGAAAATAAGAAGACCTACTTTTAAGGGTGGCTATGAAGATTAAGGAAAACAATGTTTTAAAATGGACTAATACAATGATCATGATAATAACACTAGTGATAATTGCTATGAGCTAGATTGTATTCTCTCAAATTTATATGTTGAAACCCTGACCCACCGACCTCAGAATGAGACTGTTTTGGAGAATAGAGCCTTTAAAGATGTGATTAAGTTAAAATGAGGATGTTAGGGTGGGCCTTAACCCAAATAGCCCAGTCTGGTTATGACAGCCCTAACAAACTAATGCAAAACTCAATAGAGATTAAGAGTTTACTAAATTTTTTATAATTAGTACTATTTCTTGGGAGAGTTGCTCTGTTAATATAGAGGGTAGATGAGGATCCTGAAGGGAACATTCTTCTACCTTTGGCTTTAACTTCCCTATAGATCAGCTATAGCTGAGACAATTTATTCTATCTGTATTACTATTGCAAGAACAGAGACCACCTCTGACAGTAACTGAAAGAGTCCTTCATAGTTTTAATCTTTGTTATGTAACTTAGTTATGGATGAATTATAACTTAGCTATCAAGTAAAATCTTGATATTTTATTGCATTTTTATTCACTCTTCTCCCTATGAAAACTTTTCTTCCAAATATTGTGATATTTTGAGTGTGGAGTGAATGCAAATGAAAATCCATGTTAGAGAAGGTATTTGCTTACTGTGTTCTCTCAAGGCATCCTTTATATTGGCCAAACATGGAAGATCTACAACTCTATGCTCTTTTTTTAAATAAGTAGAGTCGGTTTTACTTCCTCACATTTTAATATAAATTTCTTTATTCTAGTGAACATGAATATCTATTATTTTTTCTTGGTGAGCAGGAAAAAGTCTGAATCACAATTCAAAATGTAAATTTATGAAGCCCGCAGGGTCCTGAGGCAGTGGGGGTGGGATTGGGGGTGGGGTGGCCTCCCCCTACGTGGGACTCAGCTCCTTCCACTAACAAAGCAACCAGGCCAGTGACTGACCCAGATATGGTGTAGCCCCACCCCCGACCCCCTCCCCCTGCCCACCACAACGTCTTAGAATGTACTTATTATAAAAAGAAAAATATGCAAATTTAGTCTAAGTCAAAAATGGGGAGGTGTTAAATAAATGGGCAATAGTATGATTATTCTGTAAGAATGCCTTGAAAATTTCTGTTGTTCAAGATTTCTGTGTGGGTGTGTGTATATGTTATACATGTATATATGTTCGTTCTTAACTATATAATAGAAATAACCTATATTGTATGTTACCTATTTATCATCTATTTTTATCATATACAGTTTAACGTAGGACATAGATACAGATTAGGTAATAATTAACTCTTACCAAGTTAAAACAAGAATTCTTTCAATGAGGTCACGTATGAAGGTACTTCAAAAGTTCATGGAAAGATTTGCATTTTCTTTTAATTCTATTTTCCACGAACTTTTTGAAGTACCCTTGTAGATATAAAATTGTAAGGACCAATCTACATTTTTCATTCAGCGTTGATCTTTACCTTTAGATTAATGCTAGGCAGTTATTTGACTAATATCTTGGCTCACTAACCTAACAGAGAAAAGAGCAAGATTGAGAAGATTCATTCAATATTGACTGCAAACTGTGGTAATGCTAGAGTTCCCAACAAAAATCAGCTGTAAGGTTTGGCTGTACAAGTTATGAATGCCTAGGGACAGCTTAAATTTGTAATATGTGTACACTAGTTTATCTGAACTTTAATTGAATAAGGCATACTTTGTAATTTGCTTGTTTGGTTTCTGTTAGTTTCTTCATGACCCTTCTGGGTTTTTTTCCCTATGGTCTAGTAGATTTTTAAATATTCATTAAAGCACATTTCTAATCTCAAAATTACATCATTTGAACCAAGGAATAACTGTGTTTCATAGGATACTCTAGTATTAAAATTTTTATAATTTTGTGTTGTCTTTGTTGTGCATTTAAAAAATAAATTATGACAAGCATTTACTAAACTTATTTTTTCTCTACCCTTGCATATTTCTTATATTAAAATATTATGCTATTGCTTATCCAGCTGGCTGGGAGAATACTTTTTCTGTGTTAAGAAACAAAAGAACCATTGAAATATTTTTGTTTTCAGATTGGAAAAGCCTACTTGGAAGTAGAAATTTATTAAAGAAACATTTTAAGATCTTCTAGGTATTTAATGCATTGTAGAACTGTAGAAATGTTTGTTGGATGAAAAAATGAACAATAATAATTTTGAATATAACAATATCATTTAGAGAAAGCCTAAAGTTTTGGTTTATCATTTTTAAAGGGTCATATGTGGGGCCTACCATTTATACACGTTTTCACCGGCAGATTCTTTTTTTGATTAATAGTTCATTTGTAATATCATGAAAGTAGTGGTTTGTTGAGAAAAAGTTTTTATAACCCCTCAGTGGCAGTCCAGGCACACATTGTGACTCATACCAACATTCTAGGTGAAGACAGATTATTTCACTGTTACTGAAAATACCTGCCTTTAGAATATAAAAACATAAGATCTGCCACTCCCGATCTGTTCATTCTGAATCTGGCCCTTAGCTATTGACAGAGGTTGAGGTGGTCTTATGGAATAGGGTGGTTTTTCTTTCTTAAGATCATCCTCAAAAGTTGAAGACCTTCAAATTCCTTTCTCCCTCCCCCTCTTCCTTATTTCCTCATTCCTTTTCTTCTAAATAGTGTGTATTAGTATTATTTTATAGATCCATCATAGTTCTAAATACAACACAAAGCATCTAATTACAAGAAAAACTTTATAGTTATATTAATATGCTAGAAGTATTCTGAGACAAGGAACTCTGTCATATCAACTTTTGTCTCCACTTGTGTCTAATGTGAGCTTTGGGATCAATAGCAGGTACTGAATACCTGTTGAATGAATGACTGGCTTGAGCATTCTTCTAGAAGAAATGTTCCATTATTAGCCATATGAGGTAATGATTAATTTCTTTTAAATTTACATTTTTGAGTTTTAAAGTGTAATTCCTTAGCTCAATATTCCAGGACCAGTGAACATACCTTACAAATACCATTTAAACGTTTTTTAGGAAACCCATAAATGTCTGAATATACCTGGAATGGATCAGATTAAGTTTTTTCCATCAAGAGGAATGGGAAAACACTGATTTCAGTTGTGGAAAAATCGAGTTTGTTATTTGAAGACCTGGATTTGTGATTTGAGAGACGTATACCCTTTATGTAAGGATAAAATGAAGTATCTGCATTTTATGACCTTACCAAATACTTGCAACAACCAGTTGAATATATATAAAACAATTCCTAGAACTAGTTAATATGTAGTTGATAAGAATGATGTGGATGGTAAGCACTGTAGGAATTCAAACACTACAGTCTAAAGAGGTAAGAAAAATTTCACTTCAAGTAGTGGGACCTGAGAAATGTTTTGAAGAATGGTTGGAAGCTGATGGGGCATTATATGGTTCAAAGTCCTTGGAAGCTGCTCCCAGACTGTGAGAGCTATCACAGTGTCACTAATCTTTGGTACGGTTTCCTATGCATGGACACTAGTTCAAGCCTGTGCAACTCCTATCTAATTAACTTCCACACCAGTAAGGATAATGTTTTTGTACTCAATTAATAGTCTGGATATCCTTCTTCCTCTGAGAGATGGATCAATGCCATTACATGTTATGTTACAAAAACTCTCATTCCCCATACTGTTCTGCCCAGATCTTAATTGATCCTCCCACTCCCATCTTATTTCTCTTGCTCTTCATTAGAAAATTACCGCATATGTTCCATCTCTTCTAGGAACATTCCCTTATATTCTCGCCTTATCAAAACCCATCTATCCCTTTATACTGTCAGCTCTACTGTGTCCCTGTCAAGATAAAGCTGCTTGTTCTTTCTCATACTGATTAGATGAAGTATAAGAGGGTTGGACTGGCGTTCTCCTTCATTTCTAGCTATTCATTCTTCTCCTTCCTGCAAACTTCACTGCAAATATCCTTCAATCCCTTGCCCCCTGCCCTTCCATTTTAGTTACCCTGCAAAACTCTGCCATTTTCCTTTTTTTTAGAATTGATCTTGAGTTAGGAAACTTTGCTAGGGGAAGATTGCATGATCTCATATCTCAAACTTCCACTCAATACCACTCATTGATTCTAATGGGGTCATGTTTCCACTTCTAAGATGAAAATTTCACGCCGTCTCTTCTCTCTTCAAACTGCCTATAACTTCTCTTTTATATTCACTCTCAACTCATCACTGTGCTGTCTCACTTCATCCTCTTCAATTTACATGTCAACCCACTGTGATCAGGTTTCTGTGGCCACCACTCTGTGCCCACATTTCACTGGAGATCCTCTTAACTAGGTCAACATGAACGTAATACTGTCTACTTCTTGCTGTCTCTCACCATTATGTAAGAGTGTCCATCACTCCTTTTCTTCCTATCCCCTTTTCTCCTTTGGCTTCTGTTCCACCACCTTACTGATTTTCTTTAACTTAATGGCAGCATCTTAATTTTCTTGGCTGGTTACCCCATCTCTACTAGACCTTTATGTGCCTTAGGCTCCTTAATTCTAGGTCCTAGATCCTTTTTGCTTCTTCAACATGCTTTTCCAAGGTGATCTCATTTTTTGACATGGATGTGAATTAATATTTATTTTGATGGCTCTCAAATGTTTATATTCATCACTGAGCTCTTGACCTGTATATCAAAGTGCTAATCTGACACCGTAATTGAGTGTTTCATATGCCTCTCAAACATAATCCATCAAAAACCAGAAGCTCACGATTTTCTACCCTAAATCTCTTCTTTGAACTCCTCTCTTCTTTTGCCACCTCAGTAACTGGCATAAAAATCCACCTAGTTGTTTCTTCTGGAAACAAAAGAAACAAAAGAGTGATTTGTTATTTTTTTCTTTTCCTTACTGTGCCCATTTACCTGTTATTTCTGTTAGTTGTGTCTCTAAATTATTCTCCAAATTTGTCTACTTCTCTTCCTCTCTACTTTCCTATCTCAGTTCAGATCACTATCTTCTCTTGCCTAGAATATAGCTTACTGGCTTGTTTCTTTATGTTTACTGTTAACTCCAAACCATTCTCCACAAAGCAGCAAGTGTGGTCTTAAAATTAAATCTAATTATACCATTCTTCTGCTTAAAACCCATCAGTGGCTTCTAATTATAAAAATCAGACTTCTTTCTAAGACCCACAGAATCACATGTGGTTTGGTCTCTGCCAACTTCTTCAAATGCATCACAATCCACCCCCCCATTGTTCACTATGCTAACATTCTGGCCTTTTAGAAGTTTAATGAATCCATCAAGTCTTTTCCCATCCAGGTTATTTGCAGTCATTGTTGTAACAGCAGGAAAGGCGTATTTGTTTGTTGGTTTGTTTGTTTGTTTTTGTGACTTCAATGTTGTGAAGCCTGCATCTTTGTCTCTCTTGTCTGTTATTGATTTTCTAGCTTTTCTAGAATCTAGGATGGTGTCTGTCACATAGTAAGTGCTCCGTATGTATTTGCCGAATTAAGTAAATGAATATATTTTATCCCTAAGGTCTTTGATGAAATTTCCCCTTCTAAAGTGGGCCTTTTCTAACCAGTTTCTAAAGTAGCTCCCACCCTAACTAAACTACACTCTATCTCATGCCATTTTAATGGAATCTCACATCATTTTAATTTCCTTCATTACAGTTTTTGCATTCTGCACTTATTTTGCTTATTTATTTGTTTGCATGATTATTGTCTTTATCCTCTAGTAGAATACAAATTCAGTGAAGTCATCTTCTGGCTTGATAATCACAGAAGCTCCAGTGCCCAGCACAATGTCTGTACACAATAATCCCCTCTCAATCTGTGTGAAGTAGATAAACAAAAACCAACACAAAACACTTTCTGAGGGGAAGGTGAGGAAAGATGAGAGCGGACTTTTACCCTTCATCAAAGTTTAGCTAAAGTAAACATAAAGAGTCTGTTGTTTACCCCTAAACACTATTTATCAACAAGCCAAATTGTGCATGTTCTTATATTAACTCATATTCTTATACATTTTAATTGAGAGAGTACGATTTGTTCTTTCCCTTTATTTTTCCCCTTGTTCTGAGCCAATTTCTTATCCATGACAAATGATCCCCCAACCTGTAGTCATTTTGTTAGCATTGTTTTTCTTTCAGTTTTTGATGTGGAAACTTCTCAGCGGTTTTCAGAAATTTAAATAGCTTAGACTAGTCAGACATAATTGTTTTTGTTTGCTAAACTGTGATTATTTTCCACCTCAGTGAGAGTTTTATCTAAATGTTTAGTAATCCTACCTTTAATGCGTGCCTGAACTTAAAAGTAATAAAATTAGAAAGTTGTCCTTATGCTGTTTTAAAGCTTTTCTAGAAAAAAATATTGCTTACCATGTTTTTGAATTTTTTATTTAAAATATGATCTGTTTATCAAAATGTATACAAAATGTAAAGGTAGAGATCAAGGCATTATCCACCTTTCAGATCAAGAAACAGAAAATTACTAGCATTATAGAAGATCTTTCTTCTCATGCACTCCCAATTTCTGTCTTTTCCTTCTTCCACTACAGTTTAGTTTGGCCTGTTTGGAAAGTCATATCAATGGAATTATGAAATACATATTTTCTCTGCCTGGTTTCTTTCTTACAACATTATGCCTGTAAGATTAATCCATGTTGTTATGAGTAGCAGTATTTCTTTCTCTGTCATTGCTATTTATTGTTACACTGGACAAAGGTTCTCCAACTTCTCTGTTGATGGAAATTGGGATTGTTTCCAGTTTTTGACTCTTGTGATACTGCTGCTATGAAAATTCTTCTATATGCCTCTTGAGAGACACGTGCAAGCCTTTCTGTTGGAAATAATCCTAGTAGTGGAATTGTCATGTTTTGGGTATGTTAATATTCAGTTTTAGTGGATACTGCCAAATAGATTTCCAAATTCTTTGTATCAATTTAAGTATTAATCAGGCATGTATGAAGATTCCAATTGCTCCACATCCTTGCCATCTCTTGGTACTGAAAGTCCTTTGATTTTAGCCATTCTAGTAAGTATGCAGTAGTATTTCATTGTAGTTTTAATTTGATTTTCCTGATGACCAGTACTGTTCTACACTTTTTCATATATTTGATGGACACTTGGTTAATAGGTCTCATGCCCATTTTTCTTTTGGGTTGTGTGTTTTTTCCTTATTGATTTTGGTGCTTGTGCTTCATTTATCCTGCATATACCCCTGTGTATAGCAAATATATTTACTCATTCCACATTCTGTGACTTGTTTTTTAAATTTCTTACTGCCATCTTTTTATGAACACAATTTCTACATATTAAAGTGGTTTAATTTATTATTTCCCCCCTTATTGGTAGGACTTTTTGCTTCATATTTAAGAAATCTCTACCTAACTTAAGGTTATGTATATATGATCTTGTATTATCTTATAAAACTGTATTACTTCGCTTTTCACATTTAGATCTGTACTTCATCTGGAATTGTTTTGTGTGTGCGGTGAGAAGTAGGGGTTAAGATTCAATTTTTGCCACGTGGATATCCAATAAAACCATCACCATTTATGGAAAAGTCCACCCTTTCCCCATTGTGCTGTAGGGCCACTTTGACATAAATCAAGTGGATATATTTATGGTCTTTTTGTTCTGTGACATTTGTCTATTTTTCTATCCTGGTACCAATACCACACTATTGGGATTATTGCAGCATTATAATAAGTTGTGATATTCTGTAAAAGAAATCTCACCTTATCTTCCTTGAAGAGTGAGTTGGCTCTTCCCTGACCCTTTGTGTTTCCATACAAATTTTAGAATAAATTTGTCTAGCTCCACTAAAAACAAAAACAAAAACAAAAAACAAGCAAACCCTGTTTAGATCCTGATTGGGGTTGCACTTACTTTATAAATCAATTTGAGGGAAATTAATTTCTTTTTAATATTGATTTCTCTAATTTAAAATCATGACATTTTATTTCTTTTGAAATTTCTTCCTATTAAGATATACAATTT
The DNA here is from genome assembly GCF_000696425.1 of Galeopterus variegatus. NCBI lineage: Eukaryota > Metazoa > Chordata > Mammalia > Dermoptera > Cynocephalidae > Galeopterus > Galeopterus variegatus. Next base: position 707,490 of record NW_007726113.1, on the reverse strand, counting down.
TCAGTGTAGGGGTGCTGCATGTATTTTATACATTTGTTCTAAGTATTTAATACTTTTTGGTGCTATAATAAATGGCTTCTTAATTAAAAAAAAAATTCTGGTTGCTCCTGTTTAAAAGTAAATACAACTATTTCCTGGTAGGTAAAAAGCTTTTTTTTTTTTCTTAAATTAATAGCAGGCAACTGTGAGACTATGCAGTGAATAAAGGTAATGCTGGATATACTGAAGATAACATTTATATAGTTCATAATCTTGTTTGTGAATAATTCATTCATTCATTCACTCAAACCTTAATGAGCATCTTCCATTTATCAGGTACAATGAAAGTCACCAGGAGTGAGGATTTGGTAAAGGGACACGAAAATCAACTACATCATATATTGATAAAATAAAATTAAAAAAAAAAAAAAAAGAAAAGAAGTGTTGGGGGACACATTCAAACCATAGCAGAGGGTGAGCCTCCTCCATGCATGAAATAAGCAGTACAGATGTGGTGGCAGAGGGGGAGAGAAGATAAGTTCAGTCTGAGGTCACTGTAGAACATCACCCCCAAGGACTTCTTGCATGCTTGGCCCTGTACCAGGAACTGGGGGGAAGTGCCAGACATGACCTCTACAGAGATGAGAATATATGTGGCATTAGGAAATTGGAGACTTGGGCTGGCCCGGTGGCGCACTGCTACAGTGCGCTGCTTGGGAGCGCGGCGGCGCTCCCGCCGAGGGTTCGGATCCCACATACAGGCCGGTTCCCGCTCACTGGCTGAGCGAGGCGTGGGAGCGACACCGAGGGTTGCGATCCCGTTGCCGGTCCCGGTCCGGTACGGGGGCGACACTGAGGGTTGCGATCCATTGCCGGACACGGAAAAAGACAAAAAGGAAAAAAAAAGAAAAGAAAGTTACTGGTAACAACGAGGACAGACACCAAAATAAATGAATTTGTGATAACTGTAAAAAATTTTTTAAAAACTTATAGTTCTGTATGCCTACCTCTATAACTGATTTTATATATATGTAAAATTTATATTTTAAAATTTATAAATTTTTTTCCATGTGTATCATCTAATTTAATTCCTAGGACAATCCTTTGAATTTAGTGTTGATAATACTCTGTAGTAGGAATGGAGACTCAGCCAGGATAGGTAATTTCTGTCTCATGACTTATAATTATGGGGCTGGGATTAAAACATAGGTCCTTGGAGTATGGATCAGGACCCCATTGCACTGTATCATAAACTTGCCCTGGAACTGAAGACCCCCAGTCTATAGGGTGTAAGGTTCCCACTGGTAGTTTTCTCATGAATAGAGGTCATTGATGAGATGAGCATGCTTCCCCTGGGAAGTAAATTCCATAAGGGCAAGGAAGTTTATCTGTTTTTTTCAGAGCTACATACCCATTATATAGAATAATGCCTATGTCATAGTTAGCAATCAATAATAATTTACTATATGAGTAAAAATGATGAAGTAATCTTTACTCTGAGGCAGACAAAAATGAAGAGAGAATTAAGCATCTCCTGGTTATAGGTTTAATTGAAACATTTAAATTTGGTGCAAAAATTAGAAGGACACACGCAGAGTAAGGGATATGGCAAGGGAATGGCCTACACAAATGAAATAATTACGGGCATATCTTTCATCTTTAATGCAAAGGCTGCCTTTTTGAATTGTTTTTCTATTGCTTCCAAGCTAGAATCTGAGTCATCGCATGTAAAGCAATAGAAACACATTTTAGCACAGAGATAAAGATCCTAAAAATAATCATAACTATTTCCAAAGCAAAGAGTGAAGTTTTTTGGATCATCAACTCAGGTCATGTGCTGTAACTTTATTGTCATAGATAATTGGCAGCTAACTGGCTCTTCAACTCACCTCTCTAACCCTTGATACATTTAAGACATTTATATAAATATGTAATTCTCATTTGAAAGGCATATTGGACTATATTCTCCTGTTTACCTCACCAGTACTTTGTCAAAACCTTGGAGATGTGAATTCTTCTGTTTCAAATCAATGGAGTAATTTTATATATAAATTACTTTCTTCTCTTAGTGACATATGACAACAGTGACTGTAAATTTAATGCAGAATTTTATTTTTATTTACAAGTGTAACACAGAATTATACCTAGGAAATATTTTTCATATCTATAAGGCTACTTCAAAAAGTTCATGAAAAGATTTGTATTATTTTTAAATTCTATTTTTCCACAAACTTTTTGAATCACCCTGATATATATAACTTTTTCTAGGTTTTCTATTGTTTCATTGGGCTACATATTTCTTCTCCAGTAATGCCAAACTGTCCTAATCATTAAAACTTTTTCCTTTTTAAAAAATTGATGTGAAATTCACATAACATAAAATTAATAATTTTACTCTTCAATCCACTGGTATTTAGTACATCCACAATATTGTGCAACCACCACCTCTATCTAACTCCAAAACATTTTCATTATTCAGAAGAAACCTTCATACCCATTAAGCAGTCAGTTCCCATTCCCCGCTCTCCCCAGAACCTACCAATGACTAATTTTCTTTCTGTTTGTATGCATTTTCCTATTCTGGATATTTCATATGAATGTAATCATATAAGATGTGACTTTTTGTTTCTGGCTTCTTTCACTTAGCATATTGTTTTCAAGGTTCAGTCGAATTGTAGCATGTATTAATACCTGATTCTGTTTTTTTTTTTTTTTTTTTCCCTTTTTGTCATTTTTTGTGACCGGCAATGGATCGCAACCCTCGGTGTTGCGCCCGCACCTCACTCAGCCAGTGAGAGGGAACCGGTCTGTATGTGGGATCCGAACCCTCGGCGGGAGCGCCGCCGCGCTCCCAAGCGGCGCACTGTAGCAGTGCGCCACTGGGCCGGCCCCTATCCGATTCTTTTTTACAGTCAAATAATATTCCATTGTATGTATATATGCATATGCCACATTTTGTTTATCAATTATTCTGTTGGTGGACACTTGGGTTATTTCTACCTTTTGGCTGCTGTGAAGTGCTGTGAAATGTTCTTTAAAGAATGAAATTTTTTTTAAAGGTTACTCTATGTCTAATCTCTTATCCGCTATACCATTCCCAATACTGATCAAATATACTCTACAGGAGTCTCATGAGGGTACCTCATAAAAGAAGTTGTTACAGTATTAGTCAACAGTAATTTTTGGAAAATTCTCTATAGCCAAAAATTCGTGTTTCCTAATTCTATTAAAAGCACTTTAAAATATATCTGTATATAAACTACTCAAGAGAAAACCTGAAAAAAAAACATGCTCAGGATATTCATTGTACACGATAATATTATTAAGAAACACAATCAATTTATCTAATATTTTAAATATAATTTTTAATTAAAAAGAACGTTCATTTATGTTACTCTACAAACTTTGATTTTCGTATCATCTGGTAACTCCTGGATGTTTCTCTTCATCAGAGTATTCCCTGCAATCACATAGGCAAGAATTTTTGAAAGTTATCTTTTAACTTAGAGTTGAGAATTCCAAACTGTCTCTTTGAAGATTCAGATTCTGTTTGTGTGGTAAAAGAGGGGGCAGGGAAGGAGAAACTGATTCTAATCCTGTTGCAGAAAGGCTACTGTTTGATTCTACTCTCCTCTAAAAATAAATGTAATTCCCCAAACTAGCGTGTTTTTTTTTTGGCACTTTGACCTTGAATGCATCACATCTTATCAGTCATTAATTAACATTATTTATCATAATAGGACATTTTATGATAACACTTGTATCTGAATCAGTTTCCCTAATAAGGCTTTTAGTTGTATGTTGCCACGCAATAAAATTAAGATCTATTCTCAGGTAAATTTACATTTTTCTCAGCTGTAGATAAGCAATAGTGAAAAACTGTCTTCCCTCTCCCCCTTTGGGATGTAATGGCCATGCAGGTGTCTCTTTGCTAACCCTGTACACTTTAGTATGTGATTAGCTCAACCTTGCCAGGGACAAAGCATTTTATACACGGAACAGGGATGCTTTTATACTGCTAAATGAGTTTTCTGACATTTCGAACACTGCCAGTTTTGTATAAAGGTGGATGCCTACCCTGTGTAGAAACATTAATAGCAGTGGATTCAAAGCAACCATTGTTAGAAGTTTAATTTTTTTTAGAGAATAACGTTGTTTTCTTTCACTGGACTTTGGTACAAAGGTCTTTTGCTTTATTGCCTTACTTTTCTAGGCTGGTGTATATTTGGGTTCTGGGCAAAGATGAAAAATGAGTTGCAAGTCATATGCAAACATCCGATGGGCAGTACTAAAATCATTTTCAAAATAGCCTCTTGGGAAATGTTATTTGCTTTCCATTTAGCATTTATTACATTGTGGCTATTGTCACCAAAACAAAAGAATATTCTTAATTAGTCACTCAGTGCATTTGAAGAGCAGTGTTTTATTTATGTTACTTAATTCTTCTCATATTTGAAATAGTCTTATGTCTTCTTTGGTTAACATAAATTAAATCAATGCTCTGTGGCCTGTGTGTAGGTATGGCCAGCATGGGTAGGCATGTTACACACCTATCTAGAGACACGTAGAAGAAGGATCTGGTACATGATGTAAGTTTCTAGAAAGGGAAGAGTCATTATGAATGTGTCCCTTCCACACTCATGCTACATGTGTGAAGGGAGGTGAAGTGACTTTCCCAAGGTCACAAGTATACCCAGTGACAATGGCAGAAACATCATATCTATAGATGCCAAAGGAGTGTTCCTTCAACAGTACCTTGTGTGAATCACTGGAAAGAATTACATAGGCAATAACACTTGTGGATGATATCAATTTGATGTGATTCTCTACTTACATAATAGCTGGTTTCACCAAGAAATAAAGAAAGAGTGGTACCTGTCTTACTATAAAAAATAGTGAACCATGCTTCTTACATAGGTGAATCTTTTCTCATAATAAATGTCCTTTTACTATCTAAGAATTGTAGGGAAAAAAAAAGGGGAAAATGTACATTAACTTGTGTAACATAAGTGGTGATAACAATTTGGCAAAAAATTATCATGTGCTTTATTTAAGCATAACTTCATTAGACTAGGTATTAAAAAACAAAAGGAGTGGAATAAACCATCTCGACTGAAAGCTGTAGAAGAGGGAGAATTGGTTGGAAGCTTGTACATTAAAAGAAAATATTTGTACTAGGAAAGTTTGATTTTGCATGTGTGGTGGCAGGCAACTAATTTCTTGGCTGGTGCCTAATTCATGTTTGTGAATTGAAAGCTAAACATCTGGCATTTGAAAGTTGTCTTAAAATGCAACACACAGATAAATCCACTTAAAATACAGAACTGAGGGCATTGGATAAGCTGAGTTATGAAAAACCTATGCTTGAGAATCACTCACCATGCCTCTTTCTCTGTTCTCAGTCCTCTCCCCACCCCTAATGCATGTCTTTAGGAGACTTCTTTTTGAGCCATGATTTAAAGAATGGTTACTATGTGCCAGGTATTGTACTAGCTGAGTTACATAGATTATACTTTTAAATCTCAAAACAGGGCTTGCTGGTTAGCTCAGTTGGTTACAGTGTGATGCTGATAATACTAAGGTCCATGGTTCGATCCCATATTGGCCAGCCACCAAAAAAAAAAAAAAAAAAAAAAAAAAAGAAAAGAAAAAGAAAAAAACAATCAAAACAAAAAATAAACTATGTATAGTCAAAACAACCCTGGGTGGAAAGTTTAATTAATCCACTAAAAAGTTCCTTAGCTAGTAAGTGGTAGAGTCAGGGTATGAATACACTGCAGTTCTTCTTGATCCTGTGCCTGAGTTGGTATGACACACAGTTTTCCCTAGTAGAGTGGGGAGTTAGGAAGTTTACCCACCTTTAGACAATAGAATGCAATGTTTTAGGAAAGGGATTTATGCTCTGGGGAGAAGATAATCTGGGAGCTCCTAACTGGACTACAAATTCCTTAAAGGCAGGAAAGTACTCACTATTGTATTTCTAGTGTCAAGTAGGCACTCAATAAATACTGAACTTATGAGAGTTTTCCAAGTTTGCCACCCTTTTTAGAAAGACAGTTTATAAGTTCAATTCCAAGAAATTTCAGATAGTGATAGAAAAGGGGGGATGGAGGAAATTGTCACACAGTGAGGAAAGAATTATCCCATGTTTGGATGAGCCCACCTATAAAGAGGCTGATGAATCATAAACAGATGGGATAAATCTAAAAATACATATATGATCTGACCTGGAACATTACACACTGCTACAATAGTCACATGCTTTGGAAGGGATTCCCTAATTTTAGCCAGCTTTAATATGGTGGTTTGAAAGAAATATTAGTTTAGGAATCAAAGAGAAAGACCAGCAGAGGACAGTGTGGTTGGTGACAAAAGCACAGTGCCCTCACCAGAAGTGCTATGGGAATGACTAACGCTGTATAAAGTATCCCATTAAAGGACTAGATGCCAGTGAAGAATAGCTGTTGTGGCAACTGAAAGTAACAGAGTAGGGGGAGGGGAGAGGCCGAGGAAGAAGGAATGACATAAATTGAACACCTAGTGAGTGCCAGGCACTGAGCAATGCATTTCACATTTAGTAACTCAATTTATCTTCGCAATTCTATATTTTCTTACTGTGATTGCACTACCACTAAATATTTAAAAGCTTCTAGTAAATGTTTAGAGTGGAACTCTGTTTCACTAGATTCTCTATATTTTGCTGAAAACAAGCAGGCATAGGGAAGAGATGGCAAATTCAAACAGAAGAGATTAATAAACAGACTATTTATAAATGGGCAGAGGAACATCATCAAATAATGGTGCAGAGCTGCAGGCTTAGAAATAGCTGGAGCCACTGCCCTCCTAGGCCTAAGAGGGCACAGGAGGGAGCAGGTATGAGAGTGCTAGAGACAGGCCCTATGGGGAGGGAAGAGAACAGCGGAGTCTTTCAGTGGAGATAGCCAATTCAGGCAGGAAGTAGCTAAGGAATAGAAACCTGAACCTCCCTCTCCTCCAGCCTTCCAGATCTCCTACCCCAGCTTCTCTATCTACGGCACAAACTAATACCTCCTCAGGCTTTGCTGGATCATGAGGTCCAAGTGTCTGGAGGGCTTGCATCACAGGTTGGACCTGTTGCAAAGCTTTTTCTTGATGTGGAATCCACTCCAAACTGACAACTATACCTGGCAAATTCTGCTCCAAAATCCAAAAAGGTCTGCCAAGCATTGTGCCTCTTTCTTTGTGGTAGGTAATAAAAGGTGTAGCAAACTTCTCTCACTGTTAAAGCAATATTATTTTGACATTTTCTATATCCCTGGATTCTTAGAAATTTCACCAATGCGGCAAACCTCTAAAACTTCACAGAATTTAGCTTCCATCCTCTGATATCATAGCTCTTACTAAGGCATCCAGGGTTCTTAATTCCTGACCACTAGATGCATCTAGCATAACATCGTCACTGTAATGAACAAGACAGTATGATGTTCTATGGCATATAAAGACTGCAAAGGACTAAATTATGACAGTGGGTAGAAGAATTGACCTTGTTTTGAGGAAAATAGTAAATATATACCTTTGTCTCAGTGAAGCAAACTGCTTCTGATTATCTTTGTCAGATTATTTTTTTTCTTTTCTAAATTGGATAAGTCAATAGCTGTATACTAGCTGCTGGGGACTGTAGTGATTTTTCCTCAACCAGAAATGCAGATTAGGTTTGAGGTGACTCAGTCATTCTCCAAGACCTGTCAAGCTTGTGCACCAGCTAATCAAGCTATTTAGATGGACACGTGCTGTGGAATCAACTGCCTCTGCATTTTTAAAATCTTTTGTTGTGAAGCTAAGTTTTTCAGTTCACCCAGGTATGTGATGTCACTTTTGGATTGCTACATGTTGCAGAGAGTGTGGGGGAAAGTCATAGATATGATCAGTTTTTTAATAAGGAACAGTTTCAGGGGAATAAAGTTTACCCAGCCAATATGATCTTGGAGATCAGAGCATTTTTACTTATTCTATTTCTTTTTACACATTCAGGCTTACATGCTGTAAAAAATAGCCATTCCGTATGAAAGCTTTACTAAAGCTTTAGTTTTACTAATGTCACAGAGAATAGCTGCATGGGGAAGGCCACCTGATGGAAGCCATGACCTTTAGTGGAGATGGAGCCAACTCCCAGGAATCCAGCAGGGCGAGATCTGAGACAATATATACATACCTTGGACTTATCCTTCTCTACCCTCCCAATACCTGCTTGTGCTTCCCATTGGCAAAACAAACTAGAAGCTAGAGGGTACGGCAGCTCTTGGTGCATGCTGTACAGAGGAGCCTCCTGGATGGAGCAGGAGCAAAATGAAGAAGGATGGGGAGTATGGTGGGTGGAGTGGGAGGCTGATTAATGAAAATAGCCCAAATACAAGTCTTTCACAATGTGAGTACATTGCTGCTCGTCTTCAGAGGAAAATAAACAAAAGCAGTAATATTATGCCATTTACAACATCTCACAAACACGAATCTTGGGCTGTATTTACTGACTCTATTCTTACAATGTGTAACTTGAAAGTAAGTTGAACTCATGTCTCCAGTTTTTAATTCTCATAGTTGGGATCACCACTTCCAACCTTCTAACTCTGGATTTAGAGCTGGTCATTTAAACCCCTTCATACAGAATGGCTGCTTTTTAAAGCATGTAGGCCTAAACATGCAAAAAGAAAAAGAATAAATAATAAAAATTCTCTGACCTCCAAGATCTTATTGGCCGAGTAAACTCTATTGCACTGAAATTCTTCCCCATTAAAACCTGATTGTGTCTATGACTTTTCTCTCAAATACTGACTAGGGATTGTTTCTGTTCTCTATTTCGGTGGGATGAAAATATTTGGGGGTGCTACTTGGAAGTATCTTATGCCCATCCCAGCTATTTCTTAGATGAACTATCTTTGCTTGTTATTATTTTCTGACATGCAATCGACTATCTGCCCTCCGTGCAGCAGCAACAGCTGTTCTTAAAACCATTTACTTGCATTTACAATAGAGTACTTCTGATTAATTTTTTTTCAAGTCCAAAAATGTGCATTTTACATTTACATGTTGGAGGAATCTGATGCCAACCAAATGGCTGTACAATGGACATGTTATTTTGTTCTCTTTATTCGATTTTATTTTTCTGGGTGGGATTTTGAAATAAATAATGTAAATGAACTCTCATATGCGATTGTTTCTCAATCTGAAATAACCTGTAAATATACATTGGCTTGAGATTCCAAATATTTTAAGACACAATAAAGCAGTGCCTCTTTAATTTTACATTTCAAATAGATCCTCTCACCAATCAAATGTTGTATTCCTCACATTGAATTCCCAAGAGTGAAGGGAAATTGCCATTCTGGAAGAAAGATAGTCTTAAGATTGGCAAAAATCCCTATTCTTTTCTGAATTTTTATAAGAAAGAGTTTAACAACTAAATGAAAATATAAAGGAAACATTTTAAAACAGAGCATTCATTTCCTCCTACATTGGTTCAGGGACTTTGTACTACGAAAAAAGAATAATATCACCCATGACAAACATCTGGTTGCGTTTTGCTAGTTCTTTGTATTTTAAGCATTCCAGCTTTCCCAATTTGAATGAATAATATTTATGTGGGATAATTGTTACTGTTCATAACTTGGATCTTTCAAAATAGAATATTACATTGTTTGTAGAACCCTACTAACTGTGGGAAATTGTAGTTTGTCATTCAATTAACTTGCTCATTTTTGGTGAACACTGCATACCCCAGCAGAAATGGTGTGGTTTAGAGCAGATTTTCTAGCTCTCAGTGACTCAGACTCTCTACTCAAACATACACAGGGTGAAAGTGTCTGTTGGAACATAGAACTCTTATTCAGTTAGAGTCCCCTTAAAGTAAGGAATTTAGACAAGGCCTGACAAAAATGTAAATAAAATACAGGGCTTAATTATACCAGAGTGGGCTCTCACGGGAATTAAATGCTTGCTTATTCTCTCAGGGGAAACTGCAAGTATTAAGGCCAGATGAAATTTGGGGCTGTTTTTAAGTGGAGAGGAATATTCTTGTTAGATTTTATTACATAAGGATTTTGCTTTAGCAAAATGTGGAACAGACGGAAAAATTCAATTACCACTAGTAGAAGTTTTCGCCTATCTATTCCATGTGAAAAATAAATATGAAGATAATAAAGATAATTTCCGAATTACCATTTGTTTATGTGTTTCACAAAAATCAACTGGTGTGTTGTTCCTGAGGGTTGTTAACAAATTTATGTTATGGCAAATTTTATTGTACAAAAAATAGAGAGAATAGTGTAATAAAATCCCATTACCTATCAGCAAGCTTTAACAACCTCGATAGTAGAAGTAATCTTTTTTCTATCATAATTTCACAGAATTTGAGAGCTATGAGGTCTCAAAGAGATCAGCCTGCTACAATAACAATATTTTATAGATGTGGCTATTGAGGGCTAAAGAAGTTAAGGGAGTTGACCAAGGTCACTTAGTGGCAGAGCCAGAAGTAGAACCCCTGTCTTCCAGTTGACAGTTTAGCAGAATAAAGGATGTAAACTTTACTTTTGAGTTCCAGTTTTCTTAAACTGGAACATGGGAGTAATAATCATAACTTACAGTGATGCTTTGAGTGGAAGTCACGTAAAGAGCATAGATCCATTCCTGGAAAGTAGTAGGTCACCCCCAGAAATTGGTTCCTCTCTCTTCAGCCTCACTTTCTAGCATCCTTGGCCACACATGGTAAGAAGAACCACTCTGTTTCGCCTAGGAGGCCACCTTGAGATTGAAACTTGAGCCCTGGTCAAACATCTCTATTAGAAGCAACAGAGGTTAGGGCAGTGGTTGAGAAGCACAGTGTCTAATCCCAGAGAGAAAGGTGGGAACATCAGCAGTTGGAATCTATAGCCTGTCCCAGAGAGACAATCTGGAGTGGGTAGTGTACAGCCAAATCCTCAAGTCAAACAGCTATGAGCTAGACATCCCCTGAAGTCTGACACTCAGGACTGTAGCCCTGTTCCGGTTTGTCTTAGGAGCCAAACCTGGATTTGTGAGACAGCAAGTGAAGAAGAGCTGCTGAGGTGGGTGGCAAACACTGAAGAGGAATCTGCATCCAGGCACAGTGAGGAGAGAGGCAGAAGCTAAGATCAAGATTAGACATCAATTTTGCTTTCCCTCCCACACTGTTTTTTTTTTTTTTTTTTTAAGGATAACCAAAAGAATTTGGGACTTCAATTATTGCCTCTTTTTTGTACATGAATTCTTTATGTAGAAATCAGGTGGTGGTGCAACTTCTTAGCAATTTGGGAACCCGTGGAAACCAATGCCTCTGTGCCCTTGGAATCTTCACTGAGGCTTTTGTTTCAGGGCAGATCTAGGTTTCCAATCAATGGGACTTGCCTGAAGCTCTAACATGAAGGTAACAATCTACTTTTATTTGAGTGTACTAGAATCTTTTATCTACTGACATCCCTTGAGGAGTAAAATAAAGTAATAAGTTAAAGTTTTATGTTTCTATAGAAATCCCACCTTTTGTATTACTTTTTCTTTGTATTTTTCCTATTAAAGTGCTCACTAGGTAATAATCTCTTTGGTCTGGCTTACATAGTCAAATTGTCTAATATTATAAAAATTGGATAACTTCTGGCCATTTTCTAACTCCACAAATGAAAACTATAGCATTTTTGTACAATATCACCCAATGAAGCAAAATAACCTGAAATTTGACCAAGTATTTTGCTAATTTCTTCCTGCTTTAACATGTATGTTTTATCAAATGTCAAATCCTGTTATAAGCCCTGAATATACATAAAGAATGCTGAATTTAGGCTTCTTTTTTTTCCATTGGTTAAAAAAACATACTATTAATACAGTTTATTGTTTTAGAAATCCATACCAGCATATAAGCAACATCTCATGCAAAACTGAGTCTTCTACAGTTTATGAATAATGTAAACCAGGTGGCAGGATTTTCTGGGAATCAAAGTATCTAGAGTAAGACTTGAACACTTACCAGAGTAAAAAAAAGTTCATTTTTTTTTTCCTTTCCATAGTTTAATAGTTCAAAAAATATGTGAAGTAATTGGCAATAATTAGCATATATTTCTGGCATAATTTTTGTGATTAAGTCCACTCTAATCGGAGTGTAACCTTAGGGATGGCTCACAAGGTGTTAAATTTGAGTGGAGAAGAGCAATGCATGGATCAGGATCATAGATTCTATCAGTGTAGGTTGTGGCACATTTCTCTGTAGTGTCTGTGGAGGAGCGGGGCAGCCATTGAGAAACACAGGTGGGTTGGAGACAGGAAGTGAAGGTCTAAGACAGACAGTATGGTGTACAGATAGACTTCCTTAATTTACCCTTGTGCCTTTGGCTGATCTGGTTAGGATAGCAACATTTTACAAAGTAGTTTCCACAATTTCCTCTGTTTCTTTATTTTCATTTCAAAAGTCTTTAAAATCAAGACATTACTCTAATGCCTAATCAGAACTCTTTCTTCTGTAAACTTAAATACTTTGCTGTTTGCCCTAACCTTAGGGGAACTGACAAGTTACACATTGTCACACTTAAAAACTTGGCTTTGTATTTGTTTGATCAAATACTCCCACTTTTCTCACTCAAACTTATATTGAGATCAAATTTTTTTTTTTTTCCTTTTTGTCTTTTTTCGTGTCCGGCAATGGATCGCAACCCTCAGTGTCGCGCCCGTACCGGACCGGGACTGGCAACGGGATCGCAACCCTTGGCGTCGCGCCCGCACCTCGCTCAGCCAGTGAGCGGGAACCAGTCTGTTTGTGGGATCCGAACCCTCGGCGGGAGTGCCACCGCGCTCCCAAGCGGTGCACTGTAGCAGTGCGCCACCGGGCCAGCCCGAGATCAAATTTTTAAAAATTTATTTTGGCTACTGAATTCAGATCCTAATAAATACTGATGTTGAGGACAGAGGGCTAATTACATCACAATTTTGTTTATTTTACAGCTTTGTTTCCCAGGAAAGATGCTTATTCATTCAGGTATAGTATGTCAGAGAGGAAGGGTGGTCCTACCTGTGAAAACTGATAATCTGAGCTTTTCTTTTACTAGGGACTGATAAGTGAAGGGAGATAACTATATGTGATACTTACAAACACTATATATTCTAGATTTTGCAGGTAGTTTGATTTAATTCTGACTTTTGCAGGTAGTTTAATTCTGACTTTGCAGACAATCAGGTAACCATTTGATGAATTATAGCATGAAAAATAATGGTGTTCAGAGTACAATTTAGGAAAATCACACTGTATGCCACTTCTATATATCACTCTTACCTTTGTCTTTTCAGGTCACAAATATTCACTAGTCATTTCTACATTCACCAATTAGCACTGATGCCTTTGATGCTGCTGAGAATTAGTACATTGAAATACTATAATGTTAGACTGCACATCATTTAAAAATATCTTGATTATTTAGAAACTCAGCTTTTCAAATATGCAGAACAAAACTACTGTATTTTTACATTAACGCATTTCTAAATGTGTCATATTTTTAGACAGCACCTTAAAGACTTGGAAAGAGTATCATTATTATCTATGTCTGTCTCTAACTTGTTTCTTTTTTGTGTAAGCATGTATAAACAAATAGGTATATGAAATATACTAAATATATTATAAATATTCTGAATATATTATCAAGAAAATATAAAGGTTTGTATTATCAAAATGTATTAAATGTTTGAAATGCATTTTAATATATATGTAAATTCAGTGAAATTAAAGGTTAGAAGGACTTCATAGCTTAGTAGAGTCAGTTCTGGTCTTTCTTTGTTTAATAAGTAAAGGATACTGTTTCTATGGAAACTGCATTTGAAGAAAATAATTATTATTTCAAGTATTAAAATATCCATGGTATTATGAAGTCAGTAGAATAATTTACTCTTTAGTGGTAGAAACAATTTAACATTTAGAATTTATTGTACATTCTGAGCTCAGCACCTCTTTTATAGTTTAAAACTAAATTTCAAGGAGTTGCTTTTGTTATTAAAATGAATAATAAACTTGGCACCCCTCCAAACATCTACCATATATTATTTTTAAGAAAAATATTTGGACAACTATATACAATATTTGGCAGTACCTTATGAAAAAAAATCAGCTTTGATCAAAATTGTCTGTGTGATAACACCATAAAAGAAGCAAAACAAAGTAAAACTACATTACCACAAAGAATAGGGGTAATAGATAAAACAATCTTTGTTAGAATAATTTCTACATGCAATTTTTAACAGATTAAATATAACGTAGTTACTTTGATATAATTAAGTTGTGCAAAATTTGGTCTTTAATCAGCCAGTTGTTACTTATGCTCTGCTAAATTAATATGACCCATTACATTCATGATACACCACAGGAAATGCTCACTCAATTTCAGGGTCTTCTATGGCACTTGATGGAAAACACAGTTAACTGTCTTCTTTAAAGTTAATGCAACTGCGTTTTTTGCAGCCCTGCCTAGAGCTTTTTACAGATCAGGTTTCTCTCTTCCAGAATATGATGATTATTTTCTCCTTTGTCTGGGTTAGCCATGCCTGTGCGCCACCCTCAAGGGGAGCGGCTCCAAGGGCAGCAGGGACAGTGTTTGTTTGGGAAGATAATGCTTGCTTCTCAAGGCACCTCCAGAGTACAAAAAGTCAAGAGGGGTGAGGCTGGCTGACAAAACGAAGGGGGTTCGTTCTTCGGGTCTTCCATCAGCTTTGAGCTTTTTTTTTTCCCTTTTTGTCTTTTTTACTGACTGGTAATGGGATCGCAACCCTCGGTGTCGCGCCCGTACAGGGGACCGGCAATGGGATCGCAACCCTCGGTGTTGCGCCCGCACCGCGCTCAGCCAGTGAGCGGGAACCGGTCTCCACATGGGATCCGAACCCTCAGCGGGAGCGCTGCCACGCTCCCAAGCAGCGCACTATCCAGTGCACCACTGGGCTGGCCCAGCTTTGAGCTTTTAAGAAGACTCTTACATTACCGTGGTTCAAAGCCTTTAAGACATATGAACAATATATCAGGCGTCCTTTTCATCCTCCTTGTTCCACTTTCTACTTTCTTTTTCTCCTTTATTAAGAATGGGTTGGGAGGAGGGGCTGTGCCAAATTCTGTACTATCCCACTTGGAATAAAACTAACATCATGGAGTGGGATCAGCGGAGATTTTCAGTTAACAGGCTCAAGCATACCTCTACATACAGGCAAGAGACCCAGTGTGGAAGTCAATACATCACAGAGTGACAGTCCTTTGACCTAAAACATATCATCAGTCTTTGCTGAAGTAATCCTTAAGGAACATGAGTTAGCAGGGTGTTATGCCAAAATCAAAACCCAAACCCAAACCCAAACCAAAAACAGATTATGCTAATCATTTACCTTCAAGAAGTTTATATTGTAAAAATTTAAGGGAACGTTAAAGTTTCACCTGATTTCCGAGTTGCAAGCTTTATTTTCTAGATCTGTGCCGACTGATAATTTAAAGTGGGATAGTTAGATCCTGTCTGCTACTATTGGCACTTTTGCTTTCAAAATAGAATATGATACAACAATTTGTTTCTGATACTTACTTTATTTAAACTGTATATTATATAAAAACAATATGTTCTTATTAGACAATATTGCAAAATAGAAACAAGAATATATTAATTATTCAGGGTGCCCCAACCCAGAGGCATAAACCATTCATTGTTCTTATCTGAGATTACACTATATGTATAATTATACTATATGTATAGATTATACTATATGTACTTTTGCTTCCTGCTTTTTCCAGATAACCTCATATTGTGAGGACTATTTTCATGTCATAATTTTTAAGTGTATTTAAAAGATGAATAGTATTTCAATACATGTGTGTTATCTTAACTCATCTAACCAACAATACATTATTAAATATTTAGACTGTTTCTGATTTGGGAGGGGGTTGAGGGTCTTGTTACTATAAAAAATACATTACAGTGGTAGAAAATGCATGAGGAAGGATCCATATTTTTGTTCTCTGCTTTTAACTTAGCACATACAGCAGAGACTCAATGCATATTCTTTATTTAAAGAAAGAATAAATACATAAAGTTGAAAAGTTCTTCTTTAAGATCCTAATAGAATGAGATTTCTTCCTCTCATATTACAATGAAAGAGGAGAACATGAATTCATAGTAGCATCAGCAACTCATGATATTACTGATAGGTCAGAATAGTGCAGAATTTCTGCAAAATAAAAGGTTGATAGTAACCAACTGATGTTGAGACCATACAGAACCAAGAATCCACAACTAGGGGGGCAAAAAACCAGTAGACATTTTAAATAATCCCAAGGTCTGAGACTGTAGAATCTGGGGGAAAGTAGCTAAACAGGGAAAAGCCATTTCCCCTTCTTAGGATGGCTGACAGCTGCACTGGAACAGACTTGAGAACAGTGCTCTGAAAGGAGAGTTCTGGCAGGAGGGCCTCCAGAGTGCATGTGGCACTGTAGAAGCAGACAGTGCTCTAATGTAGTTTTTCTCACATCTGGCCACAAATTGGAATCCACTTGGAGATTTAAAAAATAATAAAGTTCAGACCTTACCTCCCCAAATGCTGATTTAATAGTTTGAATATGGCCTTAACCTTGGGATTTTTAAATTGAGAATTACTGCTCTAAGTAAAGAAACTAGATCCCTGTCTTTCACCATATACCAAAATCAACTCAAAATTGATTAAAGTCTTAAATGTAAGACCTGAAACTATAAAAGTACTAGAAGAAAACATGGGAGAAACATTCCAAGACATTGGTCTTGTTTAAAAATTGTAAGGAGAAGCCTTCTAAACACAGGTAACAAAAGTGAAACTAGATATATGGGATTACATCAAACTAGAAAGTTTCCGCACAGCAAAATAAACAACAGAGAGAAGGGACAACCAGTAAAAGGGAGAAAATATTTATGAACTATTCACCTGACAAGAGATTAATATTCAGAACATACAAGGAACTTAATAGCCAAAAAACATAAACATATAATCCAATTAAAAAACAGGCACATGGCAGTGCGGGCGACACCAAGCCAAGGGTTACGATCTCCTTACTCGTCACACACACACACACACACACACACACACACACACACACACACACACACACACACGCACATGACCTGAATAGACATTTCCCAAAAGAAGACATACAAATGGCCAACAGGTATATGAAAAAATGCTAAACATCACTAATCATCAGGAAAATGCAAATCAAAACCACAGTAAGCTATCATTTCAACCCAGTTAGAAAGGCTATTATCAAAAAGACAAAAAAATAACAGATTCTGGCAAGGATGTAGAGAAGAGGGAACTCTTATACACTGTTGGTGAGAATGTAAATTAGTATAGCCATTATGGAAAACAGAATGAAGCTTCCTCAAAAAACGAAAACTAGAACTACCATATAATCCAGAAATCCCACTGGTAGTGAACAAATCCTGTAGGATTCCCCTTCACCATCAACCAGCATGTGAGAGGCCAACTTAGTTAGGGGAATCCTTGACCCACGTGGGTCCGAGTGCTTGCTGCTATAAGATCACCAATCACACCCACCAGACAGAATTTAAAGGAAAGACTTTTTATTTTGGAGGTTATTGACCAGGAGACAGAGGGTAAAGTTGCAACTGCCTCCCTGATTGACTGAACGCTGAAGTTTATATAGGTACAAGACATCTTCAAGTGCGATGGACAGCTGTTTCCTGCTTTGAGAGATGTATTGAGCCAAACAAGATGCTTTGAGTGATTTATGGGACCATACAGGGTGTAGGATATCTCTACCTGTGAGAGGCAGCTCCTTCTTGATTTGTGAGATGTATCAGGAGAGACAAGATGTCTGCTTTCAGTACAGTCTTAGTTAATCATTAAGGGCTAGCTATAGAGGGAAAACAAAGTTAGTTTTACATAGCGTATACACTAGTATGGAGGGTTTTCTTCATTGACACTACTGTTGGATATTTATCAAAGGAAAGGAAATTTGCATACTGAGGAGATATCTGCACTCCCTTTGTATTAGTCCATTTCTGTTGCTTATAAAAAAATACACAAAACTGGGTAATTTGTAAGAAAATGAAACTTCTTGCTTGCAGTTTCAGAGGCTGGGAAGTCCAAAGTCCAGGGAACACTTATGGTGAGGGCCTTCTCTGGTGGTGGCTTTACAGCAGCACAGGTGTCTCACATGGTAGAAAATGGTGGAGCAGAGAGAGCAGAGAGCTCCTCATGCCCTCTCCTTTTAAATCCATCAGAAGCACACCCATGACCACCAGTTTTAATCTATTCACTAGGCATGGTCCTCAAAAAATAATCACCTCTTCAAGGCTCCATTTTTCAATTACCAAAATAGGATTTCCCACACTCTTAACACTGCCATGGTGGGGGCCAAGTTTTGGGGGGACACTCAATCCAAGGCACCCATGTTTATTGCAGCACTATTCACAATAGCCAAGATATGCAATCAACCTAGGTGTCCATCAATAGAAGAATGGATAAAGAAAATGTGGTATTTATACACAGTGGAATACTATTCAGCCATGAGAAAGAATGAAATCCTGTCATCCGTGGCAACATGGATGAGCCTAGAAGACATTATGTTAGGTGAAATAAGTCAGAAACAGAAAGATAAATACTACATGTTTCACTCGTATGTGGGAGCTAAAAAAAAAAAGTGGTTACTAGAGGCTGGGAAGTGGAGGGGAGAGGGAAGACAAGGAGAGGTTGGTTAATGGCTACAAAATTACAGCTAGATAAGAAAAACAAGTCCCAATGGTGTACAGTAGTCCTAGGAATCTATAATTACCAGTAATTTATTGTATGTTCTCAAATGGCTAGAAGAGAAGAGCTCAAATGTTCTCATCATGAAGAAATGATCAGTCTTTTCCATGATGAATATCTAATTACCCTGATTTGATCATTACACATTGTGCCCCATAAATATATGTATAATCGGTGTCAATTAAAAAATAAATTTAGGGGCTGGTTGGTTAGATCGGTTGATTAGAGCACAGCCTTGTAACACCAAGGTCACAGGTTCAGATCCCTGTACCAGCCAGCCACCAAATAAATGAAATTGCTAAAATTAAAAAAAAAAAAGTAAGAAAAAATAAATTTAAAAAGAGAAAAAACCAAAGAAAAACAAATAAATAATAACAAGTTGAACTGCTTAAAGGAGAGCAAAGATCTATGGTTACTAGAGGCGGGAAATGTGGGAGGGGGAGGGATAGCAAAAGGCTAATTACTGGACACAAAAGTAGAACAAGATAGGAAAAATAAGCCCTATCAGTGTACAGTTGACCCAGAAACCTATAATCAATAATGTTTTACTGCATGTAACCAAATGACTAGAAGAGAAGAGATCAAATGTGCATATCACAAAGAAATGATTAAGTTTTGCAATGATGAATAGGCTAATTACCCTAAATAGATCAACACACATTATATATTTATATTAAAATTCAGCTCTGTACCCGATAAATATGTACAATCAATATGTTTCAATAAGAAATTCTAAAAAAGTAAATTAAAAAAAAACATTAAAAATTTTAAAAATTAAAAAAAAAAAAACCCACAGAAAAGAAGCCTTACTTTTGGCTTACCAAAAATATCCTGCTGAAGTTTCAGAATTCCAAAAGTAAAGGGGGAATTCTAAAAGTAATGAAAGGAAAGGTAGTTTACAAATAAGTGAAAGAATAATATAAAGAGACTCAAAGTTTTAAGGAGAAATTACTTTAAAACTGAAATTCTGTATCTTGCCAAAAAATTCAAATATGATGGCAAAATAAAAATATTTTCATATGAAGGTAACACCGTGAAAGGAGAGGAGAAATTTTCTATATTTTCAATAAGATAGTGTATATTAAGGAAATACATGACATTTATCTCTATGTCTTTATCATAATTTTATTTCCTGTAAAAAATTCCAGAATTTGACAAATCCACAATTGTTATCAGGAGCTCTGAACAGAATCCTCTGGGCTATGGCTTCCTCCCCATGTTTATGTCTGCCTTCTGAATTTTAGAAATTGTTTAATATATCTTCTCTTTTGACAACTCCACCACTCATCTTCTAACCACTTCACTGGTATGGGTTGTTTCCTTTTTGAAAATTTATTTTCTGCCATAAAATGTGTTTTCAAGAGGAATAAAGTTCACTGTCTTGACCCCCAACTCAGAATATTTAAACTCTTTAATCAAAACACCTGCATTTAACTTAAGTTGATCTGTGATGACTATCTGGCCAAGACCTGTATTATTACCTGCTTCTTGTAATTTTAAGTCACTGAGCTGCCTGATTAAATTTTTTTTTTTTTGCTCTGAGAAGATGATGATTATCTTACCACATGATACTGCTCTCAGTACTCACTATCTTGATGTTTTCATCTTGGTAAATATTTTTTAATATGATGATAGTTCTCTATCAGAGACAGACCCCAAAAATGAATGCCACATATCTTTCTATAAAACTAAATATGTTGTAGTGCTGTTGGCAATTTTGAGTGCAGAGGCTATGAATAGCCACAGTGATGGGTAATGCTGGCTGTCACAAATCTGTTTCTCAGTACTGACCTTTCTTCCACTTAGATTATCTAAATTCCAGACTATAGAATAAAATCTCTCCTTTCTATTTTTATGAAATGAAAAGAAGAATATCAGATTTTGCAAATGAATATAAAGGTCACCAATGTTTGTTTTTTATTCCATTCCATTAACAATGAAACAGAGCCTTATGCAAACATTGATTCACTAGGTTATTACAGAAATTTTTGATAAGAGGTATATTTTGAGAGCTCCCTCAAAATATGGTGCATATTTTCTCAGGCAATCTTTAAGATGTTCAAGGCTCTCAACACATACTATTACATAAAATAGAATGTTTATAACAGGTACTATGTGAAGTGCCTTATGTAAAGCCTCACAATAACTTCATGATGAAAGTACAATTATCTCATCTATCAGATGAAAAAACTGAAGCTTAAAGAGATTGGGTAGCAGACATAGAATTTTAACCCATTGCTAGCTGTCTTCATTCCCAGTATGTTCTACTTCCTCTAGCCTGTATACAATAGTCATCCCCAAAATAAAACACCTAGGAATATATTTAACCAAGAAGGTGAAAGATCTCTACAATGAGAATGACAAATCACTGTGGGAAGAAACTAAATGGGACACAGAAAGATAAAAAGACATTCCATGATCTTGGATTGAAAGAATTAACATTGTGAAAATGTCCATACTACTCAAAGCAATCTATAGATTCAATGCAATATCCATCAAAATACTAATGAGTCTCTCCACAGAAAGAGAAAAAACAATCTTAACATTCATATGGAATGAAAGACCCTGAATAGCCAAAGCAATCCTGAGAAAAAATAAATAAATAAATAAAAGTAAAGCTGGAAGCACAACACTACCTGACTTCAAATTATACTAATAAGCTGTAGTACCACAAACAGCATGGCACTGACATACAACAGACACTTGGACCAATGGAACAGAATAGAGAACCTAGAAATCAACCCACATACTTACAGCCAACTGATCTTTGACAAAAGGTACAAAGAACATACATTGGGGAAAAGACTGTCTCTTCAAAAAAAGGTGCTGGGAAAACTGGACATCCATATGTAGAAGAATGAAACTAGACCTGTACCTCTCACCATATACCAAAATCAACTCAAAATGGATTAAAGACTTAAATATAAGACCTGAAACTATAAGAATCTTAAAAGAAAACATAAGGGAAACATCTCAGGAAGCAAGACTGGGCAACAACTTTATGAATAAGACCCCAAAATCACAGGCAACAAAAAAAATGGGATTTTATCAAACTAAAAACATTCTGCACATGAAAAAAAAAAAACAATTAACAGAGTGAAAAGGCAACCTACAGAGTGGGAGAAAATATTTTCAAATGATACATCTGACAAGGGATCAATATCAATAATATACAAGGAACTCAAACATCTCAACAGTTAAAAAAAAAATAACCTGTTTAAAAAATGGGCAAAGGAGCTAAATAGGCATTTCTCAAAAGGAGATATAAAAATGGCCAACAGACACATGAAAAAATGCTCAACATCACTCGGCATCAGGGAAATGCAAATGAAAACCACATTGAGATATCATCTTACCCCAGTTAGACTGGCTGTTATCAAAAAGACAGAGAATAACAAATACTGGTGAAGATGTGGAGAAAGGAGAACTCTCCTACACCACTGGTGGGACTGTAAATTGGTTCAGCCATTATGGAAAATGGTATGGAGTTTCCTCAAATAACTTCAGATAGAACTGCTATATGATCCAGCAATTCCACTGCTTGGTATACACCCAAGGGAATGGAAATCTTCATGTCGAAGAGATACTTGTACTCCCATATTTATCACAGCTCTATCTACAATAGCCAAGAGCTGGAACCAACCTAAAAGTCTATTATTGGACAATTGGATAAGGAAAATGTGGTTTATTCACACAATGGGATACTACTGTGCCATTAAAAAAAAAATGAAATACTGCCATTTGCAGCACATGGATGAACCTAGAGAAAATTATAAATGAAATAAGCCAGGCATAGAAAGAGAACTACTACATGTCCTCACTCATAAGTGGGAGCTAAAAAACAAACAAATAAATTAAAAAAAAGACAGATACAGCAATCACAATAATATGTTGAACTTTCAAAGACAGAAAAGAACTGAGATTACCAGAGGTGGGAAAGGAGGAGGAGGAGGGGAGGTAAGGAAGAAATTGTTAAAAAGCCACAAAAAAGGACTTTACGTTATATAATGCTATACATCATATTTACTATACATCATATAATGCTGAATATCCTAATTACCCTGACTTGAGCATCACATATTGAACATAAATATCGATATTCAACTCGGTGCTCCACAGATCCGTACAATCGATTATCTTCCAATAAAAGAAAGAATAAACAATAAAACAAACAAACAAACAAACAAATAAATAAATAAAATACACTGAGTGTACTGCTTGTTTTACCTGTTTGATTAGGAACCCCTCTCAGTGGGATTGTTGCAGAGCTTTTCTGCTATAAGAAGTTCCTAATAACTTTTGTAGAAATCCTACGTAAATTTCACAACTGAAATTTACAACTATGTTTAAGAACTACCACCCAAGTTCAAATCTCATTTTGAAATCTTCTCTCTTTGTTGTCCTACAAAATCAAAACAATTGCCAAATCCTGTTGTTTAGCATTTGTCTTCTATACAAGACCATAAATTTTGTGAAAGCAGGCACCATTCTGGTCTATCTTTCGTGCCTAGGAAAGTGCTTTTCCCGGAGGAGTTACTTAATAAACTTTTGTTAATGCAATGATGTTTTTCTTACCTGTTTCCTCTTTTTTTCCTTTTTTAGGTTGGTTTCAGCTCTTAGCCACTGTAAATAGAGGTGTGATAAACATGGGAGTGCAGGTATCCCTTCCGCTTGAGGATTTCCACTCCTTTGGGTATATACCCAGCAGGGGGATTGCTGAATTGTATGTCAAGGGGGAAGGAGTGATCAATTGTGACAGTGCTTCTGATGACTTCAATAAGGTGACGATTGAGAAATGACTATTGGAATTAGAAACATACAGGCCACTTTCAACCTTTAAAAGAGCCGATTTGGTGGAGGTTACAAATGCCTCGATTCTAATGAGAAAGTGATACCAGTGCACTTCAAGAGAAGAAAATGGCATATGCAAGGAACACAGGCCTGTGAAGCAGATTTAGGAGATAAACGGTTTCCTTTGTAAGAAGTAATGGCTGGTTCCTGGCCAGTGAAGACTCTTATTACCTGGCTTACATGGTGTGTGCGTGTGTGTGTCCAAATGAACCATTCAAAGTTTAAGAGCAGGGCAGTGAGATGTCCAAAATAAGGCTTTAAAGAAAATAAGGTTGCATCAGTATCAGTTCTGAATTTAGGAGAGATCATCTAAGGCAATAGGGTATTGAATTTAAAAGTTAAAAGGAAAATGAAGCTTACGTGAACACTTAAAATTGTTTCTTCAGATTTTCACACAAAGGAGCAGAGTTGTGACAAAATAATTATGAGAAATTTGGGTAGTAAGCAAAACAACAAATAAAAGTAAATATTTTAAGCAAAGAGTTAAAAAAATCAAATAAACTCAGATTTAGCATTTGCATGTTTTATAAAATCTCAAAAGTATATAGAAAACAGGTATTTTGAAATTCTTGAGAAAACTATACTTCATAATTTATGGCAAAGATGTCTACTAGCTCATGTAATATAAAAGTAGATGTTGAACTACAGAAAATGTTTCATACGTGATCTGGTGAAATTGCTATAAAGTATTCAACCCTTAAAATATATTTGTGTTTTTATTTTTATGATCCATAAAGCACTAATGCAAAGCAGATTTTTTAGCAGTCATTGTACATTTGACACAGCTGTCATGAGAGTAATGAAAAATCATATATATATATATATAAAATCAATGATGTAGTCATTTGATGTGCATATTAATGTTTAGTAATTCATGCCCAGAAACTGGTGAGATGATAAACTTGATTTTCCAGGATGTTATATAGTGATTGGAATATTAGATTAACTGTCAATGAAATTAGACCTAGTTAGCATATCCAGACCTCAGTTTCATTTTCTTGGGAAAACAGTATTTACTCTGCTTTATAAGATGAAAGGATGAAGGGCAAAAACATGATAGATTCTCTTCCAATGTGCCATTAGCATTCATTAATATTTAGCCGATATTTTATGCTATTTTAATTCACATTTTATATTAATAAAATTTAATTTTTATTAATATTTTCAGAATTGTAAATTGTACCCAGAACCTATATATTAAAGTGTGAGTATATATGCGTGTGTGTTTTAGAGAATCTTAGTGGAACAAAGAAGGATATTTTGATATCTCATTTTCATTTATTATTTTAGCAGATTTATTAGATTTTAAAATAGTAGTATTAAACTCTAGCCAGGACTGAGCTGCTGAAATATTTCATAAACTATCTTATTGCAACCAAATTCAGAGTTTGAGTCACTAAGCTACAGACAACAAGCTTCATTTTTTTTTTCTTTTAGGAAAAACAATTGTTCTTTCCTTTAAATGACTAATGATAAACACAGGTTATTTTTCCTTATATGTGACTAGTTTTTCCCTATCCTATGCATCTTGGCTTAAATTCAGTAATTTCTGCCAGATTTGGGCCCAGATCTTTGCTCTCATATAAAATTATAATGTCTATTGTTTCTTTGCTAATCTGTCTCACATGTTCCTTCCCTCCCCTGCACTTGAGACCCTTGTTTTTTATTCATATTATCTAATAAAAATAATTCATTTCCAATTTGTCCCAATATACTCCACATACATCCTTTGCATAATGTGTAGACACACTGGAAAACAGGCTGTCATTTTTGCCGTGGTGAGTGCTCTTTCCCAAGAAGACTTACAAATACATCTACTTTAAAAATAAAAAGTCATGGGGAAGAAAAGTTCACCTTTGGAGAAAAACAAAGGTTGGTTGCTGGTGTTAGAGGACAGTTCTCTTTGGGTCTCTCAAATTTTCTGCACGTCTTGAAGCCTTAGAAGATGAAGATAGTGTTTCCTTCTGGAGCAAAGGGCAGGTGTGTTCACTGCTCACTATAAAAGACTCAGGTTCTCTGAACTGAAGATTTCTCTCCTATAATGCAAACCACTGCATATGCAGGTGTCACCTGAAGATTTCTCTTGTGTAATGCAATCCACTGTGTATGCCAGTGTCACCTGACTCTACTGTAGTCACCCCGTGAGAACTGGAACTCAAGAAACTTGCACAAATATGCTGATATGCTAGTTATTTGCTGTTCCATAAGTAATCAAGTCCTTTTTCCCTCAAATCATGGCAAGTGAACTTGTTAGCTTGCAGGTAGGATAAAATCTCATGCCCTTCTGAATTTTTGACAGTTTTGGTGATGAAGATGGAATGTTGATAGAAACATTGTTTCTGAAATAGATAGGGGGAAGTCCATGTTGGCCAATTAATGAGATTTGAGAGGAAACCATAGGAATCAGTAGCCAATGTCTTGATCAATTTGTATGGAAAACTGGGCAATAAATGATCCTTTACCTTGATGGCTTTTAATGAGGACGAATTGGGCAAGATGGTTGAAGGCCAGGTGGTACCCTGGTTATTGCTAACTCTCCTCTGCACTGGAAGACTTCTGCATCAAACTGGCAATCAGTCTCATTTCTGCCCTATGGTAACAACTAGTTTAAAAATTGCTGCTGGGTAGGTAGAACGGTCTGCCCCACAATGATTAATTTTTGTATTAACTTCGCTGGGCCATGGTACCCAGGTTTTGGTTAAATACCAGTCTAGATGTTGGTGTGTTGTGATTATCATTTAAATCAGTATAATTTGAGTAAAGAAGATTGCCCTCTATAATGTGGCGGACCTCATCCAATCATTAGAGTCAAGAGAAAAGACTGAGGTCACCTGAGGAAGAAGAAATTCTGCCTCTAGACTGCCTTCCAACTTCAGACTGCAACATCAACTCTTCCCTAGGTCTGTATCCTGCCAGCCTGCTCTTTCGATCTTGCCAGCCCCTATAATCACTTGCGCCAATTCCTTAAAACAAACCTCTCTTTGTCTCTGTGTACACATAGTGGTTCTGTTTCTCTAGAGAACACTGACTAATCCAGTCCCTTTCAACAAGTTAGCAGAACATCACCTATACTGAATGCAACAGGAGGGAAATTTGTGACTTCTATTGTCAGAAGCCTGGTGAGTCATTATAACATTGGGTGACTCACATGGGAGATATGGGGCAGGCACATAATGTTTGTCATGGAGTAATGGCAGAGCTGGGGCTGTGTCACAGTGTAATCTATTGTAATAAATTTAGATCTATTCAGAGATGAGAGTAGAAGTTCTCTTAATTTTTTGCAGTGGGTGTGGATGTTATAAGAGAGCTCCAATATTCTTATCAAGATTTCCCAAACTCCCACGGGAAATCATAAATAAGATGTTGACTAGTAGTTGGAATCTTACTGCCCTGGACTGGGTTTATAAAGCTGATGAAAGAGAAAACACTGGAAAATGAGAATCTGACCCAAAAGGATCTAGATAAATTCTTGTGGCCAGACTAGCTGCCTTTAAACCTTCTCTAGCCCTTATGTTAAAGTGGGTGAAAACTTGAGAGATGTTATCATGACAATGACAATGTAGGACCAAAAGCCCTAGTTTAAGGTTCTCTCCTTTTGTTTTTTTTTTGTCTTTTTTCGTGACCGGCAACGGATCGCAACCCTCAGTGTCACGCCCGTACTGGACCGGGACCGGCAACGGGATCACAACCCTCGGTGTTGCTCCTGCACCTCGCTCAGCCAGTGAGCGGCCGGTCTGCATGTGGGATCCGAACCCTCGGCGGGAGCGCCGCTGCACTTCCCAAGTGGAGCACTGTAGCAGTGCGCCACCGGGCCGGCCTAAGGTGCTCTCCTTTTAAAAGTTGCTGTTTTAGTCAAGCCCAAGTCGGCCAAAGGGCACAAACCTGCAGCTCCAGCCGGAAGGCAATGTAGCTGTGGCTGCTCAGTCAAGGGGTCCTCAAAGTTGAAATAAATGGCATCTTTAACGATGACATTACTGCCTCACAGAGGGCTTTGGGTGGAATGAAAACATTAAAAACAGCTGGCTACTTTAAGGACAAAGATGATTAGAGGTGGAACCAAGGTGTCTTTGTTCCTAAAGGGTTTCAGAGGGAATGTGCACCTGTTTTAGTATGCTGGGGAACTTCAGAAATGGGAGGGACTCAAATGTGTGTGAGCCAGTTGGAGACAGGCAATCATGTCTCCATCCTAGTCTGTCATATGTGGGGAGGATCAACCAAATCCAACTATTGCGGTCTGAGCAAGTTTCACAGCAGTGATAGGAAGCTAATATAAAATTGTAGGATTTATTTTTGGGGTCATCTCAATTTTCTATTGCTGTAGATTCCTATCTGACTATGCAGTAGGAATTAATGCGCTGTATGCTTATATATCCCTGTCTTCTGAGTGGTAGAGATGAGTCTCCCAATCAAGAAGAGCTACAAATAGGGAAAGGTTAATACCTTTGGGGCCTGCAACCTAGTGATCCCTCAGAGCTACTGTGGGGGCTCAGGGGTGGCAGGCCCCGAACCTCCCAGTAGCCCCTTTTATCCCCCCACCACGGGATGAGCAAGAGAGGGAACCAGTAGGATTACTCCTGCCACCCTGGTGGCCAGGAGAGCCCAGGAAGAAGGTGAGGATGCCACCCACCTATTCAGCCTACAGAGAGACACTCAGACGCGGCAGGGGTTCCGTCAAGCAGTTCCGTTTATTTCCACACAAGCACCTGCTTTTATAAGCACATGGCAATGGGATTTCCTAACTTCAACCTATCATCTTAAAGGTCATGTGAGCATGCATCTTGCTCTAATGCTTTGCTATTGCAATCACGGGGTGAGCACGAGCACGGAAATATCTTTTATCCAATAATTTTAAACTAAGTCTTTCCCTGGCCACTCCCTGGTGGCTTCCATCAGGCGCCATCTTTATCTCTCCTGTCCAGGCGAATGTTTTCAACAGATTACATACGCCTATGTGGGTGGGGTCGTAGCTAGTTCTCTGCCCTGGGAGGAGGTGTGTGGCCTCAACATCCCACCAAGCTACATGTTTCTGTGACTAACTGTTTTGAGGATTGCAGCCCCTACCCATGGGAGGCAGCCTTCACCCAGAGGCATCCTTTGAAGATTTGTATTTATCTCCTCCATGACATGGCTATCAGGTAAACCCCTTTTGAAAAGCAGCTATTGGTTTGTTGGGATCTTATTGAAATTGAATTCCTCATCACTTTCTTGTCTGATAGTCTCACTTTGGGATGAGTCAACTCAGATTCTAACAAGGTAGGAAGTGCCCAACGCATCTCTCTTGTCAAATGGAAATGGAGTAGCAAAGAACTAAGCTGGCATAGCTCCAGCATTTCCTCAGCTTCACATTAAAAAGTGACAATTATCTCTTTGGGGGAAACCTTATCTCTTACTCAGACTCCTGAAGTAAAGTCTCAGCTCAGTGGGGCCCTAAATTCACAGAGGTTCCCCTGAAAGCCTGAGCCTCACTCACTAATGGTTAAGCCTAACCTCTTCATCGAGTGTTTAACTGACTTCCTCAAAAATCGACTCAATTTCTGATCTTCTGGTCCACAGATCTTTTTAAGGCAGTTTGGTCAGTGAATGTGGCTGTCTCTTGGAAGGTGTTCTCTCACCCACTTCTTGGGTATAGTGGGTTGAATCATGTTTCCTCCCAATATGAGTTGAACGTGTCCCACAAACAGTTCCTGTGTTGGAAATTTGATTCCCATCGTAACAGTGTTAAGAGGGTAGAAAATCTGGTTGTGTTATTTGAAAGGGTTAATCCATTCATGAAGTGGAGGGTAAATGGTTTAATAGGTTATCATGGGTGTAGACATGAAAGTGCTCTTGCCGTTCTTGCCATGTGATGCCCTGCATTGCCACAGGACTCTGTACAGAGCCCCCACCAAGAAGAAGGCCCTCACCAAATGTGCCCCCTGGACCTTGGACTTCCAAAACTGTATGAAATAAATAAATTTTATTTATTTATAAATGACCCAGTTTTACGTATTCTGTTATAAGCAACAGAAAATAGGCTAATACACCCCCAAATTCATGCCTACCCAGAACATGAGAATGTGATTTTACTAGGAAAAAGGGTCTTTGCAGATGGAATTAGTTATGGATCTTGGGATGAAATCATTCTGGATTTAGGGTGGGCCCTAAATTCTATGAGCAATATTTTTATGAAAGAAAGGAGAGGGTGATCTGGACATAGACACACAGGGAGGAAGACCATATGAAGATGGAGACAGAGACTGGAATTATGTCACCACAAGACAAGGAAGACCAGAAGCCACCAGAAGCTGGAAGAGGAAAGGAAAGAAAAGATTCTTCCCCAGATCCTTTAGAGAGAGTATGGTCCTGCCTGCACCTTGATTTTGTATTTATAGACTTTGGAACTAAAAAGGTACAAATTTCTGCTATTTTAAACCATTAAGTTTGTGATCATTTGCTATGGAAGTCTTAGGAGACAAATACACTGGGCAATGAGCAGGGTGAAGGATAGGAGAGTTCTATAAACCAGTTTTGAAAATTTGGAATTTTAACCTGATATTTCCTGGGTATGATGCTTCTTTCTTTCTCCTAATTGCAACCTCAGGTTGGCCTGATTGGTAAATCTTCCAGGTACAAGTTGGCCAAAAAGGGGCCTAGTGTATTCAAACTTAATGTTGGTTCAGTTTCTGAATTCTCCTGTTGGATTGTCATGGTTCTTGATAATAAAAATAGTGACTACTTGGTTGACTGTACCTGGAGGCTTTGTCCTACAGAGACCTATGAGGGCAAAGGAAGGAAAATAGTAAGTCTCTAAGTTTTATAAAAATTCTTTTGTCCCTCTTGCTCTGGACTCTTGTAGATGAAAAGTCTAGGTGTGATGAGGGAACAAATAGAAAAAGATAAAGTTTTAGCTACTGGAAAGGGGAGACATCAATTTTGTGGCAGTGGAGGTAGAACAATAACATTGGCACCTGAAAAAGAAATTACTCAGACCCCAGAAGATAAGGATAGGGAAGGGTATTAATAATCTTTATTTTTCCTTTTAGAATGGGCCCTGGAGCCTCCTTTCTCTTGAGGCAGAAACAACTCGGTGTGCCTCTTCCAAACTGTTGCAATTAAATTTAGCAGACTGCCGGGTCTGCAATCATCTGCCACACAGCTTTGACAGCAATTCGATCATCATTCCCCTTAATCTTCTAAGAAGTTTTTTGGAAAGATGGCTCCAGCTCCTGTACTTTCAGTGAAAAACATCATGTCACCTTCAGATGTCTTCCCCAGCTCTGCTCCTGTAGCTATTTCTCAGTCATTCTGCAGGGCACCAAATTCCACCCAGCTGGTGACAGAAGGCAAAAGACTGCTTGGACTGACTGCCCTCACTCAATCCCTCCAAAAAATAAAGGACTACACTAAGTTATTCAAACCAGACTGGGTACCCTAAGATCCATCGGCTGGGTCTGAGGCCACATTAGAGGCACTATTAACCCGTGCTCCCCAACTGATGTAGGGCCCAACAATTGTAAACAGCATTTATTTTCTGGGGTCACCACATGTGTCTCTGAACTTCTTGTGTGGAATCTAAGCATTCATTTGCCCCTCTCCTGAAATTAACAGCTACTGGTACTTTTGAGGTAAATATAAGAGACCTTCTAGGGTTTATGGAAATACCATCAGTAGATCACAGAGTCCTCAGATGACGGTGGAGTTCTCTGCAAAATGAAGCTATCAGAAGGGGTGGGCGAACGAGTACAAAACTATGCTATCTACTCTACGTGAATCATCACGTGGCATACGCATGTGCTGAAACAACACACATTTCCTCACAAAGGTGTACAAACAAATGTTACTTTTTTTTTTTTTTAAATATTATGAAGCTCCTGTTGCTTCCTCCAAGGAGCTTCTTGGAGGGATCACTGACTCATTATTTGCACCTCCCCTGTTGGCAGTTATGTCTGTGATGCGAGTCATCCATTTAGAAAAAAAAATAGTAAGAAATGTGTCCCTGACTTTAGCTGCAGCCGTGGAAAGCATTCATGTTAGCCTCACCTTACTGGCCAGGATTGCTATAGATGATATAATTATCCTTATAGGACAACACAGATTCTACAGTCACGAATACATCCTGCTGTACCTGGATTAATGCCTCAGGCCAAATAGAAAAGTCAACACAGAAAGTTAAGGAGAAAACAACCTCACTTGCTGTTATGAACTGAATTGTGTTACCCCCAAATTCACATTTTGAAGCCCTGATATCTAGTACCTCAGAATGTGTCTGTATTTGGAGATAAGGTATTCAGAGAGGTGGTTAAGTTAAATGAGGTCATTAGGGTGAGCCCTAATCCAGTATGGCTGTTGACCTTAAAAAACAACGAGATTAGGACACAAACACACACAGGAGAAAGACCATGGGAAGACAGTCATATACACGCTAAGGAGAGAGGGTCTCAGAAGAAATCAGTATGGAAGTTTCTCAAACAACTACAGATAGATCTTCCATATGATCTAGCAATCCCACCTCTGGGAATATACCCAAAGGGATGGAAACCATCATGTTGAAAAGATACCTGCACTCTCATGCTCATCGCAGCTCTGTTCACAAGACCCAAGATATGGAACCAACCTAAATGTCCATTGATGGATGATTGGACAAGGAAGATTTGGTATATATACACCATGGAATACTACTCTGCCATAAAAAAGAATGAAATTCTCCCATTGGCAGCAACATAGATGAGCTTGGAGAAACTTATGTTCAGTGAAATAAGCAAAGCACAGAGGAATAAATACTGCATGTACTCATTCATATGTGGGAGTTGAGAGAGAATGAAGGAAGGAAAGAAAGACCACAGTGGTGCGTTGGACTTGCAGAGGGAGAGAGCAGACCTAGGGCTGCAAAGTGGAGTGGGGGAAAGGAGGATGGGAGGGAGATCAAGGATAATTGTATGGGGGACACACGGTATAGTCACAGTTTTTGGTAATGGGCATGCTGCCAGTATGGATCTGGCCATCACATCTTGGGCATGAGAGGGGACAATCAGCTTTGTATGCCGTGAATATTCATAACCAATATATAAAAAAAGGAAATCACCTTGATCTCAGACTTAAGTTAATATGATGCTGTTAGGGTGAGGCCCTAATTCTATATGATTGGCGTCTTTTTAAGAAGAGAAATTAAGGATGCATGAGCACAGAAGAAAGACCATGTGAGGACACAGCAAGACAGCAGCCATCTTTGAGCCAAGGAGAGAGGACTCAGAAGAAACCAAACCTGCCTACACCTCAATCTTGGACTTCCAGGCTCCAGAACCGTGAGAAAATAAATTTCCGTGGAAAAAAAAAATGTAGAAATTACTGAAATCTATTTCCAATAATTCTTTGGTCAGTTGGGGGGAACAAACGCCACCTTAATATCTGGGAAAATTTGTTGAAGACTCTTAATTCTACTGCTTTTGGCACATTTCTAGAATCAAATTATGCAGACCAGAAGGCAGCACCTGGCTTTTTTTGCCATTTTGTAATGTGAAATGTGCTACTTCTACATATGGTTGTAAACCTCTAAATACATTCTTATTATTTTGCTTTGAACATTCAATTACCTTTTAAAAAAAATTTTAAAAAAATTAAAAGTCTTTTATACTTACCTACATTTTTGCCATTTCTGGTGCTCTCCATTGCTCTCCATAGATCCAGATTTTCATCTGTTGTCATCTTCCTTTTCCCTGACTTCATGTACAGTATGTATGTGTAAAATTTTGCAGTGCACAGGTCTACTGTTAAACTCTTGTACATCTGGAAAACTCTTTATTTCATCTTTTTTGAAAACGATTTCTATTGAGTATAGAATTTTGGTTGATATATATATATATACATATATCATATGTTTATATGATATATATATATTTCTTTCATTCAGTACTTTAAAGATATTGCTCTACTGTTTTCTGGTTTGCCCTGTTCTGACATAAAATCTTTAGTTATTTGTTCCAATATAAGTCATATGTATTTTTTTTCCCCCTCTGGCTGCTTTTAAGATTTCTTTTTATATCTGTTTTTAAGCAATTTGATTTCGATGTACCCTGGTGTAGTTTTCTTCATGTTTTTATGTTTGAGATTTATTGGGTTTTTCAAGATGTATGGATTTATTGCTTTCATTTAACTTCAAAAAATTTAGGCCATTACCTCTTTAGGTAATTTTGTTCTATTTCCATCCTCCCACCTTCCTTTTGAGGCTTGAATTACACATACATTATTAGGCCATTGAAGTTGTCCCACAGCTCAGTGCTGTTTTATTTATTCATTCTTTTCAGTCTTTATTTCTCTCTGTTTTTCGTTTTGGACAGTTTGCATTGCTATATCTTAAAGTTTGTTAATCATCATTTCTTCTGTACTGTCTGGTCTGCTGTTCATCCCATGCAGTGCATTTTTCTCTCAGATATTGTCTTACTCTTCTCTACAAGTTTGATGTGTGTCTTTTTAAAAAACATCTTTCCATGTCTCTATGTAACATTCTCTGGCTTTATTCTTTACTCTATGAAAAGGTTATAATAACTGTTCTAATGTCC
Organism: Galeopterus variegatus; assembly: GCF_000696425.1. Taxonomy (NCBI): domain Eukaryota; kingdom Metazoa; phylum Chordata; class Mammalia; order Dermoptera; family Cynocephalidae; genus Galeopterus; species Galeopterus variegatus. The sequence goes on along the minus strand of NW_007726113.1, from coordinate 673,336 downwards.
TAATCTACTATTATCTATCATCTCTGTTATTTTCGAGTGTGTATTTAGCGATAGATGTATTTCTCCTCCTTAAGGATTGCATTTTCCTGATTCTTTGAATGGCTGATAATTTTCAATTGGATGGTGGACACAGAATTTTAGCTCGTTGGCTGTTTTGAGCTTTGATCTGGGATGTGGTTGGTACATGGAAACAGTTTGATCTTTTTGAGACTCTCTTTCTCTTCCTCTCCTCCTTCTTCCCCTGAGGTAGGACAAGAGTCTACAGTCTAAAGCTAATTTTGCTGCACCATTTAAGTGCTCTCCCAGAGGCCCTATAAATTATGAGGCTTTGCCAATCTGCTAGCTAGAATATTGAATATAAACCATTCCTGGCCCCATATGAGCTCTAGGGATTGTTCCTTTTGGTGGTTCTTTTCCTGGCCTTGGGTGGTTTCCTCCTGTGGATGTGGTTATCATAGTGTACTTAGAGCTCGCTCTCTGTGCAGCTCTCTCCTCTTCCGTGCTCTGCTTTGCAAATGCTGGCTTGGTCTTTCTGCATTCCCAACTCTCTATCTTCCTCCCAGGGATGATTTTGAGGTCTGTCTGCATTCCCCTTGCCTGGGCTCCCACTTTGAAACTCTCTACAGGCAATGACTGGGGTGATTATAGTGTTGGTTTTATTTATTTCTTTTTTCAGAGATCACTGTCCTGTACTACCTGGAAGTCTTTGCTTCTTATATATTGTTTAGTTGTTTTTGGTGTGGGGGAGGGTACATCTGTTAATCCATCTTGGCTAGAAGAACTAACAATTTAAAATCTTGTATTACACATTTTCTATTCTTCAAAAGTTGCCTTCTGGTTCCCCTGCCACTGAAGGCTCCTCAGTGTACCCCTCCCACCTTAGTGTAGCCAGCTTTGCTCTTCTTTCTTTTTCAAAGCCTCTCCTCTTGTTTTGGCACAGAAGTTGCTTCTTTTTTTCTAAATCTTCAATGCTAGCTAGTCTTCAAAATCCTAGCTCTACTCCGACCATCACATAGTTTTCCAAACAAGCATAATTGTATCCCTGAGAATTATTAAGCCAACTGTTAGAAAATATTCTATTTCATAATACCATAACCAACCAACCACCTTCTTTCCCTCCTTTCTTTTTCGCTCCCTCCATCCCCCCTTTCCTTCTTGTAGTTTTGTTTGATTTTTTATTACTTGCATTTTTAACAATTGTGAGAGAGTTGGAGGTAGAGATATATATAAGCAGGTGGAAAAGCCCAAGAATGAAGTAACAGAGAAGGAATTGCATGTCCATATTCTTATTCAAATCTGACCTCTTCATGAACGCATTAAATTCCATCCCATCTAGTGTACAAAAGACATTTTCCCTACAGTGATCTCTTCTCTTTTAACCCTGAGAACCGAAAGATGGTACAATCTCTCCCCTTAAAAAAGGCCTTCCCTCCTTGCCTTGTGCTTTCAGGTTGCTGAGGCATTTTCTTGTCCCACTTTACATCAAAACTCCACTGAAGACGCATCCAAACTCAGTCCCCCACTTCTCCTTCCATTGCCTTTTGGGCTCAAACTAATTACTCAAAAATAAAAACAAAAGCAAAAACTGACACATACACATAAAACAAAGTCATTAGACAAAAGCTTCTCTTCTCTTCCACCATCTCCCCCTCTGCTATGGTTGAATTGTGTCTTCCAAAATTCACACGTCAAAGTCCTAACCCCCTGGTACCTTAGAATGTGACTGTACTGTATTTGCTGATGAGATATTTAAAGAAGTAATTAAATTAAAGGAGGTCATTAGGGTGGGCCCTAATTTAATTTGATTAGTGTCTTTATAAGTCGAAGTGATTAGGATACAGACACACAGAGGAAACACCACATGAAGACAGCCATCTACAAGTCAAGGAGAGAGACCCGCAGAAGAAACCAATCCTGCTGTTACCTTGATCTTGAAATTAAAGCCTACAGAACTGTGAGAAAATAAATTTTTGTTGCTTAAGCCACGCAGGCTGTGGTGGTTTGTTATGGGGCAGCCCTAGCAAACCAGTATGCTCTCCCACATGCTGCCTACACTACACTGCCTTCTGTGACCACACCCAGCACGTTTCTGCTCAGATCACTTGCTCTTCCCTCACCCAGAAATATTCAGCTTCCAGACACCCCCCACATGGCTCACTCATCTGTTCAGGTGCCTGCTCAAATGTATCCTTTCCATGAGGAATCCCTTAACTCTGACATCACAAGCAATTTTCTTCTACCACTTATCACATATCGTGTACTTTTTTTTTCTGTCTCCTTACTAGAATGTAATTTCTACCACGGTAGGGGGTCTCTTTTGTGCATAGGTGCACATTCAGTACCTAGAAGAGTTCCTTGCTCATAGCTGGTACCCAATAACATTTACTGAATGTTCAATGAATGAATACATGTGCTAGGCATGATGTTTAATCTTAGCAAAAACCCATAAATATAAAAAAAACCTGAGAATTTTCCTCTTCCTACGGCTCATGTAAATATATCAGAAAGGTGATTGTAATCAATATTCTGAAATTTCGTCTGGTGTAAGATGAAAATAGTATATGTTATTTGGTCTTACTCTTTTTTGACTTGGGAGAATTAACATCAGTGTCCCTGGTCAAAAAACAGGGAAAAAGTAGAAGGAAGAAAGCAGGCAAGACACATACTGGGAAGTAGATTATAAACTCCCTACCTTAGCTCCTTTCCTCTTTCAGTCATTGTGCACTTTATCTCACCTTGCATACAACAAATTCAGAAAATGGCTGTTCTCAAAAAGAAACTCACAGTAGCAGATGATTAATGAATGTAAATTAGATTTCTTAATTTCTTTTTTAATACTTCTGGGAAAATGAGTAAACCACAAGCTGGTTATTAATATTGACTGTACTTCAAACTTACCATTAATGACCAATTTGTAGAGCTGTAAAATCTCAGATTCTAAGTTCTTTCAAGCCAACAAAGTCACCTAAATCAGAGCTACTAATCTTAAGTTTGAGACACATTCTTTTATACCATGTTCAGTAAGAATATGTCCTTAATGTTACCAAGATCACTCATTTAGAATTTATTGAATTTTTTATGATTGCTAATTTAAAAACTCTTCAGATAATCTCCAGAGTCAATAAAGACTATTTAGGAGAGATGTGGCAGTGTCTTGCCCAGAGTTGACAGGCAAGGAGACATAATCTTATTGAACCCGAATATGTGTGGAGCACTTTACACAGGCTCCCACATGAAAACAAGTGAAATAATTGTGATTGCCCCTATTTTAGAGACAAGAAATGGATGCTAATTAGGTTAACTGAGTTACACAGGATCACGCACCTAGAAAAGACAAGTTCCATTTTTCTATACTGAATCAATAAAAAGTATTGCTTTAATTTGGGAACATGTGTTATAAAAATATTTTTAAAAGGTACAAAATCTCAGTTAGACAGGAGGAATACATTTTTTGAAATCTATTGCACAGCATGATGACTATGGTTAACAATAATATGTATTTCAAAATTGCTGAGAGCAAATTTCAAAAGCTCTTACCACACAGGCAAAATAGATCTTATAAAACAGCCTTTGCTTATGCCACCTACACTGCTTTATTTATTCAGAAATATTAGTGTAAGAAGTAGGAATTATTTTCAACTAACTGGTTTTTTTTTTTTTCCACCAATCAGTTACTACTCAAATTTTTCCCCCCAAATCTGTAAAGAATGATAATTTGTCTGGTTTCTCTTATTGAGCAGAGAACAGAAATAATAATTAATGAAATAACAGAAAAAGATATTTTTAAATGTAAAATAACATTTGTTTAGTTGACATAAAAAGGCTCATTATACTAAATGGAAATGTTCTCAAAGAAAGATATACAAATGGTCAACAGACACATGAAAAAGTGCTCAACATCGCTAAGCATTGGGGAAATGCAAATCAAAACCTCACTAAGATATCTCATGTCAGTTAGACTGGCCATTATCAAAAAGACAGAGAATAACAAATGCTGGTGAGAACATGAAAAAAGGGGAACACTGCTATACTGTCGGTAGGACTGTAAATTAGTGCAGCCATTATGGAAAACAGTATGGAGTTTCCTCAAACAACTACAGACAGAACTCCCATATGATCCAGCAATCTCACTGCTGTGTATATACCCAAAGGAGTGGAAATCATCAGGTCGATGGGATATGTGCACACCCATGTTTACTGCAGCTCTATTTACAATAGCTGAGAGTTGGAACCAACCCAAATGTCCACTGACAGACAACCGGATAAGGAAAATGTATATATTCACAATGGAATACTAATCTGTCATAAGAAGGAACGAAAGTCTATTTATTTTCAGCAACATGGATGAACTTAGAGAAAATTATGTTAAGTGAAATAGGCCAGGCACAGAAAGAGAAATACCACATCTCACTCATAGTGAGAGCTGAAAAAAATAAACAAAGAAAGAAAGAAAAAAACAACAATCACAATCATTTGCAAACTTTCAAAAGGAGAGAACAGAACTGAGGCCACCAGAGATGGGAAAGGGGATGGGGTTAGCAAGAAATTGGTAAAGGGCCACAAAAAATGATTACATTGTGCAATGATAAATATAGTAATTATCATGATTTGAGGATCACAAATTGTACATATTGCACACAGATGTTCAAATTCAATGACGTTCCCCACAGATATGTACAATCAATTGTTTCAATTAAAAATAAACAATTTAAAAAAATTAGTAAAAATACTTGACTTTTGAGAATGGTGGTTTGCTGCAAATAGTCATGTTGTCTTTTAGCTACTTTCATCTTACCGTGTTCTCCTCCCTGTAATCCTCTCACGTGGCTCTTCCCCAGCAATTGTCTGTTATCCGAGAGCTCACAGCAAGCTCAACAGCTCCCTGAGGTCACCTTCAATCATTAAGCAGTGTGTGAAATGCTTTCTTTTTGTTGCTTTATTAATGAAAGAACAATAAGTAACAAAAAATTCTTGGTAAAAAATATATTTCCTTTTCTGTAGTGGTCTAAATTCCATTGAATATTACTCACTTTTGACATAAACCACTTGTTTCATATTATACTATATAATGTTTTATTTGTATAATCCATTGGAGTGTATTTTTAAAAACTATTTTCTATATTCCTTTAGGTGAATCCCACAGTTTTTATTTTTTGTTGTCTCCAGGGCTTTGCATACATTCTCACCTTTAATTAGTAGTTAATTCAAAATGCAATTAGAAAGCATTCCATCGAGGATAACAGGCAATCACTGCCTTCTTTCTGTTCAATCCATATTTAAAAACCTGGGAAGATGCTTTTTAACTAAGAATATTTAGAATAAAGGAAAAAGAGAATCTTTGGGTAAATTATTGGATATTTTGACATTAATGGAGTGTAGCATATGCATGAATCAGTAAATAAATTATGCCTCTGCATTTATCTTTCAGGTGTTTTTTGCCACAATAATTAATCCAGCTGTAGGGCAAACTTTTGATCTTGGGGTTCTTTAAAATTAAAGCACACATTACGTTTTGAGTTTTAATAGTTAACAAAATACCAGATTATTTCACTCTGTGTTTAAAGCTCAGCATTGGAATGTGGCCCTCTCAGTCAAGTCACCTGTACACTAAACAATCCAGAAGTGTTTGATAAAAAAATTACAGGAGACTTTCTTAAAGTAATCCACAAACTATTCACTAGAGTCATTTATGCAATTTCACAATGCCTGTGGGATATCCCAGAGTATCGAGGTATGGCAACTTCTAATTACCTACATCTCAATTTTATAAGGGCAAATATCCTAGTGAGAGATAAAGTAGAAACTTTAAAAGGCATGGAGGTTGTTATGACCACATAAAAAACATCCCAGGGAAGCTTCTGATGAGCTTGTTAATAATTAAAGGGAAACTTAAAACCAGACTGATCCTGACTCTTAACAGCAGATCAGATATTATGTCAGGATGGTGAATAGTCATTGTCCCCCCAAATTTTCTGCACGATAATTCTATAGTTAAAAGATCACCATATTTATGGCCTGGAGTTATGAAGAATGCAAAAGTCCAAGAAAAGTCTTGGCCATTAACAGGTGCCAGAAAGAATAACTGTACTGCAGAAAGAAAGGAAGATTTAGGGATTAGTTCACAAGGTGTTGCTCCCAACTCCAACCTTGATTTAACAGATTGATTCACCATTATGGAGAAAGTACTAGAAATTTGCAGCAATAGTTAAGAGTGTGTGCTCTGGTGCTAGATTTGATTGTATTCAAACCCTAACTCTGCTAATATATAGCTTTGTGACCTTGGACAAGTTAATCATACCATGTTTTTCAATTTTTATATCTGTAAAATAGTGTCATAAGAATATCCACTTTTATGGTTTGTTGTAAGCAGTAAAAATGCACATTGATACAAAGCACATAAAACAGTTTGATACATAGAAAGCACTTAAGAAATTTTAGCTTTGGATATTACACTGACACACACAGATCTAAAATATGATTCATTATTGCAATTTCAATTCATTTCTTTTTTAACAGCTTTCTCTGTTGACTGGGAACAGTATATTTTTCACAAGGATACCTCAGCATCAGAGCAAAGAGGGTGGAGCATACATTAGAATCATCTGGGAAGCTTAATTTCCCCTGGAGACACTGGACCTCTTGTCAGCAGGCTCTCCCAGGGTTGTGAAGGTGGGCATTGGACCAGGAGTCAAAAGACCTGAATTCCAGTTCTGACTCTGTCTGTGACTAGCTACTGTGCTTAGTATGAATAATAGGATTTAAATCTACTGCACAATCATTATGGCCATGACAGGCTATACAGCTTCTTATTCTAAGACTTCTATGCAAATACATATGATGCATTATTTGTAAACTTTAGTCCAGCAGTAGCAGTAATAGGCTTTAATAAATAAAACTTTGAATGCTGACACTATACAAGTTTTCAAAGTTTTTTAAAAAACAATTTTTATAGTAATTATATTTTAAACAATTACATTATTTTAACTATGGCAAGTCAGCTATTAAATCTTTACTGTTAAAATTTCTCCATCATCATTTTAGTTGGAAGTAGAGGTAATTATTTTGCATTACTTCACCCAATGCTTTAGTTTTATATTCTCTCCTCCACCCTCTCTTTCATGTTTGGTGAACAGTGAATTGTCAAGAACTACAGTGTCACACATATTATTTTATTAAATAATCTTTAATTCTCACAACAATACCTAATCCTCACAAGGGTATAGAAGTAAACAAATCGATAAAGGCAACATTTTTAAGATAAGAAAAAAGAAGTTGGCACACGCATTTTAAATAAACAAACTTGCATTGTAAACACAAAGAGACCTTTAAATTTCCATTAAGGAAAAAAGAAGGCAGTATTTTCACAGGAAACAATGCAGGAACTGAGAATCCCTAGCATGTACATTCAATTCTAATCATGTCGCTGTCACTACAATTTTAAGCTACAAAGCAAGAGACTGTTAAATATTACTTACAAGATCTGATTAGAAATGGACACAAGCCATAGACATTTGATGACTGATGTCTTCATTACTCTTAATTTTGTTTTTTTTCCTGAAGAATGTATGAGGAAGAAACCTTACTGAATGAAATCTAGGCCAAGCAAACATAAGGCAGTGTGATTTCTTTTAGATGAGGTAATTTTCAACTGAGATTTCTTAGAGAATAATTTTTTTTTCCTGCAGACTTTTATAAAAGTATCCTTAAAATCCAGTCATGACAAACTGGAGAGAATGATTCTCTAAAAACTGAAAATATGCTCAATTCTTTTCTCTGAAATGAATTCTGGGAAGATATAATATCATTTTGGAATAGCAAACAGACTTGTCTGGTGGAATTTTGCCAGAAATGAAGTAATGTAGACACGTTATGCTTTATTGGAGAAATGCAAATCATCCCTCTCTGCTAATAATTCGTGAACAGGGAGATGAAGCATTCTTTCAATTATTACCTCCCTTCTTCGTCTGAAATATCATGCTGTTTACATCACTGCATGCATGTTTACCTCATTTCAAATGTGTCATCATGGTATATCATTAGGCACAATGGTTAGAATCCTATTTAAAAAACAAAACAAAACACAATTATACCACACAGCACTAAATGTTTTAGCTATTAATTCAATCCAGCCCACACATCACATTAATATTACTTTGATACTATAAATAGGTTAAATTTTATTAAACAAACAAGACTTTGTTAATATTGCTTAATTCTTTTTCCATTTAATAGCCAGGCATTATTATTACAATGGATGGCATTGACAATAACAATAAGACAATGTCTTCTTATAAGAAAATAGCCACCATGTTCATTTTATATTATTAAATAAGGCACCTTACTTCCATTCTCATTTATTCTTTAAAAACAGCATAAAGAGGTTAAATAATGTGCCCAAAGTCACACAGCTTACAATTAGCAGATCTAGAATTCAAACTCACTAGTCATGATTCAATGAGTAGACTATATATCTGGTATGTGGAATAATGTGGTGACTAAAGAGGGACACTAGGGCTGAATATGTGCAGGAAACAAATGTGGATGGGCAGCCTGGAGAGATAAATCCTAAAGAATGTGGAGAAAAATCTTACCTCACTCAAACAATAAAAATACTGTTTATACAAGAAAAAATTAATTAAGCATGAGCCTATAATGCAGTTCCTTGGGAAAAATAGCTGTAAAGTTTTGAGGGAAATGTGTTATTACTTGAGGAAGATGACTAAGCTTACATTCATGTGTAAGGATGATAGCAAGACATTCTCAGGAAAATGAGAAATGAGAAAGAACTTACTCCTGTGGTCTCCCTGGAAAAAAGAAAAAAGAAAAAAAAAGCCTTGAAAAAATATGCCAACTGACAATAAATCAAAATAAAAAATTCAAGATTGAGGAGGGGTTAGCATAATAAAAGAAATGGATAATGAGACTAGTGAAACTTACAGTGGTCTAAAACTTTAGAATATTATTACAAAATAATGCAGCTGCCAAATAGTGAATAAAAGTAAAGGTACATGGTGTAAAATAGTAATAAAACATGGAGTTAAATTCTCAGATTATTCCAACAACAGGAACAAGAAAAATAAAAATATGAGGGGGTCAATTGGAGGTAGAATTAAATCTTTATCTTAAAGTGGGGCGTGAGTAGTTATTGCTTCTTTATTAATAATGTTAGAGAAATACATGTTTATATTTTAAACGATGTGAAGATAATTATTAATAGAGTTAAAAACAAGATATAGAACATGCGAATCATTAGAGAAAAAGCATGACCTAAGAAACCATGTTCAATACCTAAAGATAAAAACAAAATTTAAAAAATATAAACATGCCAAAGAAATGTAAAATAAAATCGCAAATAACAGGTTTTACAATAAATACAGTTGAGTTCAAAATCTTATTAAAAGAAAAGACTCAGTCTAGATAAATAAATTATAAAATAGTTCAATGATATGCTGTTTATGAGACATACAGTAATACATTGAACCAAAAAGAAGGTTAAAATAAACATTGTAAATATTATTCAGGCATTGAAAGAACCAAGAAATCAAGAGAAGCAATATTAGTTACAGATAATATAAAAATTCAAGGCAAAAAGGCTTAAAAATAGCAAAAATAATTGCTTATACTTGAAAATGTACAATCTCCAATTAAAATAAGGAAATCATGAACATTCATGCTCTAAATAACATAATTCCAAATTTGTAAATCAAAAGCCATTAGAAGTATAAAAAAGTATGAATCATTAGAAGTATAAACAAATATAAAAAAAGTAAATCATTAGAAGTACAAAAGTATAAAAGGCATTTATTACAAGCAAATAAAAGAGATTTTTTATCTGAGTGTCTTTCAGGTCAAGTAAACAAACAAACAAATCAGGATATAAATAATTTGGAAAACCCTACACTAAATTTCATATGGAAATTATTCTGTAAGATCCTCCTCAACTACCAGTCACCTAATTTTTTTTTCAATGCTTTCCCCTATTTATCCTTTAAAGTTTTTTTCTCCCTTGGACCTCTAGATATGCTAACATTATAATTTAGAGTTTTATCCAGGCTTCTGTACGTGTTCAGTACCTCCACACCTGTCACCTAAAACTATCCTTGAATATGTGAAAGGCTAGTAAACAGAAAATCCACTGGCAATTATCTTGTTTTATCCTCCTAAAAGAGTGGAAGAGGTGAGGTGGGTTGGAGAAAATATAAAAATCAAATATATTTTCTAGTTATGAAGGTGCTTGGTTGTAATTCATAGTGGAGCAAAGTATAGTGTAAACCAAATTGTACTGGGCATGAAGTAATTCAATACTATAAATCTTTTGGATGCTGCTCTGGATGATAAGTGGAGAATATAAATAATATTTAGTTTAACTAAAGAAATATCATCATCATATTATTTTTAATCAAATATTTTACTTTCAGCTTCTATTTCTATTGGGGATATAAATATATATCTATTTCTATTGGGGCTATATATATAAATATATATAATAAATAGTTTAAAACCTGTTGCCCTAAATCTTTGGGTGTTGAATGTTGAACCAGTGTAAAAATATCAACCACAGTCAGACTATAGACACAGAGAAATTAGGTTAATTTGTCTGATTAAAGAACCTAGAACAAAAGCATACTTGATAGTACCAACTGAATGGAGTGGGGGTGCTGTGAGACAAGCAGATGAAAAACCAGATCAGTTCATAACAGCCAAAATTTAGAGTTGCACCTGAGTCCTAAGTGAGGAGAGGCTATATTCCGATATTGCAATTGTATCTTGTATATTCTTTATAGCTAATTCATATATACTTATGGATAGTAAATTACATATAATTTTTAATTAGAGTGTAGACCCAGTCAGAATTAAAGTATTTGTTTTTAGATAGGGAAATGAAACAATAGGACCCTCCCTGACTAATAAATAGAATAGCAATTCTGCTGCCAAGAGTGAGAAAAAAACTTTTACAGCACTCCTTATAAAACAGCCTTAATAAAGCTTTTCTGTTAAGATTTTCATTTTCTGCCTCATTTCATAAACAAAGACAAGGTTCAATGACCATTTATTTTGTATTTAAGACCTGAACAGATAGTAATGTTTGTGAAGAAACATGTTCTCTTCTTATACGTAGAACGTGGTTGCTTGTTGAGTCTGGCATTAAAATGAGTGGAGTCACTGTTTTCAAGATATGAATCTCAATTCACCCATCCTCCCTGACACCAGAACTTTGAGACACCTGTCACATTGAGAACAGTCTAGAAAGATGTATTCTGTAAGGCTTAACTGGAAACTTAAAGCAAAAGAAATCACACAAAGCTTCGAATTCTGGGTTTAGTATTTCTCGCACTTTAGAAAGAGAATTGATTTTAGAATAATTTTAGGAAATGCTAAAGCAAATGGTTCATCTGCAATGAACTGGGATAGGAAACGTGTGTCCTATGTAGCTTTACAGTCATACCATTGCAGAATTTCAACTTTTATAGCATTTAAGAGCTGTAATTTTCCTCACTTGTAAAAGATTTATAATTATTTCTACGTAAAGAAAAGCATGGAAATGGAAGAAAAATTATTCATTCTCAAAAATTTGTTTTTGCTTGTTAGACCAGGTAAAATCCTTATGATACCTATACAGATACCACATAGTGTACATGTGGTATAGCTATACTGTGTAATAGTAAAGGAATGACAGAAAAGGTATGCCTGTGCCAGATATAAATTTTAATTTTGTTTTATATAAAATATTTGATTTTGTAAGTAAAAATATGAAGTTGAATTTATTAATACAATTAATTTGATTGTAAAACTTTTAGCTCCAATTTCTCTTCACAAATATGTTTTTAACACTGTAGAGTCAATTGAAAGGAAAATATAAGTAAATTTGTAATTAATAAGATGCATATTTAAAGACACATTTATTCCTGAGAATGAATGTTTCATTGCTTATATACAATGAATAGTAATTGTCAGTATTTCTGTTTTTTCTTATTATGTTGGAATTCTCTAATTATTCTCTTCCAACTCTACCATCAAATAAAAGAAAGCTTTGCACATACAGGTTTCTTCTGACTTTTTCAAAATTACTGCTTATTTCTTGCATTAATTCCTTTGTTAGATTAAACCATCTCATGCTTCCTTTACAGTTTAAAAAGTGGCATTTATACTGGCACACCTTTCAACTACCATCTATTAAGTTTAATGTGGCCCTCAATGACTATTCAATGGTGTGATCATTTCTAATATGTACTATACTAGCATGCCATAATATATAATCCCAGAGGATTAAGAGGAATTTAGGGTGAAATAGCATGAAATTAACTTGATAAGGCTTTCCATTAATCTACAATATATAAACATTTTATTTTAAACACTGGTTCCTCTGTTTCAACAGTGTGGGATAAGAGGAGTGTTTTTTCACTCTGGTTAAATAATGTCCTCATCTTGTAGATTCTTATGAGAAACTGTATACATTAGTGCTAGAATCTGTTAATGTGTTCACAAAATGTTGTGGGAAAAAAGCTTTCATTTTATTATTAACCACAGCTTACGTATTTCAAGCTATCACATGGGTCTTTAAACTGTTTATTATTTTTTTCTTTGAAAGATTGCTGAGATTAGAGAGGAATGTCTTTAAGAATTTTCTTTATCTGGTTTAAATAAATGTCTGAGATTTTTGTTTTAATGTTTTTAAAATTCTATCATGAAGAAAATTATAGAGGAATAATTCCATTCTCAAGGTAAATACCCATATATTTTGGAAACTGTTAATATGGAATATATAACTTTTAAATAAAAAGGCATATGTAATTTTAATAATTTTTTTCTCTAAATAATGCACATCATTTTCTTCTATTTCTTTAATCATTTTAATCTGAAAAAAGAAAACCCTAGAGTTCAAAATCAGAGTTTAATTCAAAGAGAAGAAATAGAAAATTATCAACAGTGAGGTAATTTGTAGACACTCCCATAATGCTACATAATAAAAATGAAACTTATCAATGCATTATTTATATCCTTTATTCGTGTCTCTTCCCTAAATCTGCAAAATATCAACAAGCAATGATTAACAACTTAGTACTACATTTGAACATATTTGAGAAAGCAAGGAGAATGAAAAAAATCAGCCAAAAATACAATTTTATCCTTTTAGTAGTTTATTCATAATGGATCATCATTTAAGGAGCATTAGGTATTTCTCCCCCTTTCATATATGTGGGCTGAACGTTAGGTTTTCACTTCAAATTGTCATCTGACTTTATGTCAACTTCAAGGTACTAATGTAATTCTTTCAAAAATACGTCCACATGTTAGGAAACTAAATATTTAACTTTAAATTCATTTATTTTGTAAAGGGCCTTACTATATTTTTAGAATCATGTTTCCTTTAATCATCATTACCTGGCCTTTAAACTAGTTGTGATAGAAACTTGTATTTAGTGAATATGCTCAAGATCTTATTTGTTTCAAGTCAGGGCTGTATGACTTAGTAAAGGTCATCAGGTTTGCAATCAGAAGCTCTGAGTGGACTCTTAATTCTTCATAAGCCAAACGTATGGTTTTATGGCTATTGTTTCTTCCTGTCCTAGTTTCATTCTTTGCCAATAATTCTGCCCTAAGGGGGACAGATTGCAGAGAATGCCTCTGCACTATTCTGCACTCCTCATTTACTCTTCTCTATGGAGTGAACTGTGGCCATTATTAATGGGCACTCCATGCTGAGAGCAAGTAGGAAATAAGTAAATTATTAGAGGTCATGTATGATCCAAACTTTTGGCTTCTAGCAAGGGTATTGGCCTTCAGAGTTGAATTCTGTGCTGTGCTCACCGAGGCAGGATTTGTCAGCACCCCAGGGAAGCCTGAAGTTCTCCAACTTCTGCTAGTGATACTCAATGCATACAGGCAAGAAGTAAGATGTTTGTATCCAGCTGTCTGCTCCAGTCCAGGTTTAACAGCAATAATACTTTAATCCCTATCAGACATCTCAGAGAACATGAAGGTTTTGGTCAACTGGACACTTCAACTCCAACATTAACAAGTGACTTAATTTCTTGAAGACCAGGTACCTCAACCATATGCTATAAACGTTAATGGGTTGACTCTACAAGTTATTGTTAAGAGTAACTGCTACACCAAATTTCTTTTCTATTACATTCCAGAAATTGTACTAGATGTTTTACATTGTTCTTTCATTTCTCCCTGTTAGCTGTCCTCTGGCTTAGGAATTATTTAAAGATGAAAAAATGAAAAAAAACAAAGTACTAGAAAGTTCAAGTAACTTGAAAATAATACCAGTTAGAAACATATATTCAAACTTATTTCTGTCTGTTTCCAAAGCCTCGCTCTTGTCAATATACCAAACAATACAGGATAATATGTGGAAAAAGTCCCTTGCAATTATAAAGTTTTATATTAAATAGTATCTCAGAATGAACTAGATATACCTTTAGTCCAGACATGTCTCCTGAACTCTAAATATCCAAAGTTATATAATTATAACCTATTTTATGAAACCACAAACCATTTTATGTTGAAAATTCACTTAATATGCATCAAAAGATCATTTCATGCTCATGTAACACCTGCTGATGGTGGTATGTTCATATTCATTTTTTTTTTATTTTGTCAATATACAATGTAGTTAGTTATTGTGTCCCATCACCGAAACCTCCCTCCCTCCTCCCTCTCCCCCCTCCCACCCAGATGTATCCCCTCCATTTTCTTCTTGTAAGAACTTCAAAAAAAAAGTTGTGGTTGTTAAATCTTCCTCTCCCCCCCCCCCCGCCGGTTTTTTTTTTGTTGTTGTTGTTGATGTTGTTGTTGTTGCTGTTTGTTTGTTTTTGTGTGTGTGTGTGAGAGAGTGTGTGTGTGTATATGTGTGTGTGTGTGTGTATGTATGTGTGTGAATTGATTCATTCACCTTTAGCTCCCTCCAATAAGTGAAAACATGTGGTATTTCTTTTCCACTGCCTGACTCGTTTCACTTAATATTATTCTTTCAAGGTCCATCCATGTTGTTGCAAATGGCAGTATTTCATTTGTTTTTATAGCTGAGTAGTATTCCATTGTGCAGATATACCACATTTTCCGTATCCACTCATCCGATGATGGACATTTGG